>NC_139040.1:83121694-83518789 GCF_964662115.1 Mustela nivalis
CATACCAAAAGGGAAGTGATTTGTACAAAGTCACAACAGGTAGGAGGCAGGAGACAGACAAATATGGGGATTGTTAAAATAATCAAAGAGAAAAAAAAATCAAAGAGAAAAAAAGAAAATAATTCAAAATTAGAGGGGAAAGATTAAAGGAGGCCCATGTCTTGGGTAAAAGACCAAAAAAGGGAAAGGAAATGTGAGAGGAGCCACCAGGAGAGAAATGAGAAGAACAAAGGCTGGAGAGGGGAAAGTCAAGGGTAGGTAGCCAAGGAGACAGGAGAAGAAAGTGAAGGCTGAAGAGAGAGGAGAGTGAAGGCTGACACTCACCCTCACAAAGCTGGCAGGAAACCATCCCTCCTCATCGTCGATCTGGCCCCACCACCAATCCTTGTTGGAAGCATCCAAGACTTTGATGACGTCGCCAGCCTTAAATGCCAACTCCCGGTTGGCCATGGTGACGTGATCCCATACTGCCTCAGCACTAACGATGGAATCTCCAGTGATCAGCTTAGGAGACAAAATGAGAATGTGTTCAGTCCACACAGCTAGCTACCTTACCTGCCCCTTACCCCACCCACAGAACTCTAGTAGTTATGGAAATACTGACATACTGGTGGTGAAGGGTTGGGGAAAGGGAGATGGCACTAGGAGCACAAGCTCCACTGGACCACAAGACAAACAATACTTGTCAACTCTCCATTAGCCAGTGGGTGGAATGGCCCAGAATGTGAATATGGACTACACAGGCCTCATGTTTTTATTCCTACTCATGAGCATTTTCCCCAGAGAAAAAAAGAAAGTTCAGTGCCAGGAATGGGTGAAGAGGTTGAAATCAAAGGCCAAAATGAAACTCAAACATATTTGCTCTAAATTTCCTGTGTTCTCCCCCTTGTCCTTCTCCTCCTTGGAACTGACCAATTGAGAGCTGGTGGTACATTATTGAACACCACTGTACCCCACCCTCAAGGGGTTACAGACCATGGCATTCCTCACACACAATGGACTCCAGTCCTGCAGTGTCCTGTTCTCACCCACACATGATGCCATCCAGAGAGGTCATGGGTATGAAAGAATATGACTTTCTGTGATGCCTTGCTTCCAAGAAACTCAACCTTGTCACAGATTCACTCAGTGATTTGTTACCACCACTCTATGAGATAAATAAGGAGTCTAGATTGAATCCTGCATTTGATGGATGGCATAATTGAGCCAACAGTGAATTTAAGGGGTGAGTTCGTGATCACCCAGCAAGGCAGAGGCTGTGCAAAGATCTTAACCCTGGTCATTAAAGTCTGTGACAAGTGGGACTGGGCTACAGCAAACAACAGGAAGACATCTATCCCATTACCACATCACACACACACACACACACACATACACAAACTCATAACACTTGTCTAAGCACGTGATAGTGATGAAGATGTAGGAAGAGTCTGCCTCTATTTCTGGCTGCCATCCTGATCCCTGTGTTGTTTGTTCTTTTTCCCCAACTGGTTCCAACCTATACAGGCCATCAATCTTCCTGACATTCGGAGAAACAGATCCCAGGACAAAGAACATATGGCTTGTCAAGGCAAAAGATTCAAGAACTCTTTCTCTAGCACTAAATTTCTGAACATGTTCTCTAGAAGTCAATTTTCTATCAGTCTGCTTTGAGGAAGAACTGATTCCCCAAGGTAACTGTAGCTCCACAAGACCAAAGACAAAACAGTTCAAACAACAGAGAAAGAATATGAAGCATGCATCCTCTTACATAGGTATGCCTTTCAATATACCAACTGGAGGATAACCCATGGTTATGAAATTAACACATTACATACATATGAAAGCACACTCACGTACTGATCTTTTGACTTAGTTAAGTAATTATGTTGGTTAGGTAAGGCATACTGGGAGCTCCTCAGCACGGATGCAAATGAGATTTCCAATGGGGTCTTTTATAACACTATCTTTCAAGTATCTCATCCTTTACTATTTATAAAGTATTTTCATATCTACTTCACCACTTGATCCTTACTGAATGACTAGGCCTCACTATTACCCATATTTTAAAGATAAGGAAACTAAAAGGCTCAGATAGGTGACCTGTCCTTTGTTCAATCATACAAGTAATAAATTATGGAGCCTGGCATTCTGATTGCATGTGTTCTAATACCCATGATACCATACTATCAATGCTACAGGGAACTCCTAGAACTCCATCCATAATATCAGAAACCAGATGACTCCTATTTGTAAAGAACTACAAAGAAAGAGATATGGAAAGCCACCTTTAGTCACCAATTGTCCTGCCTATGAGATGTTTTGTTTTGTTTTGTTTTATGATGAACCTGCTTTCTTCCAATTGCACTAAAATTTAATTTGTTCTTGTTCTGGTCTCAGTGGAGAATTGCTGGTAGCTGGCCTTAATAACATAAATCTTGATTAAAAAATTTCCCTCTTCTACCAAAGATGGGTTCCAACTGGTGTTGTTAGAGCTCAATAAGTACATACAGCCCCAACCCACAGCACCATGAAAGCCTGTGACTTAAAACTATTACCTTGGCTTTTTAACCAAAGGTCAAGCATATCTTGGCATCAGTTCAGCCCTCAGCTCAGGATGCTATCTGTGATGCTGTCTGAGGTACCCTAGGCTGATTCCACTGCCTGTGCTCTTTCTATAGTGGTCATCTTTTTTAGCAACTTCATGTTTGGCTTTTCCCGGCACCAGTGGGCTCATTCTTGTCCCCATTTAGTTCAGCTGATCTGCCTGAGCCCTCAGATCACAGAGCTCAGCTATACCCTAGACAAGGACAATCTAGGATACGTTGACTATAATCCAACTGGTAATCCTATTGTCAGGGCCTACCTGGAATCAAAAGCAGTCAGAACTAAACGGCATTTAAAAGGTTATCACCCTTAAGCCATTTCATAGATCAGGTACAATATAGCAAGAGAACTTGCCTGCAGTCATCAGATGGCCAGCTTCCTAGACCATGCTTTCCTCAAAGTAACACTATAGATAGAGAAGGTAGAAAAGAACACCTGTATTTAAGACCTTCCTCTGCTACTTGCTAAAGGTGTGATGATAATGATGATGATGTTATTAGTTAGTATGGAGTACTTGTTATATGTCAGGCACTAGTCCATGAACTTCACACACATTAATTCATTAAAGCCTCAGAGTAGCTCTTTGAGGAAATAGTATTATTATTCCTATCTTAGAGGTGAGGATATTGAAGCTCAGAGAGATTAAATAATTTTCCAAAATTTACACAGACAATAAGTATTAAAGACATAATTCAAATGCAGCTACAGTATGGCTCTAGAGTATCTGCTCTTACAAATTATGGTACCACTGAGTCAGTTTCTTTACCTGTTAAACAATATTGAGCAAAGAGTTGATGGATATGTGTGCAGACATAAGAGAAGAGTAATCCGAAAGAGGCTGGTAGCTGTATGGGATTCCTGTAGTCTCCAATCACAAATATAAGCAGAAATAAGGGTATGTTACATGCCTATCCTCTGAGTTGTTTTAAAAGTGAATTAAAACTGGAAGGTATTATGCTCCATGAAATAAGTCAGTCAGAGGAAGACAATTATATGGTTTCACTCACATGTGGAATATAAAAAATAGCAGAGGATAAAACTGAATGGGAGGAAATCAAGGAGACAACAAGAGAACATGTGATATGACACTGAAGATAGGCCTTAAAGAATGGGTAGGATTGTAACAGATATGGGAGGGAGAAGGAAAGGCATTTGAGGCAGAGCAATGAGGAATGAGATTACATAAAGTCTCATAGGTAAAGACCATAGGGAATTTGATGGCAAACAGGTAGTAGAGTTTGGAAAAGGCTAGGAAGGGGTTGGGGGAGTTGGGGAAGGAGAGATGGAAAGCTAGGCTGGAGTCCTTTTTGAAGCCTCTTTAATCTGAGGAAAAGGAGGAAGTCTATAGCTTGGCTTTTGCCAATCTCCCCCAAGAAAGCAAAGAGAGAAGGCTCCCAGCTGGTTTCTCTTTCCAGGGATACCAGCCCACCCTGTGAATGACCTTCAGTAGTAGTTCTCGACTTCTTGGAGGACTTATTAAAACACAGATTACCAGGCCCCCCAAGTCTAAGTGTCTGATTCAGTTGGTCTCTATTTAAAATTTTATTTGGTTGAGAGAAAGAAACAGCAGAGTGAGAGAAAGAGAATGAGTTGGGGGCAGGGGCACAGGGAGAGGGAGAAGCAGGCTCCCCACTGAGCAGGAAGCCTGCCTTAGGACTCAATTCCAGGACCCTGGGATCATGACCTGAGCCAAAGGCAGATGCTTAACCGACTGAGCCACCCAGGCGCCCCTAATTCAGTTAATCTTAAGCATGACTCAAGAGGTTGCATTTCAAACAAGTCTCCAGGTGATGCCTATGCTGCTGGTTTAGATACACACTTGGACCTTCATAGTGTAGGCTCATCCTTGCCTCTCCTGATGTCTCATTTTTCCCAGGGATCCCCATGCCACCCTGTAGGTTGGGCTCCCTGCCTAACCGAAAGGTTTTCCTCAGTGGTTGGTATATCTGAGAAAGGATATTTTGGGTCATGTAAGGAGAACTCCCAATGCCAGGCCTTGCCAATATACAAAAAAAGTGGGATCCCAGTTATCCAGAGCCGTAACAACTCTCCTGTCAACCTTTCAAAGCCTCACTTACAGATCCAACTTTTATCTTTACCCTGGCAGGGACCTTCCACTCTAGCCAAACTGTTTCTCTTGCAGGCAGATGTACTCTTACCTCCGTGCCTCTGACTCAGACAAAGCCTTAGCCATGGTTAAGTACAGGAACACTAGATTTAGGCTGCCTCTTGCTAGTTGTGTCATCTTCATCTGACTGTTTGTTAATCCCTCACCTGATGACTCCAGTTTGTATTCTTTCTTCCTTTGCCCTTTCACTAATTTTTAAGTAGGATAAGAAGAAAATAAGGCAATATGGACTTATTCAAGTTGTCAACCAGATGTACACTTAGGAAGATCTAAACAATCTGCTTAATTCATAATGCATAGCAGTTTTTAGTCTCTACAACCTGAGCCTTAAAATCAGGCATGTTCTCAGATCACAACAACAGAATTACCATCTCTGTCAGGTTGCAGAACATACTATGGGGCTAAGAAAATTATTTATGTTATAAGTACCAGGTTGTCTATAGGACAGTCTGTTGTTGATAGGATTTATGGCCAAGTGGCTTGTGGGGTGGGCTGCTAGTTTTGCTGAAGATGGTCATCAGGGAAAGGAGAAAAGATGGCAGGTAAAGAAAACAGGGAAAGGAGAAAAGATGCCAGGTAAGAAAAACACCACTATGAATATTTTTTAAATCCCAAGAATTGATTTTTCTCTTCCCTACAACTTAATTCACACCTGGCTGATTTCAGCTTTAACCTGGATGTTGCTATCACCCATAACTAAATAAATGAATAAATAAATAAATAAATGTATGTACTGAAAGGAAGTATGCAAATATCATCTTTTCATGACAGGATCACTTTTCCCTACTTTGTTCATGTGATTTGTGAGTCACTGCGCACCAGCTTCCTTCAATGTCCCATTGTACCATCCATTTTTCACTTTAAGAAAATGAAAGATCTGAGGCGCCTGGATGGCTCAGTTAGTTAAGCATCTGCCTTCAGCTCAAGTCATGATCCTGGAGTCCTGGGATCGAGCTGCATGTCAGGCTCCCACTCAGCACGTAGTCTGCTCCTTCCTCTCCTTCTCACCTCTCCCCCGGCTCATGCTTTCACTTTCTCTCCTCCCTCTCTCTCGAATAAATAAATAAAATCTTAATAAAATAAAAGACCGATGGTTAGTGTCAGCAACACCTGGCAGACACAAAACCCAGCTGGATTGCTTGATTTGGAAAGGTGAGCCTAGATAAGGGTCAGGTTCAGCAAGAGCAAGATGGATCACCTGAACCAAAGTCCAATATGTATTTGGTCGCAAGCCAACTCATACCCGTCAGGACCTAAAAGTTTGGGAAGCCAAGATAAGCTTCTGAATTTTCTCGCTCATTATAGACAAAGAATAACACCTTTCTGTACTTCTTCCAAAGAGATTACATGTGATCTTAGCTATAAGTGACCAAACATATATGAAAGAAGTAGAGTTACTTGCTTGGTCTGGACCTTAGCAATGGACTGTTCTGATAATGAAATTTCGGCCACTAACTCAACCTGACAGGCCCAGTGAGATGCAGGTACTGCCCCAAAGTTCATGATGTTAAGTGTTTGGTCTTGTTGAAGAAATAAGTCCTTTAGAGAAGATGCAACCAATTGGTCAAGGATTGGACAGATCGAGAAGACATGTTTCTGGACCACCAATCAAGCATGCCCCTGTTGGCTAGAGAAGTCTCTCACCCAGGGCACCTCCCAATCTGATAAACATCAGCTTGAATGCCCAAAACACTGGAAATAGTAGTTACTGTCAAGTTATTCTGGGATCTTTTGGCATCACCCCAGTGTCTCGAACACATTAGACAAGGCTTTCAATGTGTGGTTCACAGACCTGCTGCTCAGAATCACCACAGAATTTCTAAAAAGCAGCCCAAGTGATCACGAATCATACATCATATTGAAACAAGTGTCTTAAACTTACTAGAGCCAAAGTTTGAAATACAAGAATTTTCTCTTACTGCACTGGATCATTTGGAAGAAATCAGAATCTCTGAAACTCTGTCTCCTGGCTTATCCTTGTATTAGATTCCAGGCAAGCCAAGGAGTTACAGTAGCTTGTCCAGGAGAATCTTCTCAGTCTACCTTGAGAGGCTATCTGCACCTGCTCTCTTGAACTCCTACTCCCTCCCACCTCTGCCCTGATCTTCAGCCCTCAGGTCCCCGGTGGCCTTAATGGAAAAATCCTTGCAGGATATCTCTATGCTGTAGTCTAGAAGCAATTTCCAAGAGCTATGATCAATCTATTCAAATCAGACTCTAATATTCTGAGACAAATTATTAGTAAAACAAATAAACAAAGAAACAATGACTCAGCAATGCTCCCTCCATGAGCTGAGTCAGAAGCATACCTCTTGAACTGGAGGTTACCCTGACCCTTCCTGTCTCTTGAGGCAGACTGGGCTCCATCTCCAAAATATTCCTGCCCTGGGCATTGTGATCTTCTTCCTGGACTTGCTGTCTTGCTATGGGTACTAAGTGCCAGCCACCCATTAGCTTCTCTTTGTTGCCTTCAAACCTTGAGAGATGGCCAGGCCAGACCCAAGGAAGAGACAGGAAGCCCAAAAAAACCCCAACCCCTGAGGTTCCTTAGACCTATCTAAGATTCTGAACCTGGGTTCTTGAATTACTTCATGTGGTTCTACTGGGACCAGCCCTGTGATCCTTAACTTCTCTTGGATTGTGACCTGAAGGCCAGCCTTGAAATTTCCTAAGAAGCAGTGGGGGTGGGGATCCTCTAGGTTTACAGAAGGGGAGCGGGAGGGGGCTAGAACTACATGATGAATCTGTCCTCCATGCCTCCCACATGTATAGTTCCATATTCATAAACACCACAGCTAGAGGGTGGGTAGGCAAGGCAGAGAGAAGAAAGGAAAGTCATTTTTTATCCATTTGACAGATGTCGTGTTAAAACATTCTAAGGGAAGGAGGGCTGTAGGTGGGGGGAGGAACAGAGGGAGAGATAGGTTAGAACTAATGGTTCTAATGTGGTCTTTAAACATGGCCATCTGCTCTAAGGTGGTGAGAACAGGAATAGCACTTATAGGAGCATTTTGACCTGCTCCTATATCTGGAGAACAGGAAAAAATAAATATATTTCAATCAACTTAAACCACCTTGAAGTCTATTAAGCATGCCCACCCAGGACACAGATTTGCAAAGACTCTGAGACTTTTCAAAGAGAATGTAATATCCTCCTAGGGAGTCCTTAAAACCCAAAAAGGAAATCTGCATTTAAAGAGCCCATGGGGGGGGGGCGCCTGGGTGGCTCAGTGGGTTAAAGCCTCTGCCTTCTGCTCAGGTCATGATCCCAGGGTCCTGGGATCCAGCCCCGCATCAGACTCACTGCTCAACGGAGAGCTTGCTTCCTCCTCTCTCTCTGCCTGCCTCTCTGCCTACTTGTGATCTCTGTCTGTCAAATAAAATAAAATCTTAATGAAAAAAAAATCTAAAAATTTAAAGAGCCCATCGGAAAGCAGAAGATGGTTTCCAGTGGCTTACTGATTTCCCTCTGCCTATTGACTCACAGTGAGAGAAAAGACATTGGCCAAAGCACTAAGCAGTGCCTTTGATCCCTGTCAGCAATGATTCCTATTCAGGGATGGGCCATGTCTCTAGCAGAGTATAGCACAATCCTGGTTTTCCAGCAGACATGGTAAGTAATGGATGGTGGATGGCAGGGGTGTTTGGTGAGCAGCCACTGGACAAGGCACCAGAGGACAAAATGGCTGAGTTGGCTTCCCTTCTGGCAGAGGGATGGATGTAACATCTAAACTTAAGCTGTCAAAGAGGACACAAGCACAATCAGACTCACACTCAAGGCCTAGGAGAGATAGCATTGGGTCTTTGTTTGAATAAAAAGTAGTTGTGCTTATAACAACAGAACTTCAAGTAGGTCATCCAGGCTTATGCAAGACAACTTCTGACTATTTAAGCTAGGTGAAAGAGATGAGGGCAGAGGAAGGAAGGCCCAGGTAAACTGAGGAACAAAGCAACCAGTACAGTGCTAGAACTTGAACCTATTCTTCTTAACTCTATGTCATGTTCAAGAGACTGACAGTGGATTCTTCTTATTGTTGTTGTTGTTATCATCATGATTATTATAGATTTTATTTATTTATTTAATGGGTATTAAGAAGGATACTTGTTATAATGAGCACTGGGTATTACATGTAAGTGATGAATCACTAAATTCTACTCCTAAAACCAATACTACATTATATGTTAACTGACCAGAATTTAAATAAAAAATTTGAAAATAAGCTATAAGCAGGTTTTGACAAGAGACAGAAAGGAGGTAAAAGGAACAGAGAGGAGGCAAAGAAAATGTGGCAACAAAGAATTCAGAAGAGGGATGAAGTGAGATTTAAAAAAAGGTCAAAAGACAAAACTTGACTCTTGAGTTTTGCCATGAACTATCTCGACCCAGAATAGAGCTCCAGTTCAGGAATGACCTTTGGGTTGTACTATCAGAAGAAAGGGCAATGCCTTCTCCACCCAGTTCAGGCCACTGGGTTCAAGTTATCCAAAGGGGCTTCTATGAAAAGAGTTAAGTAGCACCATTTCCATGTTTCTAAGCACATTACAGTTTCTAAGTTGCTTTCACATCATTTCTTATTCATGAGCTCACTGGATCCTCCTAGCAACTCTAGAAGACAAGCAGAGTAGGAATGAGACCTTACATTTTAAAGATAAGAAAATATCCCAAAGGACGCCAAAGGATGTCACTCAGCTATCCCAGGAGCAGAGGCTAGAAGAGAACCAAGATTTCCTGACTCATAGTACAATGCTTTTCTTATAATAATAAAATATGGCTGACTGCTTACTATGTGTCAGAGATAAATCTAAGTTTTTACATAAACTAACTTATTTGATCCCCATCTTAAAAATGAAGAAACCAAGGTTTGAAGAGATGATGTGATTGCTGGAGGTCACATAGAGCCAGAACCAAAACACTAGTAGTTTTACTCTCGAACCAGTGCTCTTAACCTCTGCTCTCTATGACAAAGAACATCCAAAGTATAATAAGTCATAGAACAGTGAATATATTACCATAAAAAAGAGAAAATGAATATATCTATACATGCTTGTATATTCATAGAACATTTCTGTGGAAGGACTCACTGGTGGCCTCCGCAGAGGAAGCCAAGTGGCTGGAGGGGAGGGGCACGAGGGAGACTTCCCATTGTACACCCACTGGTATCTTTTAGATTTTGACCATAGGAATGTATTTCTTATTCAAGAATAGAATAATAAAAAAGGACATGTCTAGAGTCAAGAGAGCTAGGGAAACTGTGTGGCTGCTTCTTGGCAGGACTTTGGCAGCTCACTCTTTCCTATTCACCTCCTTGTCTCTCAAACTTGAAGAACAGAAGGTATCTCTCTCATTTTCCCTTTAGTTTCCACACCCCAGAAACTGTCTAATGCCCTAGAAAGGACCATACCATAGTTATCCTATAGGTTTTAGCAGCACAAGTGAAAAACAACACTTTCAGTTAGGTTCCTACAGCCAATCAGGGAGACATAGGAAAATAATGTATTAGTGGCAGGACAGATGAAGAAGACACAAAAGGCCATCTTCCCCAATACCTAGCACCAAGGCATGAGCTCCACAGATTATTCCATCTCCTTCCTATCACCAATCAGTCTCAATGTATCTGTCCTGGGTGTTATATACAAACAATGAATCATGGAACACTACATCAAAAACTAATGATGTACTACTGTATGATGACTAACATAACGTGATTTTTTTAATGTATCTGTCCTGGGCTCAGAAAGGCAAAAATAAACAATCTAGAAAGGCTCCAGGAAATCTGGCCCAGCTCAAGAGTCTGTGGTGTACAAGGAAAAACACTAAATGAGAAAAAGTCAGCCCAGCTGAGATGTAATGTCCACATCAAGGCCAGATGAGAATCAGCCTGACTCAAGGGAATTTTCTAGCTTTGGTTCTTGGATTTCCACTATCTTATCCCTCAAGAGCTGGCAAAATACTCCACAGAACAAGACCCTCAAACATTTTCTCGGATACCTTTTGACCTAAACCCTTATGCAGGTCAGCCACACAAAGCTTCTGTACCCAAGAAGCTGTGAGGAGGTGGGGGTAGTAGCCAAGGAGGATAACTGCCTTCAGGGACTCTTCTGAAGTAGCTTAAATGGGCAACACAACTCCCTCTCACAACAGCTTAGCATCTTCTCCATTACTTCACAGCTTCTAACCCACAGGAGAGTAGGACATGAGCTACTGTAGAATGGACAAAAGGTCAGTGTGTCTTTTGTGGGGAAGCAGGGTACTGCTGGGGAAGGCTGGGGCCCAGATAGCCACCCCCCCACCATTATGTTTCAGAGACAAACCTAAGTTTTTAACATATATTAACTTAAGCTGCTACTGGCAGCTTCCTTTAGCACTGGAATTCTGGCTGGTAGCTTGAAGCTAGATAGATCTGAAAGCATGATTTCTAATCCTGAATCCACCACTGCCTAATCCTACATCATCAGGCTGGTCCCTCCCTTCTCTACTCCTCAGTATCCCCGTCTGTAAAATGGAGCCAATATTGGCTTAAAAGAAGGACATGGGGAAGGAGTGAGAAATAAAGAAAAGACAAGCTCCTGAACTACCTCTAAGTTACCTGTAATAATGAGCTGGATGTATTCTTAACAATCCAAATAGCAGCAAAACATGTTCAACATTTTACAAGGCACTTTTCTTATCCTTTGCAATGATGAATTCTTGCACCCAACAATCCTGAGATTTATAATTAAGCCCATTTTTCAGACCAGAAAACTGAGGCTTAGAAGAACTTTGCCTACAATATACGGGGTGAAGAGAAATCTGAACTTCAGCTACAGAGTGTAGTTCCTGACCCACCCCCTTTCAGCAAAGCAGGTGAAATGACCCTGAGTACAAAATGGAATAAGGCACTCTCCCCGGGTCAGAACTGCCATTCTAAGTTGCTTCTTCTGGCAGGTGGCAGGTACAGGTGGTCTGACTTTGCTTTTCCTAGTACAGGAAAAAGTCCTTGATCCTGATGTCCTCACTTTTCCCCACTGCCAAGGGTTCCCAAGGAGTCAAAACTATATGATCACCTAAATGTTGCAAATCTGTTTTCTGAGAAAGGATTGACCTAGCATTGAAAAGTATCTGTAAGGGTGAGGGTGACTTCAGCATGACTTTGCCCAACAACAGTGCTATGAGGTTTCCTTCCCTCAACGCCCTTTTCTTTTTATGGCTACTGTGAGAAGGGTCAGGCCTGGTAGTTGGTGGGTGAGACTAGTTTAGGGATGGAGGTATAGCTTTGTGGGTAAAGAATAAGTACATCTGCAAAGCATTATCTCAACTCTTTCTTTGAGTCTTGCCAGCATCTGAGGGATATACCGACTGTTTTACCTACAGGCCAAATAAGAGCCAGACAGAGGAGGGAAACCTGACCGAGGCACACTATAAGTTGCAGAATAGTAACTGGAATTCATGTTTCTTGATCTCAAGTCCAAAGTTGAGAAATGAGCATAAGGCTGTGACAGTCAACAGTATCCTGCTCAGACTCTGAGGCTGCTGCTGTTTGCCGGTGCAAACCTGGCACACTCTAACCTCTTCACTGCTTCATACCATTCAATCCAGACCCAGTCTAGGATTCTCTTCCTTTCAGCTCCAGCCTTTGGTTATTAAAGGCCAGAAAGGCCTCCCCAGGACATCCCGACCTGGCTTCCAGCTTGAGAAACTCTAAAAATAGCAGGTCTTCATTAGTGGGGCCAGATGGCTCAAGCTGTTATGCCTAGGGGCAGGGTTGTGGTCATTAAGAATGTGGCTATTCAAGAGGCCTAGGGTGATCTCTGAAAATGGCTCACTATTCATTTGACCCAGAACACCCTAACAAATCACAACAAGAGGTTCAAACCTCAAGAACATACATGAAACTGCCCAGGCAATCGAGGATATGCATATCTGAAAAATCACCAAGTATCTTAAAGATGTCAGTTTGCAGAAGCAGGCACCCCTGTGCCATTCCATCGCTACAATGGTGGAGTTGGTGGATGAAGTGTGCCCAGGCCAAACAGTGGGGTTGGAAACAGGGCCAGTGCCCCCAAAAGAGTACTGAATTTTTACTGCACATGCTTAAAAATGCAGAAAGTAATACTGAACTTAAGGGTTTAAATGCAGATTCTCTGGTCATTGAGCATACCCAGATGAACAACCACCCTCCTAAGATGCAGCATAGAAATTACAAGGCTCATGGATGGATTAACCCATACATGAGTTCTCCCTGCCACACTGAGATGATCCTTACTGAAAAAGAGCAGATTGTTCTTAAACCAGAAGAGGAGGTTGCACAGAAGAAAATGATATCCCAGAACAAACTGAAGAAACAAAAAGTTATAGCCCGGGAGTAAATAGTAAATTCTGCATAAAATAAATGGAAATAAAACTAAAAAAAAATATTGGAACACTGCATCAAAAACTAATGATGTATTTTATGGTGACTAACATAACACAATGAAAGTTTAAAAAAAAAGAATGTGTTTGTTTTCTCTACCCACCACTGAAACAGAAGTTGGGACTCTGTACCCCTTATGCATCCTCCCTCCCACAACTTAAAAACACTTGATCTGGCCAAGTTGTTACTTCATTCCTAAGAAAAGAATAAGCTTTAATACCCAGTTACTTTATGTTTTCTAGGGCATTATTCAAAATAAAATTATTCCATGGTGGTTTGTTAAGTAGACTGGGGATGGAAGAGCTGGATATCTTTCTGCATTGATCACTGCAAATTTATCTTCTCCATCTGCATATTAGTTCAACATCTGAGTTCAGTTGTAAACATTGTTTGCCTTGAAGACCCTGCTATAACACATACCATCTTGAGCATCCATTTTATTCCTGATGGGGCCATTGCCTTGTTCTACCTATTTGGAAAACTGTGACAACAAGCTGGTCCTAAGGGTAGCATATGTTCTGGATCAAAGTGTGTCCCACAGGGATGTGTGGGGCATGTGAGTATGTACCATAGGTGTGTTCAAATGTGTCTCATGTGGGGAGGGTGGTCTGTTCAAGTAACTCCTTAAAAGTGTATCTCAGGAATAAGAGTGTATGTCCTGGGGGTAGGAGCACATCTGAATGTGCATCTCAGCATGCCCCATATGTATCTGGGTGTGCAGTTGTGCTTTATATGCATTCATGTGTGTCCACACACATAAATTTGCATAATCATGCATCATGTGTATCTTTGTGTATATACTCTGCCTGTAGAGAGTATGCCCAAGTGTGAGTGTACTCCATGGCTAACCGAATGTATGTGCTCCAAGCATGTCAATGTAAAAGTGTACTCCACATGTGTATCCCAAATATACCTCACAGAAAGAAAACTTCCAAACTGAACATGAAGGGGCATAAATTCTAGGGCCACCCTTCTGCATTTGGCAAGGCCTCTCATGCATCTCTGGATGATATGATATTTGAGGGGACATACCATAGGTGAAATAGATGTATCTGAATTGCCAATTAGTTCAATGCTAATCTAGCCAGAATTATCCAGTGACATCTGCCTGGTTCTATCTGCTACTGACTAACTTTTATAACAAGACTTAGATAGAAGCAAAGTACAGAAGGCATCTTTAGAACAATCTTCTTGCCCATTTGGTATGGATGGGTTGATAACATACTAAGCTCTTCCTTGCACACCACTGCTTTTAAGAGGCAGCACTGATCTGAGTCAATATGAGCAATTCTCTGAGTTTCGATTTCCTTAGTCATAAAATGGGAAATAATCCTGGCCTTGCTCACCTCATAGCATTGTGGAGAAAAGGGGCCAATGTGGCAGGACTATACAATGGTCCTTATCTTCTCACCTAGACCCCTAGAGCCATGAGAATGTTCCAGATAAAATGATGTAGGCAAAGGTGAAAATGTTGATTTGTCCTAAGTAGGTCATTTGTCAAAAGCCTGTAAAATTTCTAACACAACTCTTAATCATATCATGAAAACTCAGTAATGCTCATCACAAATCCTAGCCAAGAAACTGGGGGCCAAGAATTGATTTTTAATTGCCAAGTGCCTAGATGGTTCTGGCTTGATGGACTTGAGAAGGCACTAAATAAAAACACAGTTAATTCTGGCTTTCTTCCAAGCTCTTCTTTTAGCTTTGCAGGAGACAGGGAGAGAAAACGTTCCTCTGCTATTCATAGCAGCATGTGTGTGGACTGGTAGGGGAGATGGAGCTGAGGATAAATAAAAGAAAGCTCCCTATATAAAAAAAAAATCCAGCTTTCCACCAAGGAATCAAGACATGAGCCAGGTCATAGGACCTTTATACTTTTAAGGGAGGGAAGCAAAAAAAAAAAATTCCTTCATGCTGTGATGGAGAAGGCAAAAAGACAATGATATTTGTTCAATGTCATCCAATGACTGAGTTCATTTGCAGGCTCTCTTAAATCATTCATATGTCTTTCATTAACAAAACCTTTGTAAAGGGCTACTGAGCATCAGTTCCCTCCATTATAGCAGTCACATAGAGATTTCTGACCCAGACAGTTCTCAGGGATTTTCGGCTCCAATTAGCAGAAAAGAAAACTAACTCAGAGAAGCTAAGTAATTTGCCCAAGATCACAGAGCTAAAAAATTATAGATTACTAGTTCAGTGACCCTTTGCTTCCCATCACACTATACAGATTTCCCTCACCACCCCTGAAAGGCAAGAGCAGCTTGTAAGTCATGGGTCCAGGAACTCACATCCTTACTAGGCAACGTGCTAGTTCCAGTACTACTATAAACATACTGTATTTCCTTGGATGAGTTCTTTTTCTTTCTGTGCCTAGTTTCCCTGCTTCCACAATGAAGGAATTAGATTAAGAACAGATGCAATACCCCTTTTCTAGAAGGTATAGCTATCTGGATGATGTTAAATGGCACTATAACTTCAGAGCTTGAGCCCAGATCAGTTATATGACAATAACTGAGCCTCATTTTTCTCATTTGTAAAATGATAATCCCTGCCCTTCCTACTTCACAGGGCCACAGAGAAGATCAAGTGAGATAATCTGTAAAACCCAATGATCAGTGTAAAAAAATGTTCAAGAAGGAGAGTCAAGAATCAAGTGAGTAACACTAGCCCCAGAAGTCTTTCTCTAAACCCAAGTACAGAAAGTGTCTATGTACATTCTGTTCAATAAATCTTCCTGAACCTTCCTGCGCAGTTCAACCTATATTCTTAAAAACACACACCTCACTGGTTGCAAGTGCAAAGGAAATTAGTAAGTCCCTCCACTCCCTTTGGGCCTTAACCACAAAGCAGTCTCTCAATTCTGTGTGTGTTCTGAGCCCTCCCACTATACTAGGTCTACCATAGCCACTCCTAGGGATGCCTGGCTCTCCCTTGTCTGCCTCTTTGCTAATACCAAAGCACCCACTACTGCCCAGCCCTCCTGCCAACCAGCAGGGTTCACAGAAGGAGGAGGAAGGAAGAGAGTGGGTGGAAGAGAGGCTGTGGGAGGTACAGCTAAAAGTAGCTACTGTCTTTAGGCACCACATTCTAAGGGGGTGGAGGGTGGGCTCTTAGCATATCCTTCCTGCAGCCAGCTGGACATGAAGGTACATGGCTCCCCCTCCTCTAATGAAGGCAGGCAGGTAGAGAGATCAGAGTTGCCAGAACTATTCCCAGAGCTCTTCTGCACCCTGAGGGTAGATGGTTGCACAACACAGTGCTGCATCCAGGGCTCTCTCCCTCAGGAGAACCAATGTAATCTGTAGGAGATTCTAGGATTCCTCTTTTGTGCCTCATCTCACTGCCTGATACCTCAAGGTCTGCTGACAGGCCTGCTTCCCTCTGGTAGGTTATATAATACTACTGTTCTCCCAGTTTCTGTGTCAGCTTGCTTTCTCCAGCCAGACTTGAGAGTGCATTTAGGTCTCTGATAGAGCCAAAGGAGCACTAAGCCAGCATCCTATAGCATAGGTAGCAGGTTACAGAGGATAAAGTCCTGATTTGAGGGGTTGGGATCCCAGGCCCATCACTGAAATCTTGGAAAAATCCCTTTTCCCTTAATTGTTTCACTTGTAAAATAGGAAATGGAAAAGGGAGAGGCATGCTGCCGATCTCCAAGGTATTCTTATCTCTGCCTGAACCTTCTCTCCCACCCAGGGCTGTCCCATCTTCCAAGCAGTCTGTCTGCACTGGGCAGAGCTATCCCCGCTCTCCTAATCCCAATTCCCCTAGTGACTAACTAAGGTCTACACTGGCAAGATGATTACCTGAAATTCTAGACTCTGTCCTTCACCTCTGTCCTAGGCTGATTTCAATCATACGAGTTCTGCTTTTTTCTGTTCTATATAGAAGTTTCTGGCTCAGGGGCGCCTGGGTGGCTCAGTGGGTTGAGCCTCTGCCTTCGGCTCGGGTCATGATCCCAGGAGCCTGGGATCGAGTCCCGCGTGGGGCTCTCTGCTCAGCAGGGAGCCTGCTTCTCCTCATCTCTCTCTCTGTCTCTCTGCCTAAAAAAAAAAAAAAAAAAAAAAAAAAAAAAGTTTCTGGCTCAAATTTCATTTGAGAACATGGATCTTCTATTGAATCCACTCCTCAATTTTAATGACATGGAAACTGAGGCCTAGTGGGGAAGGGCCTTGATCAAGTTCTGGCAGCAAGGTAGGAACAGGACCATGGCTTGCTTCCAGGGGCCCCAAGGCCACTTCCAGTGTTTTTATTCCCTACTGAAGGTCTGCCTTCCATATACTGTCTCTGCTATGGCTGCATTAGTTTCCCTCTCCTCTGCTACCAATGCTTACCCTTGATGCTGAAAGACCAAATGGCCAATTTTTGTCAGGGGAAACTTGCACAGAAGAATGATAAGGACAAGAAAGAACTTACCTCAAACACATCCCTCCTTTAATGTTTCCTTTTTCCTCCAGGTTAGCCCTTTTCTCCTTTCTTTTAAACTTCCTCCTGAGTTCTGCTCTCTGTTAGTGGAACCTCTTCAATTCTGAGTCATGACCATATACTGACCAGGGTCCACTATGTAGGCTACACTGGAAGAAGAACTGCAAGATGTGGTATCAAGGGGCCTGGGTCAAGAACTACCACCTCTTGAACTGTGTGACCTTGAGTAAGTCACTTAATCTCTTTATGCCTCAGTTTCCTCAACCACTTCCTGATTTTGGAAGTAGCCAATGAAGTAACTAGGGAACTTTATTTGTTAAAATAAAAATTCTTATTAACAATATTGGTATTAACTAAATAAACAGCTACTTAAAATACCACAGGAAGAAGTCCTGGGCTGTCAAAACAGCCAGCCCCTATCCTCCTTTCCCAGAGCTATGAGACTGATATTTTATCTATAACAGGCAGTTCTCAATTATCCACACAACATGTTTTTTTAATGACTGCTAAATCTCAAACTGGCATCCCAATGCCACTCAGCTCACTGTAGGGCTCCCCTCCCTGCTGGCAACTATTGTGTGCTCAATGAATACAACCTATAGTTGAGTGTTTTAGAAGAAACTTAAGCCAAATAAAATTAGGAAGGCAAGTCTATTACCCCCAAAATCACCTTATGCATTCCAAATCTGCTATAAGGGATCGGTGGATTACCGGATGGTTTTGAATAATAATATTCTTAATCATTTTGATCATTTTTATTAATCACAACGTAAGCACACATCATTAGAGCCAGAAGAAATCTTTGAAACCAACTAATCCTCCTAATATTATTTGCAGATGAGGAATCCAAATGTCAAAGGGGAGAAGTAATTTACCCAAGGTCAGTCAAAAATGAACAGGATCTTCCCCACTATTACAGCAAATGCACAGGGGCTCTTTTTCCTAAAGGGTTCAAACCATCTCACAACTAATAATTTTAAATTCATATAGGTCCCCAGACTACTCATTCTCTAGGACTGAGTCCTTTTTAGAGTGGGCACAAGCCCCGCAAATTCATCAAGGCCCCCACAATCCTAGAATAAAATCTCACCATCTGCAAAGCCTGCCTATTCACGTGTGTGATAAGCTAGATTCAGGCTGATCTGACATTTCCTTTTAACATAGCAGTCATCCTCATCCCTGGCTGAACATTCTTGTCATCTCATGGAGCTTTTAAAAAAAAATATTGATGCCAGGGCCTCACCAGATCTCCCCCAGAGATTCTGGGAATTAGTCTTGTTAACTTCCCAGGTGATTCTAATGTGCAGCCAGGCCTGAGAACCACGGGTTAATAGAAACAGTTCAGCCTGGGAAGTCATCAGAGAGGGAGACCAACCATAAGAGACTCTTAAGTATAGGGGAAAAAAATGAGGTTTTTCTGGAGGGAAGGGGGGTGAGGGGGATGGAGTAATTGGGTGATGGGCATTAAGGAGGGTAGATGATGTGATGAACACTGGGTGTTATATGCAACTGATTAATTATTGAACTCTACATCTGAAACTAATGATGTACTATATTTGGCTAATAGAGTTTAAATAAAATAAATTTACATATATAAAGAAATTTCTTTAAATATTTATATGTATATACAAAAAAATAAAGAAAAAAAAACCAAACAATTCAGCCAACCAAGTGTAACATGCACAAATATTTCCCTGAAATTTTGAAAGCCAAATATATTCTGCTTTAAAGCTATATCTGTGATGTCCTGCTTTTTCTAAAAGAAAGTGATGGTACACAGAATCTACAGTTGTGGCACTGGCCTTCAGCAAATCATGGACCCAGTTAAGAAACATAGTTAGAAAGAAAAGAGAAACATACAGTTTATGGGTATTAAAAGAAATTGGGAACTCTGGAGCCTGCAATAAGATTTACCAGGATTAAGATGCCAAGTGAGGGGCGCCTGGGTGGCTCAGTGGGTTAAAGCCTCTGCCTTCGGCTCAGGTCATGATCCCAGGGTCCTGGGATCGAGCCCCGCATCCGGCTGTCCGCTCCGCGGAGAGCCTGCTTCCTCCTCTCTCTCTTTCTACCTGCCTCTCTGCCTACTTGTGATCTCTGTCTGTCAAATAAATAAAATCTTAAAAAAAAAAATGCCAAGTGATACATACTCCCTTTTTCCGATGAGGTCATTGGCTTGGTAGAATACATCTAGGTTCTACAAAGCATACCAACAAATCTATCATGCCACATTTTCCTTTTTTACACATTGGTAGGATAAATGATGGCAGTCCAGTGGATTCTGCACTGGTTGACCAGATATATACAAAAATTAAAGGGCTGTAACTCCAAGAAGGGGCTCTGGTGAAATTAACGCCATCTTCTTTTTTTCTTTTTTTTTTATTAACATATAATGTATTATTTGTTTCAGCAGTACAGGTCTGTGATTCATCAGTCTTACACAATTCACAGCACTCACCATAGCACATAACCCCCAATGTCCATCACCCAATCGCCCCATCCCTCTACCCCCCGCAGCAACCTTCAGTTTGTTTCCTGAGATTAAGAGTCTCTTATGGTTGAACATTTCTTTAAATCACCAATTCAGATAGTACTTATTCAGTTTCCAAATAATGCAATGCTAAAAGAAACTGCTAATCTGCTTCATGGCATAAAAAAAAAAAAAAGAAATTAGCCCACCACCCCCCAAGCATGAATACACAAACCGATGGAAATAAAGTTTAACTCATGTACTGCTAGAAGGGACTGCTAATTTGTTGCACAGTATAAAGAAAAAAAAATAAGGCCCATAAAAAGCTAGACTGGACTAACCAAGCAAAATAAAATTTAATAAATTGGGTTCAAAAAAGTCTCAAAAATCCAATTCCACAACAGAATAGAAGACTGGACTGAACAGCAAAGCGTCTGAGCCTACATTCCAAAAAGGTAGTACAATGGCCCTTAATGCTGACTGCACATTTGAATTACTTTGGGGAGACTTCAATTTTTAATTTAGGGAAAAAAAGTTGCCAGGGACCTATCTCACACCAATTAAATCAGAATTTTTCAGAGTGGGGACTTGGAATGGATATTAAAATCTCCCCAACTGATCTCAATGTTCAGAAAGAATTGAGAACCAGTAGAAGGCAACATTATTAGATATTTCACAGACAGATCAAAGTCCCTTTGTACTTAATCCTGATCAAGTAGCAACTAGAGTAGCATAGTAGTATAATCAGTTCTGGGCAACACCACTTCATAAAGAAATATAGAAAAATAAGAGTATTTTGAGAGGAAAGAAAATTGGATGAAAACTGCAGCTCCTTCAAAACATCCTGTATTTTAGGCTTCACCTATTCACATTCCTTTCTCTTTAAAGATTCCAGATACTGAGTTTTCATAAGATTAAAAGAAATTTTCTGATGTATACTTAAGATAGTCATTTTATTGAATGAGAAATTCTGTGTAAAATTGCTATAAAAATGAAAAATATGAAAAAGCACTAAAAATATGAGTAAGCTGAGGGAGATAGTATGACTTCAGGAATGACTCACAAACCTACCTCTCCACCTGACCTCATTCAGCTTCACACTAGTTGGGGATGATCAACTCTGACTCTCCCCACTCTCCATTTGAAAGGCAGACCTATGTCCATGGCACCAATATCTCTGACCTTTACTTACCTCATCTGTAAAACAGGGAATAACAATCATCCCTACCCACTTCACAAGGGTGATGTGATGCACAAAATTAGAAAAGATGTGAAATTGCTTTGTAAATTCCACAGACCCATGTACTGACAAGGGATTACTAGTACTGTCATTACTGGATTTTATCCCAAGTTTTCTCTATCCTCTAGGCACTTCCCCTTCATAGCTTTTCCACTTTGTACTTTGATGCCAAGGTAAACCATGCTTAACTAAATGTTCTTGAGAGCTAGACCCACCTAATGACAGAAGACACTCTGGGCAGATATCAGAAGAGCTAAACTTTGATCAAGGATTCTTAGAAAGCCAGAGCCTCAGTTGGCCTAAAACAAGTTTCAGAACTAGAAATAAAAGCCAGAAAGTATAAAATCCCTCACCTCCATATCATTTAGGGGGCAAAGCAACTGGGGCTGGATCCAGAAGTTTAGTATGAGATCTTCTAAGGAAGCAGTTATTTTGGGAGAACAGGTTCAGTTCCCAATTATGTCCTTGTCCAGAGCAAACACTCCATATACCAAAGGGAGCAGAGGCCAAAATAACAGACAGAGGCTAGGGGGACATGCTTTGGCCCATGTAACTGTAAGTTACTGCAACTGTAAGACTGTGCCTTTTGCTCATAGCCAAGTACTCTCAATCTAAGCCTCACCACAGGGCTAATTACCTTACCCACAGGCTCACTGGGATCTCGAAGCTCTCAATACTTAATCACACACAGTGGTGAATGAGAGAATCAGCCAAGGCCAAGCCCAACCTGTTCACCAGGCCTACAATCAAAATGGCCTTCCTAATTTGCCCAGCCTTCCCATTTGGAAACTCCTCAGAAACCAATGACATAAAAACAAAATCCCCTAAATTCCATACAGCGGCCAGCCTGAGCAGAGTTCCCTAAGCCACAGACAAAACTGGGGCACATTACACAAGTAGATGTTACAGGTTCTGACAGATAGGGGCTGTCTCAATAGGGAAAAAGCACTGCTCAGTTTGTTCCCACCATACTATCCCTTCACCTCCTCTCTGCCTCAGCCAAAAGTCAGGGTGAAAAAATATTTTTCATGATCTACAGACTTCCTTGCACTAAAACTAGATTGTGAAATGACTCAGTTAATCTTAGGAAGACATTTGGAAGAAAGGAGAAAAGAATTTGAACCCAGGAGCTTTCCAATAAAGAGCCCCAATGACTGGAATGAGGCTAGTATGGTTAATGAGGCTAATATACCTTCTCTGGATGTGTTTTCTAGGCATTTGCAGGCAATGAGGATCTTGTTTCTTCTTTGTTCACCAACCCCCCCACCAAAGCATCTCTCCAAGTCCTGCTGGGCTGCAGCTCCCTTTCCCTAGAGCCCTTTGTGCCTGGACCTTTTAAAGGGTGGGCTCCAGAGCTCAGCAGGAGCTAAGTGATGCAGGAGGTTGCTAGGATACTGGTAACAGGCTGCTTTTGAATCCCCTGGTGGGGAGCTGGGAGGGAAAATTTCTGAGCTGGAATTCTGTCCTTTCTAAGAGCAAAAGCTTATCCTCTACCCAAAGAAATCAGAGAAGAGGTAAGGAAGCGAGAAACTTAGTTGGAAAAAGCTGGGACAATCAGAGATGAAAACCCCTCTTCTCTTCCTACTCCTCCTTCTCCCACCAACCACCCACTTACAGCAGGAATGTGGGCAGGGTAGAGGAGGCTGTATCAGAGGGGAGAGTAAATGGAAGAGGGAGAAGAGACAGAAGAGGGAAGAATAAAAAGTCAAATTCAGAGGATTCCACTCTTCTGGGCTGCATTTTTCATTTTCTCCCACTCTTCTCTTTTTGCATATCCTCACAAGTCTGAAGGAGAAATGCCAAACCTTTAGGATTCACAGAAGTAAAAAGTCATACTGCCAACTTTGGTTCTCTACTTCCCAAACTCCCTTTTAGCTGCTCTTGGTTGGCCTGCCATCTGGCTAGCAACATCTCCTTATTTGCCTAGAGATAAGTTAATTTGAAAAATGCTTACCCATTTTGCCAGCTAAATTGCTGATGGAAGGGCTCAATCAAGTGACTCCTTTAGCCTAAGGGGCTGTGGGGTAGGAGGGTTGGAGGAGTGTAGGGGAAATACCCATCCAATCTGGCACCGGTCAAATCCTTACAGGCCCTAGCACAAGGAGGCCATTCAGAACTATGGAACAGTCAATGCATGCCCTGCTATTTTTCCTCATTCCTAGCACAACCAACCCCCACCCACTTTCAAGAGTGTGCACCCTCTCCCCTCTATATACACAGAAGGGTGTGCATACACACCCACAAACATACTGCCACACACCCTGCACACATACATTCACAAAGGTTCTCTGCCAAGGGTCTGTCAGGCACCCAGAGGTGAAGGTTGTGGCATTTCATGACCCTACTTTGCCACAAACCTGGCTCAAAGACTAGCTTTAGAGAACCCTTCTCACCTTAAAGGGGGGGGGGAAGCAAAAAGCATTCCATTGCTATAGTCCAGTTTTCTTCCCATAAAGCTAGGTAAAAATTCTCAAGTTTTTCCAGATACCAGCAACCAGGTATTTCCAACCCCGCCCCATCATCCATTGATAAAGATTTCATTTTCCTTTTCACTTGTCTTTCCAGTTCCTCCCCTTCTGATTTCAAGTGCCTCTAGGCACCCAAAATCACCGAATGCAATAACTTGGAGGCCACTTAGTCCAATCATCCCCAAATGCCAATGTTACAGGGAAGCCCAAACACACTGAGAAGGAAAAAAAAAAGCCCAAGGTCAAATAATCTCTCAACAGAGAGAACCCAAGTCTGTAGCTGCCCAGCCTAGAGATTTTCCTGTCCAACGTGTCTCAAAACAAAGTGCCCAGCCAAAACATAACCTTATTTTAGATAATACCATTGGAGCTAAGAGTATGTGGTGGGGCAAGAGGAATCACAAGATTTTCTTTGCAAAGAAACAAGTTCAGTTCAATCCAGCCCCCTCCCAACAAAGGAACCAGAGAGTAAATAAGAATCTTCCAAGATCATGCTTATACCATTGTACAACAGAATAATATTAATAATAATTTTTTTTAAAAGCCTTTTACCCACTTGGTGCCAAGTGCACATACCCTGAGGCTCAAAACCTCTTTTGACGCCATTAAATAATATTCTCTGGATTCTGAGATCAGGACAATTTCAAGTGCCCTTCACAGCCCCTTTCCCTTCATAATCATTTCCAAAGAGATTGAACAATAAGACATGGAACTTGACAGCACAATCCCAGCAGATTTGTACATCACACGTGAGCAGCCAACCCCACGGGTGTAGGGGGAACATGCGTGTAGACTGTATGCACCCTGATTCATTGTTACATGGGCCAGAAACAGCGCTATTTCAAGTCAGGTAAACATAGAATGGAATACCTGCCAATCAGTGGGAGGAGGTAGGGGGAAAATAAGTATCTTGTACATTGGCATCAGAGACCATTCCCTGGCTTTTCCAAAAGCTTTTTCAACAGAAAGAAAAATATAAAAATAATAGCAATAATGACAGCAATCACCACCACTACCATCTGATAGAGAAATGCAAATATATGTCAAAATTGAATGTTGCTTCTAGCTCCTGTTTTCCCCAGCTCTCAGCCCATTCCACGCAGACTTTTTTTTGCGGGGGGGGGGCGCTGCTCAAAACTTAATTTAGCATGTTACATACTTTCATTTTGTTATGGAAATCCTTCAATTAGAAACCTCTGATCTTTAAAGAACAAGAAAGCAAACAAAACCCACCACTTTATCATTAGCACTAGAAAGTTCTATTTAAAAACGTAGTTCAAGAACATCATTGCAAATAAAGATTATCCAAAAGAGGCATATACATGTACCATTATTCCCAAGGTGGGTAAAGAGCTGGCTTTTGTTGTTTTTTCAGATGACACAGAGAAAATCCACAAACTCAAATCCAGGGGTACAATCTTCTTTGGGAAAATGAACCCAAACAGCTCTTGTCAATATCTCTTCTTGCCAATTCATAAACATCAAAGAAGACTTTAATGCTTCAGTCCATAATTCCAAAAAAACTGACAATTAATGCTATAAGAAATGTTTTAAAGATGGCTTATTTCCAAATTGGAAACTATGAACTAAACCCTAGACAGCTAATTGAGTCAAAGGACACAGTCACCAACTGCCAGCTCAACGCACGCCACCATATCACTTCTCAAATTCTTACTTATCATTAGAAACTAAAGAATCATTTTTCCTGAATTCATTCCTTGTTTCATTTTTATTCCCTCTTAACATCCAGTGCAGGGCTGACTTTCCTAAGATGTCAAAAATCCATCACACTCTTCCCACAACCATCCTTGTCCAGAAACAAACCCAAATTCACTCCTGATGGCAAGAGATAATTTTTGACTAAAATTCCTTGACGGAAATTATAGGTAGTTTTCAAAAAAATTAACTGAAAAACAAAAACACCACACACAGCAAAGCCACTGTTTAAGGACGCAGATCTTGCTCCGTGAACGCCACATAGATGGAGAATGCACACACACACACGCACACTTAAATAGAATACATTTCTTTATCAACTATTTTACTCAAGCAATAAGCAACTACATTCACAGGCATATTTAAAAGACAAGACATGACAAAAGATTTAGGGAGAGATAATATACCAACGTCATACATATCACAGCGAGGCCATGTTGAAGCTCAAAACGTTTTCCCCCCTGAGTAAGAAAGCTTGCTTTCTCTCTCTTTCCCTGTCTCTGTCTGTCTGTCTCTTTTTTATTCTCGGTGGTTCTCGGGATGAAATCAAAGCGAGAGTTCGCAACAGCTCAGGAAGCTGGACTCCATTCAGCGCGTTCCCAGGAAAAACATGAGTATGACATTGACAAGCAGGAGGACTACAATCACGGCAAAAACAACTACAGTTTGCACATCCAGGGTCATGGTGCAATGCAGAACACTGTAGTGTTCCAAGTGGGGGGCCGGCAGATTGGGAGATGTCAGTCTCTGCTCTGTCAGACTGTCCATACAGCCACCATGCTAGAAGGGAGAGGAGGAAGTCGGATGGTTGGGGAAGGGCTGGGTTTGGCGCCCGAGTTTGGTATGGGGGGGGGGAGGATGGGGACAGGGGAGATTGCTTTCCCCCTTCTCAGGATTAAGCTGATTTTTCTTCCCTAGCTGAGAAATCTTAGCTCGCGCTGAAGTCGGCAGAGTCCAGCATTCTCTCTCGGGCGCCAAGCAAAAGGCAAAATCCTGGCTTTTCAAGGGAAAGGCGGGAGGAACCAGTGCAAGGTTCTCCTGCGCCTGCTCGGTTGTCTGTCCGGGCGTGCGTCTGTCCAGCTGCCTGGCTACAGGTCAGTCGCGGTCTCCCCTAGTCCCTCTAGGTCGCTCGCTTTCCTAGTTTCCTCGTTTTTTCTAGCCTGGTTGCTTGCTTTCTCCGCGGGTCTCCCGGCTTCCAGCCTTTCATTTAAATCCTGCCTTGCTGGCTCTCTCCCTCTCCTCTCCCCACCCCCAAAGCCCGTAGGCGGTGTTTTTTATTCACCTAACCACTGTGGGCGCCTGCGTGAGGAGCTGCCGGAGGGGTTGACAGTCCCCTCAGCCAATAGCAAATGCTGCAGCCCTGCGTATACTCGCCGGGTGGGGCGGGACTTCAGCTGGTGTGCTAGCCCCGGCAACCTATCGGAGGGCCCAAGCCTTCCCTTCCCCCAAACCCCCACTAGCGCGAGCCAATGGCCGCCGGTTCTGGCGTGGGGGTGGAGAGCTTGTTGGGGGTGGGTTGAGGAGAATGTAGGGAGAGGAAGGGGGAGGGTGCACACAGAAGTGGGAGGAAAGGAGAGGGCGTGGCAGGCAGGGACGGAAGGAGGATAAAAGGGAAGACTAATAGAAGGGAAAGAGAAGGAAAGATGGGAGGGAGAAGAAATAGGAATAAGGTGAAGAAAGAGGAGGGTGAAGGAAAATATGGGGAAAAAAAGGTTGAAGAAGAGGGAAAAGGAGCAGAAAAAAGGGATGGGTGGGTGGGGAGGAGGCATGCCTTGGCATCCTCTTGTTTTGGAGTCTGGGCCAGGGAGATAGCAAAGGTTTCTTTGGCCACTGCCCAAGTATTTACAGGCAACTCATAATTAGCTATACACATTCAAAACAACAACAACAACAAAAACAAAACAAACAAACAAAAACAGTGCTGTTGACAGAACCACAAGGACACACTACAAATTATCCAAAATCCAATTCTGTTTTGTCTTCTCTGATATGCCTGCACTTGCAGGTCAATTTTCTTTCCTGTTTATGGTTTCTTTAGACTATGTATGCACTCTTCCAGCAAGCTGGGTATTCTGAAAAGACTCCAAGTTTGTGGTTGAAAAGCCTCTACAAAACTTGCAATATGTTTGTAATCACTGCCCTGCTCAATGTTCCTAATTCTATGTCTGGAACTAGGGAAAAGCCCTGGGTGGGAAGGTTTCAGATTTACTCCCAGCCCTATTTTAAGCTTGCTTTATGACTTTTAGGCAACTCCTTTCCCCTCTCCTGGCCTCCATCTCCTTTCTGTCACATGAGGACTTAGACCTACCTGAAAATTCAGTGAAACCTCTGAAACTTCATCTCAGAAAAAATACATGCAATTTCAGTAAACCTCTAAGCCCTTCTTCCTCTTACACCCTAGGACTGTAAAAGTGAGCAGACATATATTGGTGGAAGGGGCTGGAAACTAGATTAGCCAGGAATAGGACAAGCTAAGTTCTGGAACTCCTAGAATACTATAGACTCTAAAAGGAATGAGAATTGCTATTTATTCTCTAGAAATCATTGAGGCTAGAACAGTCACTCATCTTAAATAAATGACTAGAAATTCTGAATGAATGCAAGTCATAAACAATATGGCCCATAGCCCTACAAAATAGAATAAAACCTAAAGAAGTTCCCACTTCAAAGGTTTGGGCTTATAACACTACCAATTAATGACTCATGCCAAAACAAATTATATAAACCCTGAATCAGATCAAGCTTCTAGATCAATAATGAATTTATAGAACACACAAAGGACAGAAAAACATATTAAATTGCGATGTGGAGGTAAAGACTAAAAAACAAAAACAAAACAACTACAGGGCCAACAACCTGGATTTTTTTTTCAAAGATTTTATTTATTTGACAGAGAGAGATCACAAGTAGAGAGAGAGAGAGAGGAGGAAGCAGGCTCCCTGCCTAGCAGAGAGCCCGATGCGGGACTCAATCCCAGGACCCTGAAATCATGACCTGAGCCCAAGGCAGAGGCTTAACCCAACAACCTGGATTTTTAACAAAAAATCCAGAGATTTTTTGTTGGGCAGAGGCAGCCCAACAACCTGGATTTTTAACAAGCAAATAGGAAGGAAAATTTTTGACTTAGATGGAACACGTGTGTGTGTGTGTGTGTGTGTGTGTGTGTGCACGTGCACACATGCACTTGCATGCATCTGTACACACACATTTGTGATATATGTGAAACAACTGGAAATTTGAACAGGTTGGACGCTTGATGATAATAGGAATCACTATTACTTGAATAATAGGAATCACTATTACTTGATAAGATGGTATAATGATATTGTGGCAATTTTAACAAAATGGGGGCAATAGGAATAATTTTGTGACCTCGAATTTGGCAATGGTTTCTTAGATATGACATGAAAAACACAAACAACAACAAAATAGATAAATTGGATGTCATTAAGATTAAAACCTTTCATGCTTCAAACGACACTATCAAGAATATGAAAAGACAACACACAGAATGGAAGAAAACGTTTAGAAGTTATATCTCTAATAAGAAACTTGTACCTAGAATATATAAAGAGCTTTTACAAGTCAATTATAAAAAGAATAACCCAAATAAAAAATTGGCAAACGTTCTGAATAACATTTTTTTCCAAAGAAATAGTCAATAAGCACATGGAAAGATGTTCATAATATAAGCCATCAGGAGAATGTAAGTCAAATGCAGGAAATGCAAATGCAGGATATTTACTACAGCAGTATTTGTAATAAGATACCCCAAGAATGGTTACAATAGAAAAGCTAGATGTGGATAAATCAGAACCTTCATAACACTGCTGGTAAAAATGGTTGAAGCCACTTTGGAAAACAGTCTGATAGTTCTTCAAAAAGTTAAACATAGGGTTACTATTTGACCCAATAATTCCACTGCTGTGTATATACCTAAGAGAAATGGGAAAAAATGTCCACATAAAATCTTGTACATGAACATTCATAATAGCATTATTCACAATAGCCAAATGATGGAAAAAACTCAAATGTCCATCAACTGATGAATAGATAAACAAAATGTGGTATATCCATACCATGAAATATTATTGCACCATAAAAAGGAATGGAGTACTGTTACTGCAACAGTATAGATGAACTTTGAAAATATTATGCTAAGTGAAAAAGCCAGACAAAAAAGGCTTTTGTATGATTCCATTTATATGAAATGTCCATATAATTATGGTTTAATCAAGCTTTTGTTTCATTTATATATAAAAATAAATGTGTTAATTGTGATGTAAAATTTATTTTTTAAAGATTTTATTTATTGAAGAGAGAGAGAGAGACAGCACAGGTTGGGGGAAGGTCAAAGGGAGAGGGAGAAGTAGACTCTCCCTGAGTAGACTCTCCACTGAGCATGGAGCTTGACATGGAGCTCAATCCCAGGACCCTGAGATCATGACCTGAACCAGTCAGATGCTTAACAAACTGAGCCACCCAGGCACCCTGTAAAATTTATTTCTTTTGGCAAGTAATGCCAAAATAGTTTAAAAGCTACTCTGCTAGGTTATGTTGAGACAGATACTAGTGACCAGCATAGTACCATAATGTAAGCAACTAGAATCTTTATCCTTTTTTTTTAAGTTTTTATTTGAATTCATTACTTTTTAACTTTATTTTTATATTTTATTTTATTTTATTTTTTATTATGTTATGTTAGTCACCATACAGTAATACATCATTTTTGATGCAATGTTCCATAATTCATTGTTTGCATATAATTTAACATATAGTGTAATATTAGTTTTAGGTGTACGATATAGTGATTCAACACTTCCATATGTCACCCAGTGCTCATCACAACAAGTATACTCCTTAATCCCCATCACCCATTTAACCCATCCTCCCACAGGTAGCCCCTCTGGTGACCCCGAGTTTATTCTCCATAGCTAAGGGTCTGTTTCTTGGTTTGCTCCTCCCTCTCTCTCTCCGTCTCTCTCTCCCTCTCTTTCCCTTTGTTCATTTGTTTTGTTTTTTAAATTCCATTTATGAGTGAAATTATATGGTTTTTGTCTTTCTCTGACTCATTTTGCTTGGCATTATAATCTCTAACTCCATCCATGCCATTGCAAATGACAGTATTTCCTTCTTTATTACAGCTGAGTAATGGCTGTGTATATATACCACATCTTCTTTATCCATTCATCAATCAATGGGCACTTGAGCTATTTCCATTGTAGATAATATTCTTTTGTATAGATAATATTCAAAATATATTTTTCATATATATTTTCAAAAAAATATTTTTGTATTTTGGGGGCAAATACCTAGTAGTGCAATTGCTGGATCATAGGGTAGTTCTATTTTTAACTTTTTGAGGACTCTCCATACTGTTTTCCATAGTGGTTGCATAAGCTTGCATTCCTACCAACAGTGCAAGAGGTTTTCTCTTTCTCCGTATCCTTGCCAATACCTACTGTTTCTTGTTCCTTTTGGCCTTGAAAGTGCAATTATATCCTATCTCCACTTCATTGTCTATTGACCCTTTAATCCACTGCAGCCTGGCTTTCACTCCCATCATTTCATAGGAAACTAGAACCTTTTGTGAATATAAACAAATGACCAACTTGTTACTAAATGGTATGGCCAATATTCCATCTTTCTTTTCCCTGACTTCTCTCATTCTTGATTCCACTGATGCCTTTCTCCTTCCTGAAATGCTCCCTTTGCCTTGGTGACATCATCCACATGACCGGTCTGGTTATACAGTCTTTACTTCCTGTCTGGGTTCTTCTTCATTCAATCATTTAAGGCCATGATTTCTCAGGGCTCTTCTAATCTCAGTCCCCTTATCTTCATTCTGCACTTGCACTGAATGGTGGACCCATCCATTTCCAAAGCTTGAACTACCAACTACGTTACACACTGATGCACCTCCTTTCAATGAAGTTACTGAACACTAGGGGGAACAAAATCCTTGCCTGCGTACACCTTACAATTCTCTGCTGATGAGTTCCAGGTAGTTCTTTTGAATTCCAGAGACGAATTTCCAACTGCCTTACAGATATCTCCTCCTGAATATGTCACAAGAACCTCTAGCTTAAAATTGAAATCATCTTTTCCCATCCATGCCATTCCTCTTTCCCCTGAGTTCCCTCTCTTGTAGGAATGTCTCCTTGCAAAAACCCTAGGAGATATCCATAAGTCTTTCTTCTCACTCATCTTTCTTCCAGCCACCCAGTCCTCTAAGTCATGGTAATTCTCTTCCTCCTTAAACTCTTTCATGTGTCCTTCCTCTGTCTCCCTGCTACCGGTATTTTTAATCAGCTCCTCATCATCTTTGATTCCATTACCATCTATTACTTGGTCTCTTATGCTGCTCTCTCTCCCCAGTTCAGCCTCTACTCTCCTGCTCAAATTATCTGTCTCAAAAGCACTTCTGCTCTTATCAATCCTATGGTAGATACTATAGACTGGTTGCTCAGGATCCATGCCACCCTCCTTCTAGCCTACCCTCCTATATTGCTGAAAATCTCAAAACCAAAAACCTACAACAGCCTGTCACTTCTCAGGCTCCTTTGCATCCAGTGTTCTGGATGTGATTTATTTCTGGTAATCATATGCATACACACAATATTCGAAAGGAGGTAATGACGCAGAAGCCATATTTCTGCTGCTTCTGTTGGCAAGCATAGTGATGGAGATTTTAGGGTTTTCTGCAGCCATGTTACTTTCCCAAAGGCCCCAGTGTCTGGTCACTGGCTTTGTGTATTTGAGGAACGATAGAAGGGGATATTTTATTCTATAGTATTAGTATTAATTATTATTATTATTATTATTTGCTAGTGAGTATCTAGAAGTCATGACGATACTCTACTCAATAGTTAAGGCAGTGGCATATTCTTGATTCCTAGGCTTCAGATAAGGTGGTGTGTTTCCAAAGTCCCTGGCGCCTCACTTTCCTGCTTGTGGCACAGAAAACAGTTCCCCTGGTATCCTGGGAGTTATTCCTGGGGGCCTAGCCTAAAGGTTGTCCCTCCAGCCCTTAACCCAATTTTAGAAGCACCTGATTTTCTGTATTAGGACTCTTTCTACTGAAAATAACTAGAGTGATTTAATTTCTGCTGCTGAAGCCTGAATTATATAACTCCTCTACTTAAAGGCCTTCCATATCTCCCTACTACCTTTGTGGCAAATGCCATATAATGCCTTGCTAATCTGGTGTCCTTTGGTCTTTCTAACCTTAGATTTCACTAATTCCTTCTTACTCTGTACTCTCCAGCTAAACAGAGCCTACCATAGTTCTCATAACCATCAAGTACTTTTGCCTTAAGAACTATCCATCTGCTGCTATTCTTCCTGAGCTCCCATCTCAAAACTCAAATTCCACCTCCCCTAGAAGGTTTTTTCTGATTCTTGCTTCAGAATTATTCCGGAAATATTCTTCTCCCCCAGGACCCTGTATTTGCCCTTCTTAGAATACTTATTAAACTGTATAGTAATTTTTTTCTTCTTTGTTTCCTGCACTAGACTGTGGAGCTAAAAGGGCAGAAACCACGCCTATCTTATTCACTGCTTTCTCCCCCAAGCCCAGCACAGTGCCTACCACTTAGCAGATGCTTAATAAACATTTGCTGAATGCACGAATGTCTTCTTCATCCACTTGTTTCCACTCAGAGAGTTATATCTTCCAACATAGAAAGCCAGAGATGAAGAGACCACAGAGAAAATCTAGTCTAAAACTTATGTTCTAGGTTAGAAAACTGAGGCCCAGAGAATGGAAACAACATGCCTAAGATTACACAGCTAATTTCTGGCAAAACAGAAACCAAAAAACCCTTGTCACTTGAGTCTTAAAGTACTTTTGGGAGATTTTAGACCCTGGAACATGAAATTTGATCTCAGCTCCATCCATGTGCAGTTAGCATGCTGAGTGAAGTGACCACTCAACTCTGTGTACAATATTAAAAAAAAATAGACAAGTCCCCCATATTTCAGCAGCAGTATCCCCACCCCATAGCTAACACTTCTGCCGACAATGTACCAAGAAGTCAGAGAATTAGAGGTATAGCAAAATCCCACTCCCATCCTTCAATCCTCCTGCAGTATCCCCACTAAATAGTTATCTAGTCTCAACTCTAACACCCACAACAACAAAAAGGTTCTTCTCTTCTGAAACAGTCTATTCATCTCTGGCACAATCGCAGTTGGCAAAAAGTTCTTCTATCTCTTTGAGCCAGATGCTTTCACCACTTCTACCACAGCCACTTCTGAGGAGCTAATCAATCCATGAAATGGTATGGAATATAAATGCTCCCAAACTCACTCTGAAATTACTATAAGCTCCCAATATATATCTCAGGATCTAAAGACCATTCATTAGATAATAATACTTATAAAGTGCTTACTCTGTGCCAGGGACTATACTAAACCTTTTGCATATATTAACTCTTAATCCTCACAATCACCCTATGATACTAAGATACTATTACTTTCCTTATTTTACAGATGAGGGAATTGAGGCACAGTGGTAAATAACTTGCCCAAGGTCACATGGCTAGTCAGTGGTGGAGCCCAGATGAAAATCCAAACAGTCTGACTCTACAGCCTATACTCTTAGACACTCTGCTATATAAATACCACTAAGTAATACATATCCTATCTTCCAATAGCATCTGACAAGGTGTCTTCTGTGTCATAGGAATAAGCCATTTCAATGTTCTGATCTGAATCCCAGTGGCCTACCTCCCAGGTGCAAGTCTTAAATCTTTTCCTTCTTTCAGGGCAAAGCCAATGTCTGTTGTATTTTGTCTCTCATGGTTCAAATAGCTCCCAAAGTCACACTTCTTCCAGGAAGTATAACCAAGGAAAGTTCCACATTTTATCCTGATCCCTCTGCTACTCACTTACTGCCATTCAACCCCACCCAAGCCACCTGATAATCTCCACGTTTGCCACAATCTAAAGATATCACATCTTGTATGCTCATTGTCTCGGCTACTGATATGCTAGATACTTTTGCATATTTGTGCATGTCCACCCTATTTAAGAGAATCAGCTCCCCGAGGACTAAGACTCCTGGTTAGTTCAATTATTCAGCACAGAGATCACTGCTCCTCCAAAATCAGTTAAATGCAATAAGCACTTCTTCTTCTTCTTCTCCTTCTCCTTCTTCTTCTTCTTCTTCTTCTTCTTATTATTATTATTATTATTATTTAAATTTAATTTTATTTTTTTCAGTGTTCTAAAATTCATTGTTTATGCACCATACCCAGTGCTCCATGGAATATGTGCCCTCCATAAAACCTACCACCAGGCTCACTCAACCCCCCATCCCCCCCAAAACCCTTAGTTTGTTTCTCAGAGTCCACAGTCTCTCATGATTTGTCCCCCCTCCAATTTCCCCCAACTCACTTCTCTCTACCCCAATGTGGGGCTCAAATTCATGACCCTGAGTTCAAGAGTTTCATGCTCTACTGACTGAGCCAACTCAGTGCCCAGTAAGCACTTATTCTGACAGCAAAGGGGTACAGAGATGCTCTCAGGAAGCTTACAGTCTAGTGGGAGACACAGCCACACATAATTTCCATGTCTATGTCATTCCAGTGTCCTAAGCATAATCAGATAATGAATAAAGTTGTTGATGACTATAGAATGAATTATTGAATTTTTATATTCAAAATGGAAATAAAAGGTAATTTCCTCCCAATCTCCCTACATAGGAATCCTCTCTACACTATGTGATGAGGTAGAGGGAATGGAAGGAGAAGGAGGAATCACCTCCTTTTAGCATGCATGGTGCTAGGCCTTTCAATATACCATTTTCTTTAATCTTCCCCAGAAGCCTGAAAAGAAGGAATTGTTATCACTACTTTAAAGAGTAAGAAACTAAGGTTCAGAATGTTTACATCAACTCATAGCCATACAAGTAAGATATATTTCCAAAGCTTACTATCTCTTATGAGTTCTGTCCAGCAGCTGCTGGAATAGTTTCAGTAACAGAAAGTTCACTCTAAAGCCTTCAAAGCCATTATTTGTTTTGAGTTGAAATTCATCATTCAGTGGTTTTGACCATTTGTTAGAACACTATCCTCTGGCCATACAGAAAAAGCCAAGTGCTAAACAATAGTCTTCTTAAAATGTTTCAAGATATCTATCATGGGTTCAAACTCTGATTCTTACCCCTCACCACCATACACACAAGCACACACCACTTATTCTCTAAGATAAACATGACCATTTCTTTTAAGCTCTTCCTTGTGGTATGGTTTGCAATCCTCCCCCGGCTGGTTGCTCTTCAGTTTGTCCAACATACCACAGAACACATATCCAGGTAGGAGTGACAACGGGGAATGGGAATATCATCTCCCTTATTCTAAACACTAGTCCCTAGGAAGAGCTACCTGTGAGCTCAAATGCAACTAAAATATCTGATACTCATGTGTGCTGCTGTGCTCCCACCATGCCTTGAGAAGTTCATGGAAAAGTGAAAAAAATGCAATGGATAAGAAGTTAAAACTTCAGATGTAAGTCCAGCCTCTGCTTCTTGGTTTGACCTCAAACAAATCTCTTAACTTCCTTAAAGCTCAAAAAGCTATGACTTGTTTTCAGTTGTAACTTAATATAAAACAGTGTTTTAAAATTTCAGCCGCCTTACCAAAGGTGGAAGGCATGAAGTTGGTATCAAGGTAGCCTGAGGAAAGGGTGATGAGTGATTGCTTAAATTAAAGAATAAGGATGCATAGAATTGTTGGTTGTGAAGGGTAGAGTTTTAGGGGAGGATCAAACATAGGGTTAAGAATTTGACTCTGTTTGGGCACCTGGGTGGCTCAGTTGGTTAAGCAACTGCATTTGGCTCAGGTCACGATCCCATAGTCCCGGGATCGAGTCCCACATCAGGCTCCCAGCTTCATGGGGAGTCTGCTTCTCCCTCTGACCTTCTCGCCTCTCAAGCTCTCTGTCACTGTCTCTCTCTCAAATAAATAAATAAAATCTTTAGGAAAAAAAAGAATTTGACTCTGTCTGAAAACTTTCTCCTAGCTCTCTGTAAGTTTAGCTCTTTCATCTTTTCAAAAGGAATCCTTCCCTGACCACCCTCTTTGAAACTGTATCACTACGTTACTATCCTATATCATGATTTTCTTTCTAGATCTTTCACTATATGAAAAGTTATATAATTATTTTATTATTGATTTATTGTCTCCCTTTATAAACGGTAAACTCCATGAAGGCAGAAATTTACGTTTTCATTGTTTTATCTCCAGCACATAGAGCGGTACTTCACACTCAACAAATATTTTTTTTAATGACTGAATAACTAAATGAATGAATACATGAAAGAGTGAATAAAAGGATAGCTCTACTGACTCGCAATGTTGGATGTAGAGGAAATGTGTCATAGAATGAAGTCAAGCAGACAGAGTCAATTATCAAATGGTTTTGCTTATTTGTGGAGCATAAAGAATAACATGGAGGACATGGGGAGATGGAAAGGAGAAGAGAGTTGGGGGAAAATGGAGGGGGAGATGAACCATGAAAGACGTGGACTCTGAAAAACAGACTGAGGGTTTTGGAGGGGTAGGGGGTAGGAGGTTTGCGGATCCTGGTGGTGGGTATTATGGAGGGCACATATTGCATAGAGCAATGGGTGTGGTACATAAACAATGAATTCTGGAACACTGAAAAGAATTTAAAAAAAATAAATAAAAATTTTAAAAAAGAATATATTCTCGACTGCAGCCTGTGAATACCAGTATTCCAGGTACAGGCTTAGAATTTCAGACTTCTTTGGTTTTCTGTTCCCAATTGGCACAGACTCCACTCAAAACCACCACCCAGAATCCTTTCCCTCAAGAATCACTGCCTACACCAACTTCATGTAGCCAAAGACAGAATACGTACTTGAATAAATACCTAGAAACAGCAGTTCCCTTACATGGATTTATTTCAGGCCTGTTTTGTAGAGGGAGAGAGGCCAAGGAAACTCATTTCAGTTCTATTTCAAGTAATCCACTGGACCAGACAACCTGCCTGTGCTCAAGGTAGAAAGGACTGGTTGGAAAAGAGAAACAACAGTCTACAAGCCCCTTCAGAAGAAGTACAATGCTTTCCTATCAGGCTTAGATCTTTCTGGGGCAGCCAAACCCAATCATGCATCAATTTAAGAGTGTTATGAGCAGTGAATGCTTCCCTTAGTATCAGGCCCAGTATTTAGTTTTGTAGCTTAATCTCCTTGACAGTTCCATTTTGGGAACTCATGACTCATTCAACCAGCTACCCCTTCTTATCCCTGTGTCCAAATTTTGTATTTATGGGCTTCACTTAAACAGTAAACTACTGGGCAGTCAGACACCAAGATCTCATTATCAAATTAAGCATGGGGTTTTGCTCATACTCTCTCTCTTCCCTACTCCCCCCTTACTGTTTCAATTAAATAGGCCACGAACAGCCCTAGACTTAGAAGCAGTATAGCTTGATAGCTGAGAACTCAGGCACTAGCCAGTCTGCTGAGGCTCAACCTTAGTTCTGCCAGTTGTTGGTTGTGTGATCTGGAACAAGATAATGTCTTTTTTTAAAAGTTTTTCTGTTAATTCTGGTTAGTTAACATATAGTGTTATATTACTTTCAGGTGTATAATATAGTGAGTTAACAATTCCATAAATCAACTGGTACTCATCATGATAAACCCACTCCTTAATCCCCATCACTTACTTAAACCTATCCCTCCATCAACCTCTCCTCTGGTAACCATCAAGTAGGTCTCCATAGTTCAGAGTCTGCTTTTTGGTTTGTCTCTTTCATTATCCTTTGTTCACCTATTTTATTTCATAAATTACACATATGAGTGAAATCATATGATATTTATATTTCCCTGACTTTCTGCACTTAGCATTGTACTCTGTAGCTCCATCCATATTGTTGCAAATGATAAGATTTCATTATTTGTTATGCCTGAATGATATCCCATTGTGGTTGTGTGTGTGTGTGTGTGTGGGTGGGTGGGTGGGTGTGCGTGCACACGCACGCATGCATGCACACATGCATGTGTGTACATTATTGAGGATTTCTGCAAAAATTCATTAGGGATATTGGTCTGTAATTCGCTTTTGTAGTAGTGTCTTTATCTGGTGTTGGTATCAGGCTAATGCTGGTCTCATAGGATGAATTTGGATGTTTTCCTTCTTTTTCTACTTTTTAGAATAGTTTGAAAAGAATAGGTATTAATTCTTCTTTAAATGTTTGGTAGAATTTGCCTTCGAAGCATTCTGTTCCTGGACTTGTGTTTGTTGGGAGACTTTTGATGACTGATGCAATTTCCCTGATGGCAATAGGTATGTTCAAATTATCTATTTCTTCCTGTTTCAGTTTGGATGGGTTAGATATTTCTAAGAATTTATTCATTTCTTCCAGGTTGCCCAATTTGTTGGCATATAATTTTTCATAATATTCTCTTATAATTGTTTGTATTACTGTGTTGGTTGTTATCTATCATTTGAGATTTTATTTGAGTCCTTTCTCTTTTTTTCTTGATAAGTCTGGCTAGGGGTTTATCAAATTTATTGATTTTTTTGAAAGAACCAGCTCCAGGTTTCATTGATTTCTTCTATTTTCTTAAATTTCTATATCATTTATTTTTGCCCTAAAACTTATTACTTCCTTCCTTCTACTGTTTGGGGGTTTTGTTTGTTGTTCTTTCTCTAGCTCCTTTAGATGTAAGGTTAAGTTGTCTATTTCAGACTTTTCTTGCTTCTTGAGATAAGGCTATATTTTTATAAACCTCCCTTTTAGAACCACTTTTGCTGCATCCAAAAGTTTTAGACCATTTGGTTTTCATTTTCATTTGTTTCCATGTATTTATTATTTCTTCTTTTGTTTCCTAGTTGACTCATTCATAGTTTAGTAGTCTTTTATTTAACCTCCATACATTTGTGATCATTCCAGATTTTTTCTTGTGGTTGTCTTCTAGTTTCATAGTGTCATGAACAGAAACAATGCATGGTATACTTTGATCTTTTTGAATTTGTTGAGGCTTGTTTTGTGGGCTAATATGTGACCTAATCTAGAGAATGTTCCATGTGCACTTGAAAAGAACGTGTATTCTGCTGTTTTAGGATGGAATGTTCTCTGTTAAATCCATCTGTTCCAGTGTGGCATTCAAAGTCATTGTTTCCTTGTTGATTTTCTGTTTAGATGATCTGTCCATTGATGTAAGTGGGGTGTTAAAGGCCTTACTGTCATTGTACTCTTATCAATTAGTTCCCTCATGTTTGTTATTAACTTTTATATATTTGGGTGCTCTCATGTGGGGTGTATAAATATTTACAGTTGTTGTATCTTCTTGCTGGATTGATCCCTTTATTATCAGTGTCCTCCCTTGTCCCTTGTTACAGCCTTTATCCTAAAGTCTATTTTTTTCTGATATAAGTATTGTTACTACAGCTTTCTATTGACATCCATGTGTATGACAGTTTCTACATCTCATGACTTTCAATCTGCTGGTATCTTTGGTTCTAAAATGAGTCTCTTGTATGAAACATATAGATGGGTCTTTTTTTTTTTTTTAATCTGTTTTGATATCCTATGTCTTACACACTCTCTTTCATCTTTTCAAAAATGAAAGACACACTCTATGTCTTTAGATTGGAGCATTTAGTCATTTACATTCACAGTAATTATTGATAGATATGTGTTTGTTATCATTTTATTACTTGATTGTGGTTGTTTCTGAAGATATTTTCTGATCCTTTCTTGTCTTTCTCTCATGGCTTGCTGGTTTTCTTCAGTAATATATTTGGATTTATTGCTCTTTATTCTTTCCATATTTACTGGCAATTTTTTAAAGATTTTATTTATCTATTTGACAGAGAGAGAGAAATCACAAGTAGGCAGAGAGGTAGGCAGAGAGAGAGGGGGAAGCAGGCCCCGTGCTGAGCAGATAGCCCGATGTGGGGCTTGATCCCAGGACCCCAAGATCATGACCTGAGCCAAAGGCAGAGGCTTAACCCATTGAGCCACACAGGCACCCCATGGCATTTTTTGATATATCGTTGCCATTAGGTTTGTATAGAACCTGTTCTGCATAAAACAGTCTATATTAAATTGATGGTCATTTAATTTTGACCCATTCTTTACTCCTCTCCTCCCCATTTTTTTAGGTATATGGTGTCATATGCCTTTCTATTTTATGAGTTCCTTGACTGATATTTTACAAAGACATTCATTTTTATTGCTTTTGTGTTTCCTACTTTCATACTTTTACTGTTGGACTTTCCTTTCACTGTTTCACTGTTTTAGGGGTCATGAACTTCTTTAGTTTTTGTTTGGGAAACTCTCTCTCCTGTTCTGAATGACAGACCTACTGGATAGAGTAATTTTGGCTGCATATTTTTCCCATTCAGCATTTTGAATATAACATGCTACTCCATTCCAGCTTGGAAAGTTTCTGCTCAAAAATCTCCTGATAACCTTATGGGGTTTCCCTTTTATATAACTGTCCAGTTTCATCTTGCTGCTTTTTTTTCCCTTTATCATTATTTTTGACATTTTAAAACGATTCTTATTTATTTATTTGTATTATTGAAATATTTATTTATTTATTTATTAAAATATTTTATTTATTTATTTGAAAGAGGCTTGATCATGAGAGGAAAGGAGGGGCAGAGAGAGAAGGAGAATCAGATTGTGAATTGAGCAAGGAACCTGATGCAGGGCTTGATCCCAGGACCCCAAGATCTGACCTGAACGCAGATGCTTAACAGACTGAGCCTCCCAGGCACCCCATATTTTGACATTTTAATTATAATATGTTGATTTTGTTTGATTCTGTGCCTCCTCAAGCTGATATCTGTTTCTTTCCCCAGATTAGGGAAGTTTTTAGCCATTGTGTCTTCAAATAAATTTTTCTGTCCCCTTTTCTCTCTCTTCGCCTTCTGGGACTCCTATAATAAATGCTATTACATTTGATGGATTCACTGATTTCCCTAAGTCTATTCTCATCTTGCATAGTTAGTTTTTCTTTCTTTTGTTCAGCTTAATTACTTTCCATTACTCTGTCTTCTAGGTTATTAATTCGTTCTTCTGCTTTTTCCATCCTGCTGTTTATTCCATCTCATTTTGTTTATTTAGCCCTTTATCTCTGCTATGTTTTTCCATATTTCTGTGTTAAGGGTCTCACTGATACCTTCCATTATTTTCTCAAGTCCAGTATCTTTGTGATTATTCCCTTAAATTCTCTATCAGGCATGTTACTTATTTCTGTTTCACTTAGGTCTCTGGCCATGGCCTTGTCCTCGTCTCTTATTTGGGACAAACTCTTCTGTCTTCTCATTTTGTCTAAGTCTCTGTATTAGGGAAGGCAGCTAGATCCCCTCTTCTTGAGCATAATGGCCTCATGAAGAAGAGTCTTATAATGGCCTGAAGTGTAGTGTCTTATGTATCTCCAGTGCATGCCACATGTGCTCTACTGTTGGGTTCTGACTGCTTTATCCTCAGGCCAGTTGTCTGCAGAGGATCCCTTTGCCTGTTATGGGAACTGTTTGGTCCCTCGCCCAAATGTGAATTTTAATTAGGTGTGCTCTAGTCTGCAGCAGCCATGATTTGTTTTTTCTCCTAAACCATATCTCCACACTCCCTGTATTCTTCAATGCAGCCTGTTCTGTATCTTTAGTTGTGGAGTTTGTTCTACCAACTTCAGGTCAATTTCTGGGGGTATTTACAATGATTTGCTCTCTAGTTGTATTCATCTGATGAGGTGAGACTAGGTTCCTCATAGTCTGCTTCCATCTTTCCTTCTCTCTCTATTTAATGTCTCTGAGCTTCACTTTTCTCATCTTGAAAATGTAGAGAATGGTATAATGTCCTTTACTCACAGCAAGCTCCTATACTCACTACCTTAGTTTCCTCATCTGCGAAACACAGATTTATACAGTTGTTGATGAGGGATTAAGAGTGAATACATGCAAAGCAATTAAAAAATGTCTGGCATATAATAACACTCAGTAAATACTAACAAATACTTTAATTTGAAGAGAACAAAAACTGCAAGTCCACAAATAGAAAAGCAACCACATTTTTGAAGGTATGAGTTGCAAAGAATTGACTTGGGGGCAATATAACTGCCAGTATTACGGTGGGGAGGGAACCCTGCTTATGGAGGCTACCACCAAAGGTTATATGCAGCAGAGCATAAAATCTGAAATTTTAGAAGTCTTCTACCATGGAGGATATGTCTGGCTTAACGGTGCTCAAGTGTTAAAGCAGGGCAGAATCCCAGCAGTTACAGCATGGCCTGAGGATCCTTTGGGTCACAAGAAGAATGGGTGGTGCTAATATGCTGTTCCCAGACCTAAGAATGGGGATGCCAGCTTAGAGCAACAAGTCTTGGTGCTGGCTTTCTGCTCTGTTCTGTCTTAAACTGAACTGCTGTGCAGTCACATGACTGCCTTTCTAGGATGGACTGGCAAATTGCAAAAGCATGGCAAGACAGTCCCCCAGAGGATCACTGTGGGTCCAGACCATGGCAGTCTCTAAAATTTCAAGTTTTGAAACTCAGTCACATGCTTGAGATAAAAAAGCTTGGATACAGTCAGGGTGAACACAGAGTTCTGACAGAAACCAGGAACATAAAAGGAGTGATTGGTTGCTCTTCTGTGAGGGCTCTGTGAAGAGTGGAGAGCACGAACTCTCAGGACCGGGGCTAGAGAGTTGGGCACTGCCATTTTCATCCTGCTCATCAGTGTTGAAAGCCATCATGGAGCAAAACAGCACCACATAGTGAAGGCTGGAGGCACTTACAATAAGCCCCACTCTGCCAAGCCCTGGAGGCACATTTCTACTACAGCAAGTCCATCTAATAATCAATACAATAGGCCCTTCCCCCAGAAGAACAGTATTAACAACTCGCTCACACCAAGTCTACTGATCACAGTGCTGCAAAACTTCAGTTCTAAAGGAAATGGGATCTAGCTTCCTCTTTATTTTAAATGTTTTTAATTATTATTTTCTCAGTTATTTTCTTATTTTTTATTTCCTTTATTTTTTATTTTTATATGTATATTTTTTCATTTTCTGTTATTTCATTATTGTTATTGGTTCTAGATTCTTTTAACAAGCATATTAAAACATACCCAAGATCTAGATTTTTTTTTCTTTCCTCTTGTCTTCTCTGGAAAAAATGAAGAGATAGAGAAACTCACCCCAAAAGAAAGAACAGGAAGAAGAAATGTTCAGGGATTTAATCACTACAGATATAAGTAAATGTATGAACTTGATTTAAAACAACAATTATAATGATACTAGCTAGGCTTGAAAAAAGCATCAAAGATGCTAGAGAATCCTTACTGCAGTGATAAAAGAAATAAAACTTCATCAGGCTGAAATTAAAAATGCTATAATTGAGATACAATCTCAAATGGAAGCCAAAAAAAAAAATGAGGATGGATGAAGCAGAGGAATGAATCAGTGAAGGTAAAGTTATGGAAAAATAATGAAGCTGAAAAGAGGAGGGAAAGAAAAGTAATAAATCATGAAGGTAGGCTTAGGGAACTCAGTGACATATTAAAACAACAACGTTCATACCATAAGAGTCCCAGAAAATGAAGAAAGATGAAAAGTGGCAGAAACTTTACTGAAGAAAATTATAGCTGACTTCCCTAATCTGGGAAAGAACACACACATCAAAATTCAAGAAGCACAGAAAATCCCCCATTAAATTCAACAAAAGCTAACCATTGCAAGGCATATCAGAGTCAAATGAACAAAATACACAGCAAAGGTAAGAATCCCAAAAGCAGAAAGGGAAAAAAAAGTCCTTAACCTACAAAGGAAGAAAGATAGGATTCACAGCAAATATGTCCATAAAAACTTGTCAGGCCAGAAGAAAGTGGTATGATATATTCAACATGTTATATAGGAAAAATATGCAGCCAAGATTTCTTTATCCATCAAGGCTATCATTCAGAATACAGAAGAGAGAAAGACTATTCCAGACAAACAAAAACTAAAGGAGTTTATGACCACTAAGCCAACCTTGCAAGAAATTATAACGGGGACTATCTGAGTGAAGAAAAGAAATACTAAAAGCAACAAAGACTATAAAGGACCTGAGAACATTTGCTGGAAACACTAACCTTACAGGTAATACAATGGCACTAAATTCATATATTTCAATAATCACTCTGAAAGTAAATGAACTAAATGTCCCTAATCAAAAGACATAGGGTATCAGAATGGATTAAAAAAATAAGCTCTATCTATATGCTACATAAAAGAGACTCATTTTAGTACTAAAGGCAGCTGCAGACTGAAAGTGAGAGGCTAGAGAATGATCTATCATTCTAATGGATGTCAAAAGAAAACTGGAATACTCATACTAACATCAGATGAACTAGATTTTAAAATAAAGACTGTAACAAGAGATGAAAAAAAGGCATTATATCATAATGAAGGGTTCTATCCATCAAGAAGATCTAACAATTGTAAATATTTATGCATCTATTTTGGAGCACCCAAATACACAAAAATTAATAACAAACATGAAAGAATTAATTGATAATAGTACAATGATAGTAGGATCTTTAACACCCCACTTACATCAACAGACAGATCATCTAAGCAAAAATTCAACAAGGAAACAATGGCTTTATTTTTTTTAAAGATTTTATTTATTTATTTGACAGACAGAGATCACAAGTAGGCAGAGCGAGAGAGAGAGAGGAGGACGCAGGCTCCCTGCTGAGCAGAGAGCCCAGTGCGGGGCTCGATCCCAGAACCCTGGGATCACTACCTGAGCTGAAGGCAGAGGCTTTAACCCACTGAGCCACCCAGGCACCCAGAAACAATGGCTTTAAATGCCACACTGGAAGAGACAGATTTAACAGGTATATTTAGAACATTCCATCCTAAAACAGCAGAATACACATTCTTTTCAAGTGCACGTGGAACATTCTCCAGAATAGGTCACATATTGGTTCACAAAATAAGCCTCAACAAATTCAAAAAGACCAAAGTAATACCATGCATCTTTTCTGATCACAATGCTATGAAACTAGAAGTCAAGCACAAGAAAAAAATCTGGAAAGACCACAAATACATGGAGGTTAAAGAACATCCTACAGAAGAATGAGAGAGTAAACGAGGACATTACAGAAGAAATTTTTAAAAATACATGGAAGCAAGTGAAAATGCAAACATGGGAGTCCAAAACCTTTGGGATGCAGCAGAGGCTGTCAGTCTGAAGAAGGAAGTATATTGCAATACAAGCCTCAAGAAGTAAGAAAACTCTCATATACACAACATACCTTTACACCCAAAGGAGCTAGAAAATGAACAGCAAATAAAGGCTAAAGTCAGCACAAAACGGAAACAAAGATTAGAGCAGAAATAAATAATACAGGAATAATAATAAAAAAACAGTAGAACAGATCAATGAAATGAAGAGCTAGTTCTTCAAAAGAATTAATAAAATTAATAAACCCCTAGCCAGACATATCAAAAAGAAAAGAGAAAGGACCAAAATGTAAAATCATGAATGAAACCAGAGAGATCACAACCAACACCACAGAAATACTAAAAATATAAGAGAATACTATGAAAAATTATATGCCACCAAACTGGTAAATCTGCAAGAAATGGATGAATTCCTAGAAATGTACCAACTATCAAAACCAAAACAGCAAGAAATAGAAATTCAAACATACCAAGCACTAGTAAAGAAACTAACCAAAGTCTCCTGGAGGGGGGCAAGTTGGTGGCTGAGTAGAGGACTTCAATTCATCTGGTCCCTCCAATTTAGCTGGAGAACAATCAAACTATTCTGAATACACATGAATTCAACTTAAGATATGAGATTTATTTGGATCTCCACAAGCAAGAAAACTACTACTTTTTGCAAGGTAGGAGGTGCAGAACTTTGTATCTTCAGGGGAAATATCCAAAGATAAGTGGAGGGGAAGGGAGCATCCATAAGCCAGTTGCCATAAAGTGATATAACCCCGGAGCAAAAAAAAAAAAAAAAAAAAAATCAGCACCCTTGGAAATCTACTGTAGTGAGAGGCATCTCCTACTGAAAAGGGCACATGGGGCAAATAGGGCAGAATTCTAGGAGGATCATTGTGCCCTCAGGATTCCAGGAGATTCAGAAAGAACAGGGGAGCCTGAACCAATAGAATCCCCAAGCAGTGGAGCGGGGAGACTGGTTACAGTCAGTGAGTCCAGAGGGGACTTCCAGCTCTGGGCACCACGTACCACGAGCAGAGACAGTAGGGAGACAGCCCTCTGCCTGACCACCCTGAAAAGGACTAGAAGGTGTGGGCTGTCTAAGATCCTAAGGGAGATATAGAATGGCTTGTGTCCATGACAGGGACAACTCTCAGGGTGGTGTGGCCCACGAAGAGATGCTGGGGTGGCACCCAGCAGGACCTAGAAGCTGTGGAAGAGGGTACACATGTGCAAGCCCACAGACACTGGCAGTTGTGGAGTCACAAGGCACAGAGATGTTCACGGGTCCCTGTGACACCCCTGGGAGAGGTGGGCAAGGATTGCTAGAGTTTGTGGAGTTTGGTACATGCAGAGATGGACACAGATTGACCTGGAAGGCTTGTTGATTGGGGGTGGGGGCAGGGACTGTGACATTGTGACTGACTTTGGGCTGGAGAGTCCTGCATGGTGATGTTTGCTCTGACTCACTAAAGAGAAGCAGAAAGATGCCAGGGGAAAAAAGCTGCCAGCCAAACAGCTGGCCTACCTCCACCCCTGACAAGGGGTGGGGAAACTCCACCCAGACAAAGATGACAAAGAAGCCAAGCAGCAGGCCCCTCCCCCAGAGGGACAGACTGCAAGAACAGGTGAATGATAAGCTTATTTCTTAATAAGCTGTAAGATTGTATAATAAGCTGTAAGAACTGTAAGTCTCCAGCACCAGGGAAAAATAATATAGAGTGCTCCAGATGTTCTCTCACGACTTGTTTATACTTCAGGCTAAAATTTTACATTCCTTTTTTAGTTTCTTTTCTTATTTTTTTTAAACCCTGCCCCATTTCAAATAGATTATTTCCCAGTGTATTTTTTAAAAATAATTTCCTTTTCTCTTTATTTTCTTTTAATTTTATTTTTTCAGTGTTCCAAGATTCATTGTTTATGCACCACAGCCAGTGCTACATTCAATGTATGCTCTCCTTAATACCCACCACCAGACACTCCCAACCACGTCCCTCCCTCCCTTCCAAAACCCTCAGTTTGTTGCTCAGAGACCACAGTCTCTCATGGTTTGTCTCCCCCTCCGATTTCCCCCAACTCACTTATCCTCTCCTTCACCCAATGTCCTCTGTGTTATTGTTTATGCTCCACAAGTGAAACCATATAATAATCGACTCTCTCTGCTTGACTTATTTCACTCAGCATAATCTCTTCTAGTCCCGTCCATGTTGATACAAAAGGGTATTCATCCTTTCTGATAGAGGCATAAAATTCCATTGTATATATGGACCATCGCTTCTTTATCCATTCGTCTGTTGAAGGGCATCTTGGCTCTTTCCACAGTTTGGCAACTGTGGCCATTGCTGCTATGAACATTGGGGTATGGATGACCCTTCTGTTCACTACATCTGAATCTTTGGGGGTAAATACCCAGCAGTGCAATTGCAACATATCTTTTTAAGTGACTTCTTAACTTTTTTTTTTTCACATATATGGTTTTTAGATTTATGCCCCATACTAGCCCATTATTCACTCTTACTCAGTTTAATCTTGATACATATCTAAGTTCTTATTTCTTTGCAATTTTGAGATATAGTATGCTCTAACACAGAGACCAAAAGTGAAGCAGGAACAGGCAGATCACCTTGCTGTGTCCAGCCTGAGAGATTATAATCTGCCTCTCCTTCCCTCTTTTTTTTTTTTCTCTTTTCTTTTTTCTTTCTTTTTTATTGTTTTGGATCATCTTGGATTTGGTGCTGTATCTGTGGTAGCTGGAGAGTCCTGCATGGTGATGTTTGCTCTGACTCACTAAAGAGAAGCAGAAAGATGCCAGGGGAAAAAAGCTGCCAGCCAAACAGCTGGCCTACCTCCACCCCTGACAAGGGGTGGGGAAACTCCACCCAGACAAAGATGACAAAGAAGCCAAGCAGCAGGCCCCTCCCCCAGAGGGACAGACTGCAAGAACAGGTGAATGATAAGCTTATTTCTTAATAAGCTGTAAGATTGTATAATAAGCTGTAAGAACTGTAAGTCTCCAGCACCAGGGAAAAATAATATAGAGTGCTCCAGATGTTCTGACCACTTTGTATTTTTTGTAAAGTGCATTATGCTTGGATGCTAGTTGATATTTTGGATTCTGTACATTCCCTCAACCATCCCTCAATGAAATGATTAAGAGGAGGAACTCCCAACAAAGGAAAGAACCAGAGACAATGTCTTCTACCACAGGTCTAATGCATATAGATATAAGTAAGATGTCAGAGATAGACTTCAGGGTAGCAATCATGAAGTCAATAGCTAGGCTTAAGAAAAGCATTAGTAACAATATAGAATCTCTAAGGGCAGAAATGAAATCTAATCAGACTGAACTTTAAAATGTTGTGAATGAGATGCAGTCTAAATTAGATACTCTCACAGCCAGGGTAAATGATGAAGAAGAACAAATTAGTACCTTGAAGATAAGCTGATAGAAAGGAAGGAAGCTGAGGAAGATAGGAATAGACAGCTAGTAGCACATGAGAACAGACTTAGAGAGATCAATGATGTCATAAAATGTTCCAATGTCAGAATTATTGGGGTTCCTGGGGGGTGGAGAGGGAGGACTAGAAGGTATATTTGTGCAAATCATAGCTGAGAATATCCCTACTCTGGGGAAGGAAATATGCATTTGTGTCCAAGAAGCAAAAGAGACCAATCCCAAAATCAATAAAAATAGATCAACACCCCAACATATAACAGTGAAACTTTCAAATCTTAGAGTCAAGGAAGCTATCCCAAGAGCAGCTAGGGGGAAGAGATTTCTTACATACAGAGGAAGGAACATCAGAACAACATTGGACCTATCCACAGAGACCTGGCAAGCCAGAAAGAGCTGGCAAGACACATCCAGGGCACTAAATGAGAATATGCAGCCAAGAATATTTTATCCAGGGGTGCCCAGGTGGCTCAGTGGGTTAAAGCCTCTGCCTTTGGCTTGGGTCATGATCCCAGGGTCCTGGGATCAAGCCCTGCATCAAGCTCTCTGCTCAGCAGGTAGCCTGATTCCTCCTCTCTCTCTGCCTGCTTCTCTGCCTACTTGTGATCTCTGTCTGTCAAACAAATAAATAAAATCTTTAAAAATATATTTTATCTATCTTAAATGAAAAAAATATATATTTTATCTAGCAAGACTTTCTGAATGACACCCAACCATGGACAGAAGATACAGAGCTTCCAGGAGCAGCAGAAACTGAAAGAACATGTGACCACTGAGCCACACCTGCTAGAAACACTAAGGGGGATTCTAAAAAAGAAGGAAGACCCCAAGAGTAATATTGATGAGAAATTAACAGACAATTTATAGAAACAAGAACTTTACATGCAATATAATGGCACTAAATTCATATCTTTCAATAATTACTCTCAATGTAGATGGACTGAATAGTCTCATCAAATGGCACACGCTTTTAGATTGGATAAAAAAGCAGGACCCATCCACATGCTGTCTACAAGAGACTCATTTTGAACCCAAAGAGACCTCCAGATTGAAATTGAGGGGATAGAGAACAATTTTTCATGACAACAGACCTTAAATGAGAGCCAAGATAACAACTTTCATATCAGACATATTAGATTTTAACCCAAAGACTGTAGTAAGTGATATAGAGGAACACCATATCATACCTAAAGGATCTATCCAAAAGAAAGTCTAACAACCATAAATATCTATACCCCCAATATGGGAGCAATTACATAAATCAACTAATAACCAAAATTTAAAAAGCTACTGAAAATAATACATTAGCAGTAGGAGACTTCAGCACTTCACTCACAACAATGGAAAGATAGTCTAAGCGGAAGATCAACAAAGAAATGAGAGCTTTGAATGACACATTGAACCAGATGGACTTTGTAAATATATAAAGAACATTCCATCCTTAAAAAAAAAATACAGAATACTCATTCTTCTCGAGTACACACAGAACTTTCTCCAGAATAGATCACATACTGGGTCACAAATCAGGTCTGAACCTGTACCAAAATACTGAGATGATTCCATGCATATTTTCAGACCATAATGCACTGAAACACGAACTCAACAACAGGGAAAAATTTGGAAGGGATGCAAACACTTGGAGGTTAAAAAGCATCCTGCTAAAGAATAAATGGGTCAACCAGGGAATTAAGCAGGAACTTAAGCAAATCATGAAAACCAATGAAAATGAAAACACATCAGTTCAGAACCTATGCTCAGAACCTATGCTCCTCAGAACCTATGCTCCTGTACTTCCTTGTAGGGAAGTACAGAACCATCCAAGCCTCTCTCAAAAAGTTAGAAAAATCAAATGCACAAGCTAACCTTACACCTAAAGGATCTGGAGAAAGTACAGCAAATACAGCCTAAACCAAGCAGGAGAATGGAAATAATAAAGATTATAGCAGAAATCAATGAAATAGAAACTAGAAGAACAATAGAACAGATCAATAAAACTTGAAGCTAGTTTTTGAAATAATTAAGAAGATTGATAAGCCTCTGGCCAGACTTATCCAAAAGAAAAGGGAAAGGACTCAAATTAACAAAATCTTGAATGAAAGGGGAGAAATCACAACCAATACCAAGGAAAAATAGACAATTACTAGAAGTTATTACCAGCAGCTATATGCCAACAAACTAGGACATCTGGAAGAAATGGATGCATTCCTGGAAACTTATAAACTACCAAGACTGAACTAGGAAGAAATAGACAATCTGAACAGACCAATAACCAGTAACAAAATTGAAGCAGTGATCAGAAACCTCCAAAAAATACAAGAGTCCAGGGCTAGATAGCTTCCCAGAGGAATTCTACCAAACATTTAAAGAATAAATCACACCTATTCTACTGAAGCTGTTCCAAAACATAGAAATGGAAGGAGAACTTCCAAACTCATTCTATGAGGCCAGCATTGCCCTAATCTCAAAACCAGAATATGGATATCAAAATTCTCACCAAGACCCTAGCCAATAGCATCCAACAGAATGTTAAAAAGATTATTCACCACAACCAGGTGGGTTTTATTCCTGGGATGCAAGGGTGGTACAACATTCACAAATCAATCATTGTGATACATTAACAAAAGAACAGATAAGAACCATATGATCCTCTAAATTGATGCAGAAAAGGCATTTGACATAATACAACATCCTTTCCTGATTAAAACTATCCACAGTGTAGGGAAATAGGGAACATACCTCAATATCATAAAAACTATCTACGAACAGCCTGCAGTGAATATCATTCTCAATGAGGAAAAACTGAAAGCTTTTCCCTTAAGGTCAGGAACATGACAGGGATGACCATTCTCCCCACTACTGTTCAACATAGTTCTAGAAGTCCTAGCCTCAGCAATCAGACAACAAAAAGAAATAAAAGGCATTCAAACTGGCAAAGAAGTTGAACTCTCACTCTTCACAGATGACATGATACTGTATGTTGAAAACCCATAAGACTCTACCCCAAAATTGCTAGAACGCATGCAGTAATTCGGCAATGAGGCAGGGTACAAAATGAATGCACAGAAATCAGTTGCATTTCTATATACTGACAATGTAACTGAGGAAAGAGAAATTAAGGAATTTCTCCCATTTATAATTGCACCAGCTAGTGCAATACCTAAGAATAAATGTAACCAAAGTGATAATAGATCTGTGGTATAAAAACTATAGAGCACTAATGAAAGAAACTGAGGAAGACACAAAGAAATGGAAAAGCATATCATGCTCATGGATTGGAAGAAAAAATATTGTTAAAATGTCTATCTTGCCCAGACCAATATACACCGAGGGAAAGAAAACAAAGTTTTCTTGGTTGAAAAAGAAAACCAAAGCATCACAATGCCAGACTTCAAGCTGTATTACAAAGCTTATTACAAAGCTGTAATAATCAAGACAGGATGGTACTGGCACAAATACAGATACATAGATCAATGGAACAGAATAGAGAGCCCAGAAATCGACCCTCAACTCTGTGGTCAACTAATCTTCAAAAAAGCAGGAAAGAATATCCAGTGAAAAATTCTCTTCACTAAATGGTGCTGGGAAAATTAGACAGCCACATGTAGAAGAATGAAACTGGACAATTTTCTTACAACATGCAGAAAAATAAACTCAAAATGGGTGAAAGACCTAAATGTGAGACAGGTATCCATCAAAATCCTGGAGAGTACACAGGCAGTAACCTCTTCAACCTTGTTCACAACAACTCTTGCTAGACACATCATCAATGGTAAGGGAAACAAAAATGAACTATTGGGACTTCATGAAGATAAAAAGTTTCTGCATAGTAAAAGAAACAGTCAACAAAACTAAAAGGCAACCGATGGAATGGGAGAAGATATTTGCAAATGATATGTCAGATAAAGGGCTAGTATCCAAGATCTATAAAGAACTTATCAAATTCAACACCTAAAAAACAAAGAATCCAGTCAAGAAATGTGCAGAAGACATGAATAAACATTTTTCAAGTGTTTTCATGTGTCTGTTAGTCACCCAGATGACTAACAGACACATGAAAAAATGTTCATCATCATCAGTCATCAGGGAAATACAAATCAAAACCACAATGAGATACCACTTCACATCTGTCAGAATGGCTAAAATTAACAACACAAGAAATAATAGGTGTTGGAAAGAATGCAGAGAAACTGGAACCATCTTGCACTGTTGGTGCAAATGGAAACTCGTGCATTCACTCTGGAGAACATTATGGAGTTTCCTCAAAAACTAATTATGTACTATATGTTGGCTAATTGAATTTAAATTAAAAAAATAAAGAGAAAAAAAACTAAAAATAGAACAACTCTATGACCCAGCAATTGCATTACTAGGTATTTACCCAAAAGATAAATAAATACAAATTTTATGGGGTACATAGACCTGAATGTTTGTAAAATCATTATCAGGAATAGCTAAGCTATGGAGAGAACCCAAATAGCCTTCAAATAATGAATAGATAACAAAGTTGTGTGTGTGTGTGTGTGTGTGTGTGTGTGTGTGATGGAATATTACTCAGCCATAAAAAAGAATGAAATCTTGCCATTTGCAGTATAGTGGATGGAGTTAGAGTGTATTATGCTAAGTGAAATAAGTCAGTCAGTAAAAGACAAATACCATATGATTTCACTCATGTGTGGAATTTAAAAAATGAAATCAGATGACCATATGGGATGAGGAAAAACAAACAAACCGACAGAAGGAAATAGTCTGTAAGTCCCTTAATGAAAAGGAACAAACTGAGGGTTGATGGAGGGAGTTGGGTCAGGGATGGGCTAGATTGGTGATGAGTAGTGAATAGGGCACTTGTGATGAGCATTAGGTATTGTATAAAAGTAAAGAATCACTGAATTCTACTCTGAAACAAATATTGTGCTGTATGTTAAGTAAAATTTAAATAAAAATTGAAAATAAAATATAATAAACGTAATAAAATGTGAAGAATTGTTTATAGTAAAGTTAGGGGGCATAATAAATGGAGATTCTACCTATTCAAGGCTCCCTACTGCCCCCTACATCATTCTGAAGGAGCTCACATTTAAAAGGTAAATGAAGGCCATGAGTTATTTGTGTATTTTTTAAATAAGATTTTGTATATTAAATGTCAGGAGATGAGTCCTGGTTCCCACCTCTCCAACAAAAGTGTCCTCCTACCAGTGGTTGCCACTGCATTGTCAAGTGTTTCCATGTAACTGTTCCTATTTGTAGGAGGTTCTGAGGCATAGTGATGCCCCACCATCCCTAGCAGCTTCTCAGAAAGGAAAGTGGCACCCAGTCTCAATTTCCATCATACACACATATGCCCAGTTTACAAAGTACAATACTATTCACTTAAACAGGAGTTGTAATTCTCCAGATCCTGACAACCTGCCCTTACAGGCTCATATTATTACATATAAGCGCCCTTTTATCCCCATTATATGGTTTATACCTCATAACAGCCCAAGAAGGCTCTCAAGGGCTGAGGGGTAATCATTCCTATTTTACAGAAGATAAACACTCTGCTTCTCAGAGGGACAGTAACTTACCCTAGCTCTCACACCTTCCTGGGAGAATGGAAAGAACAAAGGATTAAGAGTCATAAGACCAAGTTCTTAGGAAAGTACTTTTGGAATTTTGTCCTTCCAGGGCCATGCTTAGAACCCAAACTTCCTGTCCTCCAGACCATAACTCTTGCTGCACTGATGACAGAGAAGGAAACAGCAAATAAGGACCAAGAGAAAATTATACCTCCAAGAATAACTGCAAATTACATTTAAATAGAACTTCATAACTTCTTAAGTATTACAACCTTTTTTTTAAGATTTTATTTATTTATCTGACAGAGATCACAGGTAGGCAGAGAGGCAGGCAGAGAAGCAGGCTCCCTGCTGAGCAGAGAGCCCGATGCGGGGCTCGATCCCAGGACCCTGGGATCATGACCTGAGCTGAAGGCAGAGGCTTTAACCCACTGAGCCACCCAGGGACCCAGGCACCCAATAAGTATTACAACCTTTTATGGCATTTCAACTTCATGGCAACCTTCAGAGAGAAGTACAGCAGGAAATAGGAATTTAAAATTTTAACCATCCACACACATAGTTATTCCTCTTTCCTGTTGTATTTTTTCTCATTAGCACATAGGACTAACATAGTATGTACTATTTAATCATTTGCTTATCATGTGTTTTCCCTACAGAAATCTATTCCATGAGGACAGGATTTTTGTTTGCTTTGTTCACCATTCAGTGCCTGGAACAGTGCCGGGTACATAGCAGATGCTCAATAAATGTTATTGAATAAATGAATGAATAAATGTGTATGTGGTGTGTATGGGGGGTGTGTAGAAAGAGAGAGACAGGGACAAGGAGAGACAGAGAGAATGAAAGAGATAAAATGGCCTATTTTGCATATGAGCAAACTAATATCCAGAGAAGTTAGTTTTTCCCAGGAAGGACTTCTGAAGTTCACCATTTCACCATTTCCGTCTATTCCCCTCACCTTACTGCCTAGCTGGTTCAGGGACATCTTGCCTCCCCAAGGGAACATTTACTACAAATGCCTTTCCTAGGCCAGCTCCAGGCATGGTGGCCACAGGTAGCCTGGGGTTCACTACTTCATCAGCACATTTTTCCATTCCACAAATATTCAGAGTGTTTGCTATATGCAGAAAAGGTGCTCTGTCAGGCCTCATTGCCCTTTACACACCCCAAAACTCACAAATACTCAAAAGGTTTCCCTGAGTTTTCACCATCCCTGGACTATATAGTGGTGAGGGAGAAAGGAGAAAAAGTTATTTGAATTCTCGGTATGTGGCCTGAGAGTCCCACAGAATTGTGTCTGCCTCATAGGATATTTGGAAAAAGTTAGATACACGTGCAAAACACTTTGAAAAGTGCCTGGCACAAAATAAATGCTGGCCTGGTAAACATCAGCTATTTTTCTCAAGCCTTATTGCATTCATGATCCTATCACTTGTACCCCTCACCTCTGGAATGAAGGATGCCAGGCAAACATCCACTTCTGGCAAGTGAGGAGACTAATGCTTGAAGAGTTACTATAAAGTTACAGACCTATTTCTCATCCTGGCTCCATTGGAGATAGGTGAGTGGAGAAGATACTTCATCTCTCCCAGGTTTAGTTTCCCCAATTTTAAAGTACAAACACTGTTGTGAGACTTGTATCAATTCATATGTGTGAAGGTGCTTTGAAAATGCAAAACACCAAAGAAATGTGAGAAATTATTATTGTATTAAAATAATAAAGGTTATCATCAACTGAGCCCTTGCTATGTGAAAGACACTGTAGCAAGTGCTTTACATGGATTAAGTCATTTCATCCTCACATAGTACCAATAACCAACTTTCATAGATAAGGTACTGTGGTTAATTTTATGTGTCAACTTGAGTGGGCCTTGATGCCCAGATGTTTGGTCAAACGTTATTCTGAATATTTCTATGAAGGTATTTTTGATGAAATTAACACTTAATCAGTGGACTTCAAATAAAATAATATTCTATAATCTGAGTGGGGCTAATCTAATCAGTTGAAGGCTTTAATAGAGCAAAGACTGAACTCCCCTAAGCAAGAAAGAATTCTGCCAGCAGACTGCCTTTGGACTCAGACTGCAACTCTTAGCTTTGCTGGCCTACCCCCGCAGGTTTTGGACATGTACCTCTATATTCACATGAACAAATTCCTTAAAATCTCACTCCCTCTTCCTCTAGACACACACACATGCACATGCACACCCTGTTGCTACTGTTTCTCTGGAGAACACTGACTAATACAAAAGGAAACTGAAGATTAGAATGGTTAAATCCCTTGCCCACAATTACATGGCTAGTCAATGGCGGAACCAGAAGCTTAAGGATCATCCTCCTTGTTTCCTTCCTGTCCTACACCTCTTTCAATCAATCCAGCAGCAATTACCATTGATTCTATCTCCAGAATTGATGTTAAATTTTCCCTCTCTCCCCAACTTCACTGACCTCATTTCTGCAGCAATCTGTTCATTGGGCTTGCCATCTCCACTTTTGTCCTCCTCAATCCACTTTCTATAGAGTTTGTAAAAGTCAGCTTCTCAGATTAATAAGTCAACCCAATAATTCCACCACTTCAAATGCTTCCTATTGTACTTAGAATAAATAGCCCTTGCCAGTGTCCAGCACTGTCACATACTCCAAGCTTATTAACTCAATCCCCATAACACTATGGGTAGTACCATTATTAACTCCATTTTTGAGAGGGTATATCTGAGGCACAGAAAGTTTAGAGAACATGCTCGTGGACAAAACTAAGTAGCGGAATCAAAATTTGAACCTTGGCAGTCTAGTTCCAGAGTATGTGCTATTATCCATGGAACCATGCTATCTTTGAGGATAGCTGATACACACCCTCCCTGGGCCTACAAGGCCCTGTGTGAGCTGGTCCCTGCCTGACTCTCTACCATTCTATCATGCCACATGTCCCTCTCTCCTTGTGCTCCAATCATACTGGCCTTCTTTCTATCCCTCAAGAATAGTAGATTATTTCAACCTCAAGGACTTCGTACATGCTATTCCTGCTGCCTCCCCCAAACTCCCCACAAACCTTATTGTCTGTTTTTTCTTTTTAATCCAGTTATTGGGATCTTTCCCAGAATCTTTACATGGTTGACTCAACTTAATGTCACTTCCCTGAGACTCTTTGACAAAATGTTTCCTCATGACAATAGGGCTTCTTAGACCTAGCTGAATGCATTTATTTCTACCAACTGCCTGGTTTCCATTACTGAACAGCTTAATCACTTGCAGAACTAGTCATGTTCTAACACACACATAGACACATCAAAAAGAGCATGACGAGAAAACGTCTCAAAGCAATGGGCTCCTAAGAAGTTCCTTTCATCATGTCATGTATTTGGGGCCTTTCTCAGTCTCTCAAGCAGAGAATTCAGGAAGCTTCAGCCTTAGGTGGGAGGATTTGTCCCTCGCAAATGAAATTCTTTTTTTTTTTTAAGATGTTATTTATTTATTTGACAGAGAGTAGGCAGAGCAGCTGGCAGAGAGAGAGGGGAAGCAGGCTCCCTGCTGAGTGGAGAGCCTGATGTGGGGCTCGATCCCAGGCCCTGAGATCATGACCTGAGCCTAAGGCAGAGGCTTAACCCACTGAGCTACCCAGGCACCCCGTGAATGAAATTCTTATTGCATCTCTTAACACTCAGCAAAAAGTTAGGTCTGGTCTTCTGAGGCCTGAATTCAGGGAAGAAGAAAAGATTGTATTCTGCCCACCCAAGTGTATACCCTTCTGTCCTGTCATACTAATTACTCCTTACATGGGTGGAAAATAGCAGAGATCACACAGCCCTTTCCTGTCTACTCACTCATCTGATTCTCGCAACAGACTCAGAAGATAAGCAAGGCTATGTGATGGTTAATTTTATGTACCAACTTGAGCTAGACTGGGCCACAGGGTACCCAGATATTTGGTTAAACATTATTCTGGGTGTTTCTGGATGAGATTAACATCTGAATCTATAGACTGAGTAAAGCAGAGTATCCTCTCCAATGTGGATGTGTCCCATCCAATCAATTGAATACCTGAATAAAACAAAAATGCTAAAAGGGAACTCCTCCTGCCTGACAGCTTGGGCTAGGATTGCACGCGTGCGCATGTGTGTGTGTGTGTGTGTGTACTACCTCCAGCTACCAAGGCAAGTTCTCCCATTCTCTTACCTCTCCATTTGTGCAATGAAAGGAACCCTCCATCACTCAGTCTTATCATGTCATTGCCCTTTCTAACCAGGCAAAACTTTTGAGTCTGGCATTCAAGGATTCAAGGTCTTTCCTGATGTAGTCCCAGTTCATCTTGCAATAATTACTAGATCCAGCCATACCAGAGCACCCATATTGTATTTCCAGAACATACTATCATTTTCATGCCTCAGTTCTTTGTCTAATATTGTTCTATCTGCTGGGAACATTTTTTGTTTCACCTATGTCTACTCTCCACACCAGGCCAACTCCATTATCTGAAAGGCTTGACAGTACAGCTTAAATACCTATATTCTAGGAAGTCATGCCCAATCCTCTGAATCCCCTCAACCATGTATTTGCTCTACTGTACTCATATCACCGTCTTTGTACCTTCTATAGCATTTTACCCAGGCTGACTTTTATCTCTCCTACTGAATTATAAGCTCCTGAAGGCATAAAGTAATCTTTTCTTGACTATCCCATACCTCAGGTTGAGATAGTGCCCTGGAAGTAGCTGCTTGATAAACATTCATTTTCTGAAATGGCCTGTTAAAATCCATTGCAGCATTGTTTATCATGGCAAATGACTGGAGATCAATAAAGGATACAGTAGAATCTTATGAAGCCATACAAAAAGAGGCATATCTGCAGGTAATGGTATGGAATAATCTTCAAGAGTATTATTAATTGAAAAACAGGTAAGAACAGAACTGTTGAATATGCTAACTGTATAAAGAAAAGAAGTGTGTGTGTGTGTGTGTGTGTGTATATATATATATATATATATATATATATATATATATACATACATAAGTAAATGTTTGAAAAGGTGTAGGATATATCTATGCAAACACCTAAGAAACATACGACAGTGACTGTCTGTAGACCATGCAACCAAGAACCAGGGGCAGAAAAAAAAAAAAAAAGAAAAAACTTATGAAAACAATTTTTACCTCAATCCCTTCCCTGTTCTTTGAATCTTGTGCCATGTGCATATATTGCCTATTTAAGGTAAATAAATTGTCATGCATCTATTACATGGGGAAGGGAACATATTGAGTTGTTATTAAGTATTGACATAAATTTATTTTCACATTAGCTAGAAGGACCCTGAGGAATGTATATGATTAGTTGGCAATTGCAAACAAATGAAGCTGTGGTTCTGAGCCAAATGGGATGGGCTCGGGCTCTGAAAGGAATATAAAAATTAAAACAATAAATATTTATATAGCTTTTACTCTCCTCCAGGCATTGTTCAAAGTACCTTATATGCATCCACTCATTTAATCTTCACAGCAACACTATCAAATGGGTATGTACTACTATCTTCCCAACTTTAAAAATGAGGACCCCAAGGGGTTAAGTAGGCTGCCCAAGACCACACAGACAGTAAGTGGCCAGAGCAAGTATTTGAATTCAGGGAATCTGGTTCCAGGGTCTATGCTCCCAAACGTTATACAATGTTGCTAATACCAAGATGGAGCGATGAAAGCTAGATAACTCTACCTGTTATCACCAGCACCTAGCAGTTTATAAATAATCAATAAATACCTTGGATTAATGTATGAACTGATAGATGGACCAAATAAATTGATGTGTGCATGGGTGAGTAAATCAATGAGTGGATGAGGAATGGATAGAGGGATAGGGGTGAATGGGTTGTAGCTGGGTGACTGGGTTGTGTAAAGAGTAAGGTTTTTAAAATCAGATCTTGATTTGAAATCTGATGCTGCCCTTTAGTTACCCCTGAGCAAGGTACTTAAACTCTCTATCCCTGTTTCTAAACCAGACTAGGCTATGAACTCCCAGAGGGCAGGGATATTTTTCTGTTTCATTCCCTGCTGTATCCCCAATCACTAGAAAGGTACCTATCTATCACATGGTAAATGCTCAGCAAATATTTGTTACAAAATCTTATAAACTAACAAATGTGGTATTAAAACCCATTTTGTAGGGGCTAATGTGAGGACTGACTGAGATTACATTTAGTGTAACTGGCATATAACATGTGAGCTTCCCTTCCCTTGCCCCCTACTAATGAAGAGTACAGAAAGCACATTTAACTGAGAATTGAGATATGCGGATTCTTTTCCCAGTTACTGAGGGGCATTCAGGAAGGGGTCTGCAAACCTTTTCTATAATGGGTCAAATAGTGAATGTTGTAAGCTTTGCAGGCTATGTGGTCTCTGACAACTACTCAACTCTGCCTTTGTATCATAAAAGCAGAATGGGCATGGCTGTGTTCCCATAAAACTTAATTTATGCACACTGAGATTTGAATTTCATATAAATTTTCATATAATTTCATATATGTGTCACAAAGTATTATTTTTTTCCAATCTTTTTTCCAGCTATTTAAAAATATAAAAACCATTCTTAGTCTGTAGGCTGGATTCGAACAGCAGACTGTAGTTTGCTGACCCGTGATCTAAGGACTTGGACTAAATTATTCCCAGTGTCCGTCAGCTTAGACATTATACCTGAGGCATCCCAGAAGTAACATAAGTATTATAAAGAATAAAGCCTGAAACTATACTTGCCATCAAATTCTGGAAAGTAGATAACAGAGCGGACTGGATCTGTTCTAGTTTAAGAGAACACCTCAAAAAAGGAGGAGGCTCAAATTTTGTCCCCACCCCTCATTTACCCAGGCTGAACTGCATTTTGAAATATATCTATTGTCAGAACTTCAACTGTCACTAATACCTCCCAATTCACTGAGTTTGATACAGAGGTCACACACTGCCTATTGGATATGCCCCATACATGGCTATCCAAGCATCTCAGACTCAACATGGCTCATACTGTACTTGCCATCTCCTCTCTCCACCTCTTTCCTAAACACTAGTCCTCATTTTGCATTCCCCATTTCTGGAAGGGATATTCTTATTCATCTGGTCTCAAAAGAAGACTCTGTCACTAGTAGGAAGCAAAGGAAGACTAGGGTATGTCACATCTTAATTGATCTTTCACCAGATTGATGGCAGTATTTTGACTATGGCAGCATCAATTAGTCTATGGCTCATAGTCCAAAGCCAAATTAAGTCCTGAGATTCTGCATTTTTACACTGGCAGGTATACATGTGAATTAACTGTGGCAATGACTGTAGATTGTCTTCCTCAACCCACTCTCCTCTTCTTCCTTTGCATCAGAAACTTTGCCCCTGATTGTTGGCTGTGCACACTGCCACCCAGTTTACATGACTACTTTCCCAAGTTTCCCTTGCAGCTGGAAACATTCTTGTGACTCAGTACTGACCAATGAGATATAAGTAGAAATATTAAATAGGACCTTTAGGAAGATTTCTTTAAAAAGGATAGCGAAGTTCTTTTCCTCTTCTTTTAACCTTCCTGTTTCTTAAATTGTGGATGTTAACAGATATTCTGGAGCTTCCACACCTATCTTGGGACCATTAAGCAACCTCAACAATGAAAGCCAAATGCTCAGATAGTGCAGGAGAGATGTTCCTAAAAGCTTCATGAAGTTGCCATACTGGCCCTAGTATGCCTATCTCCTGACTTCCTTTATGTGAAATAAAACCTGTGTGTTTTAAGCCAGTGTAGTTAGATCTCTGTTATTCATAGCAGAATCAAGCCAACTATCAAACTTACTAATTGGCCATTTTATCTCACCTATGCAGAGGTTTCTACCAACTCCAACATTGTGGATTTTATAAAGGTCACATGAAATTTGGCATTGAATTTAGTCTATGATTTCATATTCTCCAAAGCAGTGGCATACTAAATGTGGGACAGTGGAAGTGGGCAACTCTCAGTGCAGGCAATGGGGGGGGGGTGTACTATCTATAGAATTTTTTTTAAAGATGAAAAGTCAAATTATTTTTATCACTATGAATCAGTAATTTTAAACAATGTCCATAATAGCATACTCCTCTCTATAGAAAACCTTTTGTTGGTCAAAGTTCTAAGCTACTGTTGTTATTATTGAGTTTTAAATCATCCCTTATATTACTTATGCTTTAATAACACTGCTTTCTACAAGGAAGTGAATTCAGTTGTGCCCCCCACACCACCACCATATACACAGACTTTATATGTGTTCCCTCATTTCCTTTCACTTGCAAAGTTTTAGAATTATTCAAGGTAGCTTTGGGTGAATTTCATGTCTGCAATCCCTCTGGTATTACATGTTTCATCATTTAAATAGTAGGTTCAAAGTAAACAATGATAGCACTGTTTGTAAAGTCAAAGAAACAGAATGTAAGTCACTACAATTCTGTCATTCTATTTGACCAACTGGAGTTTTTATTTGTGCTTAAAATTTAAAACACCAAAAATAATACAAACTGCAATGTGTACTATTTTTGTTTAGTAAGCGCACATTTTAGGTTATATGTGAGATGTTACTGAATTTAAATATCTCTTAAACTGAAATTCATTCCACTTTTTCATTACTAATTATTTTAAAATTAAAATCAAAACAATAAAATAATTATTAATACATGATTATTATTGAAAATACTTTTGTCATATAAATGAGCATATTAAAATGAGTTATTCCAGATATCACATATGCTAAGTATACCACATCTCTAAAGTAGTAATAATATAATTAATCTTATTGTACAGAATTTTAGAAAGCAAGGAACTGGCTTGCTGGTAATTCACATAGAACCAACCCTCAATTAGCCCCATCAGAGGCCAGGAACCCAAAGCAGATCATTTGATCATTGACTTAGAGATGAAATGTCCTTGCCTACATCTACCCATTCTTCATTCATTCTAGACCCACACTCAGCTGTATGAGAATCAGATGGGTGATGAAAGGAAAAAGACCACAAAGTATCTACAAATGACTCTGGGTATAGCCATTTTACTCTTGTCCAAGCCACCATCCCCTCTAACCTGGATATTTTAAGAGCCTCCTTACACCTTTTACCTTTGTTTCACTCAATTTACTCTGTTAAATTTCAAGGCAGATCATGTTCCTTATATATTCAAACCTTCCGAAATCTACCCATCTCACTCAGATTAAATGTCCCCAGGGAAACTGACTTCCATGCTGTTCCTTAAACAAGCCAGTTGTCCTCTACCTCTCTCCAGCCCCCTTCTCCAGCTGTTTCTTATGTCTAGAACCCTCTTCTAAATATCTGCACAGAGCTTGTTTCTTTATTTCCTACACATCTATCTTAATCAGATAGACTCTAAATCAATCTGTCTAATATATCATCCCATCCCCTATTTTCTCTATTCTTTTACCAGGTTTTCTTTTTCTTCTTAGTGCTTAGCACCTCCTGCCATATTAATTTTTGTAATTGTTTAGTGAACACCCAACTCCCAGAATGTAAGATCCATGAGAATGGAGAACTTGTTTTTGCTCACTGCTATCTCCCCAGCACCAAAATCAGTGCCAACTCATAGTAGATACTCCATATTTTTAATGAATTAACAACTTCAATAACACCTGTGAAATAAGGTATTTTACACCCATTTTATAGATGAGAAAACTGAGATGAAAGAAGTCTGACAATTGGTAAGTGTTTCAGAGCTGAGAAGTATAAAAGCCAGTACTTCAGCCTCAGACTTCTGACTCTGAGACCACTACTCTTTCTACTCTAGGCCTAACTCAGCACAAACTGCATTGAAAACAGAAGTTATGAGTAAATATACTAAACAATTTACTATCAAAAGTGAACTCACAGTTGTTGTTTTTTTTTAACACTCTCTATTGAGACAGATTTTATTCTGTAAAATCCCTACTGGTGTTCCATGTTCAAGGACTTTCTTTCACATGTGACACGTGCAATCAGTTAAAGTAGTCAAATGCTCTAAAAAGAAATACCACTGTTATAAAAAGCCTAGCATAAATTTCAAGCACTTTGCAAATGAAAGAACAAGGAGTAAAGACCTTTTGACTGGCCACATTATGAAATGGTTGCTAAACAAATAATCCCTATTTTTTTTTTCCAAAGTGAGCCACTAGTTACATTTTGTCCAACATTTACTTTTAGGAATCTGGAATCTCAGATCTCCAAGGAATTTTGGTCATCATTAATAGCCCCATTTAACAGGTGAGAAAACTGAGATTCAAACATTCCTATCAAAACAATAGCAGGGCCAAAACTAGAGGTTTCCTGCCTCCAGACTGGAATAAATTTTCTTGAATTCTAGCAAATGATTAAATAAATGCTTTCATCATATAATATTCACCACTCAAGTCCCCTAAAAATATTGTAAGAATTCCCCATCAATCAATCTTTAATTCTAATTCTATAGTCTCTACAAGGTATCTGTTATTCCCTCCTTTCTCTCACACACAATTGGCAAAACTTCAGATTTCTCCCACTAATTTAATCTGTTGTCAATGGGTGGCTCTGGACCCCTATACTAAAATATATTTAGAAGAGGTGGGAGGTCTCACCCATACTCAGCTACAAGAAATACCAGGACTGTCATGTTTTGTTTTTGTTTTGTTTTGTTTTTCAGGCAAATTTCATGGCATTAGTTCATCCTGAAAGAAGTGTTTCCCAAGATCATTACTATTTGTTCCTCTCTGCCTATCAGCACCACTTGAACTGATGATTTTGTGAAGCAGTGGAGAAAGACAATGATAAAAATACAGAAGACTCCTGTGCTAGACACAATTTTGCCTTCATGGAACTGTGTGGCCCTGGGCAAGTCTCTCCCATTCTCTGGGCTTTCCTGAATGGATGACAAGGACTTGAAGGTCTTTTCTGGTTCTACAAACATTTGAAACAGCTTTGATGGGACCCCAGGGAAGGAGAGAAGTCTGAAAAGAGTCTCTTAAAGCTCTGGCTTGTAGCAATATAAACTGGTTGCCTTTAAGAATCAGTGAAATAGAATCCTAAGGAAACCATGAGGAAAGGAGGACAGCTCCTCTGAATACAGTCCTAATCCATACCAAATTCCTCTTCCCTTTCAGAACAGGAGGAAAAAAATAGTTAAATATCAGTTTTTACCCAACTGCTTCAGGCTACTTTCCTTCAGCTGTGGGTTGTGGCTGGCAGTGCAGAAGTGTGGGCTAAGATTGCCAACAACTGCTGCTACCCCAACCCAACTGCCCTCTAAGACCCTCTCGCCCATGCCTCCAACCCCCCAGAGTCTCTGACCAGACTTGAGCTACCCCTGGCTGAGTGAGAGACGCATCATGATGCAGCCACCATTTCCTCTCTTCAAGGGAAGTCATTCCAAGGTCTCCAGGTGGAGAAAGGAGCACCATAGAATAGAATGAACTGTTGGAAGATAATACTAAACACACACACAAGCACACACTCCTTAGATGTGGGGTGGGAATGAGAAAGAGCTCTTCTAACTGAATAGGGATCAGGCATATTTCCAGGATGAGGGTTTCTGCAGGTCTCTCTCCTTTACAAAACCCCGAGTGGACAGGGTGACTCCAGCCCAGGCAAGAAAGAGCTCCAGGGCCCCCCTATGCAGCATCCTTGAGAATCACTCCCTGGCCCTCAAGCCCTGAGACTGGCCAGGGTGAAGGGGTACATGCAGCCTATTTGGGGGACCATGAAGCTCTTCCATACTGCCTTCTCCACAATCCCAGGCTTTTTGATTACCCCCTCCCTCCCAAACCCATAGCAGCTCACCGGCACCTTCAAGACTCACTGTTCCCAGGGAGACCCTCTGCCAGGCCCCCTTGCCCCCTTCGCCTTCCAGGTAACCCCCACTCTCATTACACCCCAATGTGGGGGTGTGGATAGGGATGCAGAGGGGGATGGGAGGGGTCTTTCTTCAGCAGGCGATTGAACAAGGGCTCCTAAAATGGCCACAGCAAGCTCGCTACTGTCTCAAGGACAGTAGCAGAGAGGGCGGTGGGCAGAAGCCAGGGGTCTTACTGCAGGGCGGCGGAGGGTGAAGAAGCCCGGGGTGGGCCTAAGGGACTGAGGTTCAGGGAGGGTAAGCCGAGGTTATATGCACTCACCATTCCTGATCCGCCCCTTATCCACTGCATGGTGCCCGTGAAGTCCGGCTTCTCTGAGGCCTGCGTGGCTGGCGCCGGTAGTCTCAGGCAGGCTGGGCTGGCAGGGCTGGATCGAATGAAAGCCCAAGCGCCCCCTCCGCCTCCCCTCCTCCACAGCCCTACAGCCCAATCCCCTCCGCCCCAGACCTCCCCTTCAGTCAGGTTGTTCCTTCCCAGCTGGCAGGCTCTGCCTCTCCGCCCTCCAGCTCCAGAGGTGCTTGACTGGGAGAAGCGTAGGAGGAGGGTCCCAACCGACTGCCTTTGTCCCCTGCCAAGGCTTCAGAACTGGGAAGTGGGGTGCAAGGAGAGGGTGGGTGAAAATGACCTTCACTGGGGAATAGGCGGAGGCCACCTCTTCCTCCCTCCCCACCCGTGCTGTAGTTAGATGTTGTTTATTGTGGGGCTCCCCAGTTGTGTCAGTTGTGTCGAGTCAGCTAAAAGTCCTCTCTAAAGTTGCCAGAGGTGTTGGGCCAGCCTCTGAAATAATAAGATCCCGCCCCAGTGGAGCCCTGCCAACAGTCTCTTGCCTCCCTTCCCCCAGCCCTCCCTCTGCATACTCCCCTCTGATCCTCTCTCCTATTGTGTACTCTTCTGGGGCTTTCATCCTCATTACTTTCGTTTCTGTGAACACAGGCATTAGTATCTTCATTTTACAGATAAATAAATGGAGGTTTAGAAGATGGAAGAGACCTATCTAAGGTCACATAAAAAAGATAAAGCCTCAACTTTACCCTCTGCAGCTTTCCAAGCTTCTTTTTGCTAACGCAAGCGCGCCGGCGCGCGTGCGCACCCCTGCAGCGCGCGCGCGCAGGCGGAGACACAAACCATTCCAGGATTTTACTTCACATCCTCAGGAATGTGAAAGGTAGCTTGTTGATGGATGAATTTTCCGCTTAATTATTTTGCTGAGAATGAGTCAAAAGAACATCAGCAAAACAGGCAAACGGAGATACCACCCACCTCTTCATAATGTCCCTAAATCTGGGCAATGCAACCCAGGCTGATACTTAAGCTGCTGAGTGTTGACATTGTTGGTCACATTCACACCCATTATTATTCCATGTAGTCCTTACAGTTACCCTGTAAGAAGAACATGACAGGGAGTGTTAATTAGCCCCCTGTTAAATACATAAACACTGAAGCCCGAAGATTGAAAGATATTTGCCCAAGGTAGCACAGCTAAATAGAATTATAAGTTGTTGTGGGTTTTTTGTGTGTGTTTTTTTGTTGTTGTTTTTAAATCAGGGACAATGAATCACTCACCTTGGTATTTCCTACAGTGGTGACTGTTACATAGAAGATATCTAATAAAAACTTGGATTGGGGTGTCTGGGTGGCTTAGTGGGTTAAGCCTCTGCCTTCAGCTCAGGTCATGATTCCTGGGTCCTGGGATGAGCCCCGCATGGGGCTCTCTGCTCAGCGGGGAGCCTGCCTCCCCCTCCCTCTCTGCCTGCCTCTCTGCCTATTTGTGATCTCTGTCTGTCAAATATATAAATGAAATCTTAAAAAAAAACTTGGATATTTTTGATGGATGCATTCATTCAATAATATTGAATCCCTATGTGCCAAGAATTGTGATAGATGGTCAGGATGCAAGACAGAGTTCTTCATGGACTTTAAAATATACTTTGAATGGAGGGAAAATAGACAACAGATAAGTAAACAACGGGATAATTAAAGGTTATGATACTTTCAAAGATTATGGACTAATTTATGTGATAGTGAATAGTCCTGGGATTGTAGAAGTTATAGACAACTATAGATAACAAGTTATAGACAACTATATCATTCATAATCCATTCAAGAAAATAGAAACAATTCTAGATCTTTTAAAGAGAGAGCATTTAATATAGGAAATATATCTTACCTGCAGAGCTAAAAATCAAACAGGAGATGGTGAGAAAGCCAACATTTAACAACCACAGAAAACTGCTACCACCCATAGGGCTAGATAGATAATGGGAAAGGTAATGTTGCCAGGACCCAGAAACTGGTGCTAAACTGAAACTAAAAGCAAGGGGTGGGTGGCCTGATGGTTCAGAAGCCGTGAATGGAGGAGTAGTTAAGCAGATGCTAGAATTGTGTAGGAGATACAGCCATTTCCAGAATATACCTCTCTGAAGCACGGGGGTGGGAAGTAAAGGTAATACCCGGTTTCTTCCTTCTACCTGCTCACAAGTCTCCCTCAGGTGTCTCTCATTGGACAAAAGAAGTGAGAGGACAAGAAAGCCTAAGAAATTTAGTATGAAAAAGAAGAGTGGAGAATAGATCCAAGAGCAGAGAGCCCTGTGTTAATGTTAATGTTTGTGCCTAGAAACTCTTTCTGAAGAATAAATGTTCATCCCAGAAGTATAGAGGCTATTGAATTCTGTATGTCTTACATACCTATGACCAGTTAGAGGTGATATGATATAGTAGGTAAGAGTAAAAGCTCTGGTGCCAGAACTGCTTGGATTCAATTACTGGCTTTGTTACTTACTGGAGAAAGTTATTTAATGTCTTGTATCTTGAAAGTTTCTTTATCGTAAAATAGGGATAATAATAGTGCCTACTTCATAAGATTTGATGAATTCATCAGTGGAGAAAAAAAGTATCTACCACAGGACCTGGCAACCAGTAAACATTCAGGACAGGATAACAAAAATTTGGAAAAGGGGTTTCCACAATCTCCTTGTCCCAGATATCTCCCTTAAAGCCCTGTGATCTCCTAGAAGCCCATTTGGTACTTAGCCTGGCACCAAATCTCTAGTGGACAAGTGCCCAATGCTGTCCTCTCTTCAGCCATGAGCAGCTTAAGGAGCAAGACAGTCTTAGTTAAGTCCCCTGTCTACCACATTCTTTTTATTTGAGTCCACAGTGATACAAGAAGCCCAGAGGCAGGCTTCTGGAGGGCAGAGGCAGGCTTCTGGGGGCCAGAGGCACCAGCTTAAGCTGGTCCTTACCTGTGTGCAGAACTGAGTGAAAAGCTGAATTCAATACTGATGGGTAACCTGCGACAGTACCCAGTTTCTTTGTGTCTCAGGTTACCCAACCATAACAATGAACACACTAATTTTCATATACCTAATAGTGTTAAGCAATCAATTATCCATAAATCAGAGTTGGCAAGATCTTAAAGATTATCTCCTCCAACATTATTATTTTACAAACGAAAAAATATACCCCCTAGGAATGAAAGGGATTTCCAAAGTCATAAAATTTGTGGCTGAGCTAGACTAAAAACTCAGCTCTTGATTCTCAACAGTGAGTGGAATGCAATAGTAAAAAAAAAAGGACAAAAATTAGAAGTATACAACTACAATAACGCTAGTATTGAAAGCCTAAGCCTGACATCTGTACTATAACCCATGTTGTTTTGAAAAAATGCTATTATTTATTACAAAGATCACTACCTATTCTTATTCATTCTCTTGTAAATTTAAAAATAAACAAGTAAATAAGGTAAATAAATAAATGTGTTAATACAGATGGTGATAAATAATAAGTGCTATGAAAGAAAGTGAAAAGATAGTGGGGGAGGGGAGAGATAATTTAGGTAAAGAATGATTCTCCAAGGAGATGACATTTAGTTGAGGCCTACAGGCTTAAAATAAGCCAGCCAAATAAAGAGGTAGGGAGAAATTTTTCTAGGCACAGAAAACAAAGTCCAAAGTCCAAAGGTTTGAATGGGCTTAGTGTCTCAGAAGCACAATGAGTCTGAAACCTGGAGAGAAAGGGAGAGAGTTCTAGGAAACAAACTTGGCAGAAACCCAGTCACATAAAGCCTTGAAAGTCATACCAGAAAATTTGTATTTTAATCTAAGGACAACAGAAAGAGAAGGGAGGGAATTGATTGGGTTTAAGGGAGAAAATAAATTGATTTGATTTACATTTATAAAAACTGTCCTGGGTGGTAAACAGATTAAAGGAGAGACAAGAAGTTGAAACTGTTGCTGTTGCTGTCATCCAGGAGAGAGAGGAAGTAAATAGACTGTAAGATCAATGAAGACAGCAAACAGAGGTAAACATTCTTAGGATGTATTTTTGATGTAGAAACATCACAACTTGGCAATGGGTTGGATGTGGTGTGTGAAGGAAAAGAAAGAGGAATTATAGATGACTCCAGGTTTTTGGTTTAAGCAACTAGGTAGATGGTGTCACCATTTGCTGATGCAGGAAGAGTGGAATAAGTACAGGTTTGAGGAGGGAAAGAAATCAAAACTTCCATTTTGAATGTATTAAAAACTGTGAACTGTCAATTAGTCATATTAGAGGAGATGTAAGAAAGACAATTGAATACACAATCCTGGAACTCAGGAGAGAAGATCTGCTTAGAAATATACATTTTAGAGTCATCATCATATAGATGTATTTATTTATGTATTCATGTATTTATTTATTCATTCATTTTATTTAAATTCAACTAGAGTACATCATATAGATGGTATTTAAAGTCAAACAACAGGGGAGTGCCTGAGTGGCTCAGTCAGTTGAGTGTCTGCCTCTGGCTCAAATCTCAATCCCAGGATGAGCATCTGCCTGGGTCCAGAGATCAAGCCCCACATTATCAGGCTCTCTGCTCAGCGGGGAGCCTGCTTCTCCCTCTCCTGCTCCCCCTGCCTGTGCTTTCTCTATCAAATAAATTTTAAAAATTTATATATTTAAAATATATATACATAAATATAAAATATACAATATAAAATGTGTATATATATACACACACATATATAAAATATACATTATATATACATATACATATATGTATATATATAATCTTTAAATTTTTTAAAAAATAAATAAAGTCACACAACAGGATGTGATCATCCAGGGAGAGAGTATAAATAGAAAAGGTCCCTGAACCAAGACTTGAGGCTCTCCAATGATTGACTAGAGTTGAATAGAAAAAGAAGAATAAAAGAATAAAAATGAATACTGAGAAGTAGTGGTCAGTAAGGTAGGAAATCAGAAGAAATTACATTCAGGTGAAAAAAAGTTTTAAGGAATGACATTGAGAAGTTGAATGGATGATGACAGATATGTCCAATGTATGGCAACATGGTTGCCATTGATGGCTTTAACAAGAGTAGCTTCATGGGCACTAGGGTAACAGAAGTCATTCGGGAGTACTTGAAGAGTGAGTGAGAAGTAAAGTGGAGATAAGTACAGAAAACACTTTGGGAAGTTTTGCTCTGAAGGGAATAAGAGAAATAGGGTAATATTTGAATGGGTATATGAGGTCAAGGAAACATTTTTTTTTTTTCTTGTAACATGAGGTTAGGAGCATGCCTATATGATTATGGGAATGAGGAGAGGCTAACAATATAAAACCTTGCTACTTGAAGCATGGTCTACAGATCAACAGCATCATCATCACCTGGGTACTTGTTATAAATGCAGAACCTCAGGCTCCACCTCAGACCTACTGAATTTGCATTTTAACTAGATCCCCAGGTGATCTGCATGTAAATCAAAGTCTAAAAAGCACTGGTGTAGCAGAGGGGATGCTTGCAGGAGCAAAGTCCTTGAGAAGTTTGGGAGGATGGGGTTCAGAGAAAAGAGAGCAGTGGTTCTCAACCTTGGCTGCAAACTGAAATCACCAGGGGAGTTTAAAAACAAAACAAAACAAAACAAAACAAAACATTGCTGTCTAAATCCCACCTTCAGGGATTATGACTTCATCAGAATTAGGTATACAGCCTGGGCATCTGGATTTTTATAAATTCCTTAGATGATCCTAAATGTGCAACTAGGGTTGAGAACCCCTGTGTAAGAGAGAATGGAAAAGCAAACATATTAGTGACATACTGTAGTGTGTCCAGGGGATCTAAACTGGACAGAGAAGAAAGGAGGACAGGAGGAGGTATGATGAGTACTGGGTAGGGTTAATGGAACAGTAGGATCAGTAACTGGAGATCTTGATGATGTGGAAGAATTGTTGGTTGGAATAGACGTCCCAGAGTAAGTGAGATGTAAAAGTAGGGCAGTGATCAGAGAAGAGATGCCTGAAATCAAGATTCTGGAAGAAACCTAGATCTAAGGTATTACTATAAGAGTCTGCCAGCTTTAGTGAAGTGAGTAAAGAGGTTGTTGAAAGTGAGTCCATGGCTGAATAGGCCATGTAATAGGGATTGTTGAGGTTGGAGAGACAAGAGAAAGATGAAGACAGTGATAATCCAAGAGTTAAAGTCCTCAGTGAGGAGGAATGTCCAGAAAGACAATCTATCAGCCAAGAATTATGTGTAAAGTACCTACTACATGCCAAGTCCTGTTCTAGGTAGTAGGAGTACAGTAGTAAACAAGACAAACTAGGTCTCTAATTTCAAGGAACTTATTTCTAATGAACGGATTTAGACAATGAACCCAAAAAACCAGTAAATAATATTGGGTATTGAATAGCTACAGAAATAATATATTAGGTGACATAATTGAGGGTAACTGAGGAAGAAAGACACTGTCTTACCTAAATGGCCAAGGAAGGCCTCTCTTAGGAGGTGACATCTGAGTTGATGCCAGAATGATGATGCAAAGATCTAGGGGGAAAGCTTTACAAACATGAACAAATGACAAAAGCAAATGTTCAGAGATGAAAATAAGACTGATATGTGCACACATCAGAAGAAGATCAGCATGGCAGAATATAGTATAGTATAAGACAGTGGTGGGAGATGATGTCAGATAAGGAGGCAGGGCCAGAATGTCAAGAGATGGAAGCAAAAAGAAGGGATAGTGGGTGGCAGAGGCAGATGGCATGTGCTTCCAAGAAGCTGGGAGTTGTGAAGGCAGGAGATGAAGAAATGAGAAACATGATAGATGTCATCCCAAATAAGCTAACGTAGGCAAGAATTCAAAATAAGATGTTAGTATAATAGTAAAAGTATGTATAGATTAAATATAATCTATTTTAGACTTTGAAAAATAAAATTTAGCTGGATAAATTTCTAAGGTTGTCTCTCCTCTAGTTACTACTCAAAGTTTGGGCCTCAGATCAACAGTATCAGCATCACCTGGGATCTTTTAGAAGTGCAGAATCCAAGGCCCACCTCAGACCTACTGACTAGAATCAGTATTTTCACAAAATTCTGAGTGATACACGTGCACATTAAAGTTTGGCTCTAGACCAAACTCCTATCTCTATGTTGGAGTCATTGAGATAATTTTTTGCCTAAATAAGAATAGGAAACATCTTCATCTGTATTTAGAACATTAATAGTCAGAGATGTTGAGGACTGTAAGAGTTCTTAATTTGGGAAAGAAAATTTGCTGGGCATGTGGGCTCCTATTTTCTCTGTGGGAGTATCAGCTAAAAGTCATTCACCTGGAAATGCAGTTCCTCATTCCTAGGATTTCCAAGCAGCTATCTGCCCTTGTAGACCTAGGCCAGAGAAAAGACTCATTAGACCCTATAGCCATCTGAAGCAAGCTCCAAGCAGCTCAGGGAAGTGCAGGGAGGAAGTAGCTATACTTGTCTTTCTTCAGGCCTCAACAGGTAGAGTGTGGAAACAGGGTGAGAAGCTGCTTAATGGGCTGCTACAGAAAGAACCATCTTGGAATGCCAGGAGCCTTGGCCCACAGCCTCCCCACAGGGCCACTCCAGCTTGACCATAGGGACCAGACAGATGAAAACCATATTCCTTTCACTGTGGTTAGGGATGCAGTAGTTATTCTCCTTCTCTAAGCTTTCCATGGGTTCTGTACTCTCAAGTTAGTATAAATGACTTCAAGTTTACCACCCCTTTTCCTAGCACTCACCTCTTTCCTCTTTAGCTCCCTTTTCTTTGTCCCCCATGTCATGCCTTTGGCCTCCAACAACTTTCTGTCTATCTAAGGAATTTGCTTTCTAGCCCACTACTCATTTTCAATACAAAGGCAGGAACTGAAATAACTTCATAAGGAATTTCAATTAGATGAGCAGTTTTAACCCCTATCTAGGTTGAAGTGCTGATTAAACCACTTGGGCAGATTCAGGACCTACAGAGCTCACAAACAATATGTATCTGTTTGAAGATTTCAGCTAAGCCAAACCCACATGTTAATGTCCAATCTTATGAAGTGATGAGCTTCCCATCATTGAAGTCATCCAAGCGAAGTCTGGGAGAGTACTTGCCAGCTATGCTATAGAATGAATCTTCCATCAATGGAGGGCTGTGCTAGAGCACCATGCAAAGAAATCAGTGAACCAAGATGAGAACAGCACTGGACTGGAAGTCTGGTGACTGCTAAATTGCTGAACGAGACACTCAATCTTTTCATCTGTCAAATGGTATTGTTAGAGTTTCTCAGTGCTTTCTGACCTGTGCTTTTATAGAACATAAAGAGTGCCCTTCTTGCCCTGTGGGACATGGGGGAGGATGAGTGGGAGGATCTCTGGGCCCCACTTCAACCAAAGTGGTTCTTTTTCCATCTGTTTAATACATTAGGCTTCTAGGTAAGATTGTGATTAAACAAAGAGTCCCTCCTGCTAAAAACAAACAAACAAGTCTAGACTACTTCAGAGGCTATAAGCAGAAAGTCTGGCCACAGCTCACCACAGTGCTTTAAGTTTGTTGGATGTTAAACTATACTATACTATACTATAAATTATACATATAATTTTAGTCAGGATATTTTATAAAATAATCTAGAATTCTAGCTTCTTTTAAGACATCAGAAGACATAATACCTGGGCTAGTATTCCTACCTTACAGTAATCAGCTGTAGCTGGATGACAGCAGCCTCCTTTAGAGCCAGAGTCCCTGCCTACAGGACCCTGCCTAGCCTCTGCAAATGTCTGAGGGGTGATCTCTGCACCCCAGGGCTCTTCAGCTTATTTACCTCTCCACAGCTCCAGGCAAACCCAGAATGTGTTGCTCTAGGAATGGCAGTGCCTGTAAAGGGATATAATCTATGCATAACAGGGCTTTTCAAAGTTAAATTTTCACAGATAGTTCTTGTTAAAATGAAAATTCTGATTTAGTAACTGTAGGGTATGTCCTGAAGTTCTGCATTTCTAAAAAACAAAACAAAACAACTCCCACATGATATGCTGCTGGTCCACAGATGAAAATTTCAGAATTAAGAAGATTGTAGAAAGAGCAAGAAGTGGAGAAGCAAGAGCTGCGACTTCTAGCCCCAGCTCTCACTGACCTTCATTCACAGCATTGGGTGAACTGCTAAACCTCTGTTCAACAGGCCCAGTAAACCATTCTCCAGGGAAGTGGTGAAAAGATAGAAAGAGATTTCCCCAGCCAGAGTAGTGCTTATTTAGGACAAACGTTAAAAAGAAAGTTAGCAAGATATCTGTTTAATGGGAGATGAGGCTCATTTTAGGGGATCTGCCTTCCGCTACCTGGGATGGCTTGAGATACCTTTCAGGTTCCAAATGCTGACTTCTGAACTTGTTTTGTTGGTGAATATCCTAAGGAGGGTTAGGGAGAGAAAGGTGAAAAGAAGGGAGACAAAGAAGGAGAAAAAGATGAGGAGGAAGTTGAAGAGGAAGATGAGAAGAAAAGAAAGAGGCGAGTACAGAGGTGGAAGAGACAGTGATGGACAAAAAGGAATATGAAATTGAGATGAAGAGGGAAGAGGGGGAGGAGGAAGAGGAGGTAGGGGGAAAAGGTGAGCTTAAGGGATCAAGTATCAAGTCTGAGGCTTTTCCTAAAGGTTCCTTCCTTGTTAGACACTTCCATCTTCATTTGCCCCTCTTCACAGTAGGACATCCTCATAGCAGGATCCTGAGGTCCCTTTCTAGATCTAAAACTCTATGATCTTCTGAAATGCTATGGCAACAGGATAAGCTGGCTCCCCCCAGCCTGGCCTCCTGGCTTGCCTATGATGAACTGTCTCCTCTTCCTTACTTGTAGGTAAGGAGACACCCACCCATACCCACACTTCCTTTTCCTGCTATAGATGAATTCATAGAGTTCATTAGGTTGCTATGGAAGCCCTGAGGGGAGGGACAAACCAGGAAGGAGGAGAGAAAACATCACCTCTACATATAAACATAAATTAGTTGCAAAGTCCTGTTGCTTCTACCCCAATGCCATTTCTTCTGTATGCCCCCTCCTTTACATACCCATAACCACTATTCCAGGTCAGACCCTCATTTATGTTTCTCCTAGACCATTATATTAGCCTCCTAGGTGACCACCTACCTCTGTTTTTGCTGCCTTCCAATCCATTCTCACACTGCTGCCAGTTAGAAACACTTTTAATGACTCCTTATTGCCTATAAGACGAAATTCAAACTCCTTAGCAAAATTTCACAGTTCTCCACAACCTGGCCTGAAATCCCCTTCTAAATGCTCTTCAGTCTTTCTATACATCCACATTTTCCAGCTTATATGCTTTTCTTTTTTTAAAAAACATCTAAGAATTTCATTTCTCCTGTTTCTGTTTGTGCAAATCCTAGCCACCCTTCCAGGTTTGGCTCAAAAGCCATCTCTTTTTTTTTTTTTTTTTCTTTTTCTTTAGCCATCTCTTTTCTAAAGCTTTAATTCAAGTTAAAATCCATGTCCCTTTTCCTGTGTGCTCATGACATTTCATGGGCACCCTTTCTATGTCACCTGATACAACTTACCTTATGTAGTTAGCTATTTATAAGCTTGTCTCCCCCACATAATTTTGCTTCCTCATAGCCTCTAGCCTCTAGTGTTGAGGGGTTCAGAAAATGCTTGTTGAAGGATTTTATGCTCAAAGAAGTGAGCATAAATGGCTAAGCAGATTCTGAGAGGAACAGAGTAAGCAAATTTCACCTGGCATTCTGAGACATGCTAAAAGTGCCTCCATCTTTCCCCCACCATGTCTCTCTTGAGTTCTCACATTCCATGATTAGAATGACCCTCTTTGAGGTTGGAGACATTTTGGAGGTCTCTAAGAAATACAGATAGCCTTAAAAGAGGAAACCCACCCTAAAGCAGTGATTTTCAAAAGGTGGTTTGCAAGCCTTTAACAAATCGTGAAGTAGACCCATTTGGGTGGTAAAAATCAATTAGGCATGTCCTGACCGTGGTTTTTTTTTTTTTTTTTGTGTGTGTGTGTGTGTGTGTGTGTGTGTGTGTTTAACTGAAGAGAAAATACTAGCCTACAAAGCAAATAGTATTATTCCATGAAAAGTCTGTTTAAATTTTGTATGTTAGTTGTGATGTAGAATATATATATTTTTAATGTGGATCTCACAGTCAGAACAGTTTGAAATATGCTATACTAACATAACATAATTTTAAAAAAAGGAATATGTTATACTAAACCAACATCAGATAGCAGCAAGATAAATACTTGAGTTAGTTACTTTACTTCTCTGAATATGTTTCTTCATGTGGAAAACAGGAATAATAATAATACCTATATCAAATAGTTACTGCGAGGAGTAAACAAATGACTAGTCTTTCGCTCAGTGCCTTGGCACAGGTTAGCTCTGGTGATGGTGATTAACTGGGGGTTGGGGTAGGGATAATGTTAAAGGGATTACAGTAAGAACCTCTAAGAATAGTGAAAGACCTTGCCAGATTTATTTCAGGCCACATGGACTAATACCAATACACAATAGATACAGATATGATGTAAACTATGTACAGTAGTGTCACTCACACACACACACAAACACACACACACACAAGCTCACACACACTCACACACACACACACACACTCATGCACCTAATGTCTCCACACAACCTTTATTCTCTACGAGCAGCCAGGTGTGCCTTTTGCTTCACAACTATGAGGAATTTGATCCTGTCATAGAGCAAGATTTGGGGGTCTAATATCCAGGATGGCCAGGAGGAAAATGGGGCCCAGTTTGGGGGGTTAGGAGGAGTGAAAATATGCAGTCTCCAAAACTCAGGGCCCAGTTTGAAAAAGTCTCATTAAACACTGGCAGCCAGGCAAATGAAATACAAATAGGAATAAGACGACTTGCTTATTTTCTATCACTCTTTCTCTCCTTTTGGGGTGTGATTCCTCTGTGACCTTGCCCCAGGATCCTTTCAGGATAGTTAGGCCTACTTTACATTCTTGGAGAGAGGGAAAGCAATATAAGGAGACACTGCAGTAGAGCAGTTATTTTCATTTATTTATTTAAAATATATTTACTGGGTAGCTTCTGTGTGCTAGGCAATTCCTGTTCCTGGAATTGGGGATTTTTTGGTGAATGAAACAGTCAAAATCCTTGTTTCATGGAGCTGATATTATAGCAGGGAGAGACCAATAAAGAAACAAACAAATGAATGACACTTATGGTATGTCAGATGATTATAGCTGTTGTTGAGGGGGGAAAATGCCACAAGAGTATGGGAGTAGCAAGTGTTCAATTTTTACAAGGATAATGAGGGAAAATTTCACTAAGAAAGAAACGCAGTACAGATATCTGAGGCCAGAGTGTTATAGGTGAAAGAATTAGCAAGCAAGGCCTTAAGGCTGGAATATGTCCAGTGGCTTTGAAGAAGAGGGGAGAACAGTGTGACTGGAATGGAGTGAGCACTGTGGTGAGAAATAAGGTCATGGAGGTGACTGAGGCCTGATCATGTAGGGTCTTACAGTTTATTGGGAGGATTAGGCTTTTAGTCTGAGGGAGTTGGGAGGCATGTGAAGGGTTTTAAATAGAGGACTGACATGTGACATGATTTAACTTGACTCTGGCTTCTGTGTAAAGAATTGACTGCAGGAGGTAAAGGGAGGAGACTGAAAGAACAGTCAGGAGAATAATGTACTTCCAGTGACAGATGATGGTGGTTTAGATTAGGGTGGTAGCAGGTGGAATTGTGAGAAAGTGATTGATGCTACATGAATGTCAAAGGTAGAATAGGATTTCTGGAGGGAATGCATGTGGGGTGTGAGAAAAAATGAATCATCAAGGATTTTGGTCTGAGCATATAGTAGGAAGCCTCTGGAAGTTACTGTTAATGGAGGCAGAGAAGAGTGTAGGAGAAGCAGATCTGGTGTTTTATAAGAGCTAAGGTTGAGACGTATTAAGTTCAAAATGCTCATTAGATATCCAAGTGGAGTTGTAAAGTAGGCAATAAGATATATGTGTCAAGGGGGGCCATCCTGGAGACATAAATTTGGGAGGCACTAACGTATAAATGTTATATAAATCCATGAGCCTAGATGAAGTCACAAAAAAAAAAAAAGAGTATAAATGGAGAAGAGGCCCAAGAACTGTACCCTGGGAACTTCTAACGTATAGAGGATGGGGAAATAAGGAGAAAATAGCATAGGAGTCTGAGAAGGAGTAATCAGTGAGGTAGGAATGAAACCAGAATGTGGTATTCTAAAAACCAAGGAAGACAGCATTTCAAGGATGAGGGAGTGGTCAACTTTGTCAAGTGCTTCTGAGAAAGGTTATTTTAGGGATCAGACAGAGATCCAGTCCCATGCCAAGCTGATACAGTGGTGGAATGTGTTCTCAGGGAAGAGTAAATGTTTGTTCCTTAACAGCTCCCTGAGTGGCATAGAGATAGTGTGGCATCAACATTCTAGTTTGAAAGTCACATGGACCTGTGCTGGATTGGCCAGGAATCTTGTATAGTTGATGTGCCATCTGAGGCACATGATTCAGAAAGAACAGCTGGAGTAGTGGATTGGCCGACCAGTCACAGATGTAGAGGGAGTAGTTATGCATAGGGTATAATCAGAAACAGACTAGAGAGGCCTCACTCCCCTATCATGACTCTTCCATAATAAGACCAGTTCTAGGCTTTCTTATTTATTCAACAAATACTACATGTGAGACACTGTTCTAAGTACTTACAAAATAATACCTCATCAAATCACTAAAGCAACCCTGTGAGGCGAATTCTGTAATTATCTCATTTTTACAGGTAAAGAAACTGAGACAGAGAGAGGCCGAATGATTTGCTCAATTGCACAGTTAATTAGAGGTCAAGCCAGGATTTTAACCATGCTGTCTGCAGTGTACAAGTTCTTAACTTTCTACACCAAACATTAGTAGGTGTGGGTTAAATCCTGTCCATGCTGTTTTTATACAATTATTAAGTGTTGTTAAAAAAGAAGGAAGGAAGGAAGGAAGGAAGGAAGGAAGGAAGGAAGGAAGGAAGGAAAAGAAAGAAAGAAAGAAAGATAGATAGATGATAGATAGATATGCAACAGGGACATAATCTGGTCTGCAAAGTCTAAAATATTTACTATCTGGCATTTTAAAGAAAAAGTATATCAGCACTGTTCCACACTATAAAATGGAAAATATAACACCTCTAATTTGATTGTGTGTAGGTCTAATGATATATTTTGTACCTGCAAGAACTCAAAAATAGAAGTTTCTTATGATTAATGTTATACTTATTCTGTCATCAGCCCTCTGTTTCCTATACTCTCCTCTAAAGGAATTCCTCTTAAATTTGACTCATTCCAAGCCCCCAGATCCTCCCCACAACCTTTGCTTAAAAGTTACCAGAAATAATTGAACTAGACAATGATACTAAACATTATTATGTGAATATCACCCTTGAACACAACACATTAAAAAATGTTAAGTGCGGGCGTCTGGGTGGCTCAGTGGGTTAAGCCGCTGCCTTCGGCTCAGGTCATGATCTCAGGGTCCTGGGATAGAGTCCCGCATCGGGCTCTCTGCTCAGCAGGAAGCCTGCTTCCCTTCCTCTCTCTCTGCCTGCCTCTCTGCCTACTTGTGATCTCTCTTTGTCAAATAAATAAATAAAATCTTAAAAAAAAACTCATTTAAAAAAATAAAGAAATAAAAAAATAAAAAATGTCAAGTGCAATAGGACTTCCAGTTGCCTTAAGATTTCTAAGTGAATTGGATGAAGCAAATAGGTTTTATCTAAGGAAGTCTTGACAACAAAGATTGATAAGAGACCAGGTATTTCTCCAAGATGACAATTCCAGGGATGGTAAATCAAAATATGCAGCAATGTCTGCAATAGCCAAACCGTGGAAAGAGCTGAGACGCCCTTTAAAAGATGAATGGATAAAGAAGATGTGATCCATATATACAATAGAATATTACTCAGCCATCAGAAAGGGTGAATACCCAACTTTTGCATCAACATGGATGGGACTGGAGAAGATTATGATGAGTGATGTAAGTCAACAAGAGAAAGTCAATTATCATATGATTTCACTTACTTATGGAACATAAGGAATAATATGGAGGACATTAGGAGAAGGAAGGGAAAAGTGAAGGGGGGGAATTGGATGGGGAGATGAACCGTGAGAGCCTATGGACCCTGGGAAACAAACTGAGGATCTTAGAGGGAAGGAGGGTGGGACAATGGGTGAGCCTGGTGGTGGGTATTAAAGAGGGCATGCATTGCATGAAGCATTGGGTGTTATACATAAACAGTTAATCTTGGAACACTACAGCAAAAACTAATGATGTGGAGAAAGGGACAAGATGATGGAGAAGTAGGAGACCCTGTTTCAGTGGGTCCCCTAAAGTGAGCTAATTATCTGACAGAACACTCTGAACACCCATTAAACCAGCCTGAGATGTAGGATTATACACTACTCAATCTCTACAGGGGCAGAAAATGCCAGTGAAGAGGTAAAGCATACTGGAAACAATCAGACAGATATCTGAGGAGAAACAGAAGGCGGTGGGGAGCCACCAGAAGCAACCCATTGGAAAGTAATACCCCAATACAAAAGTGCCCTGTGGTTCGGGACCAGCATTGACTTGGAGTCTAGTTAAAAGCACTAAAAAAGAGCAAAAGATCTTAAAGGGCAGCTGGTGGAATCTGGTGGTCACAGACACAGGCTGAAGCCCAGAGACCCAGGTCAGCCACTGCTGGTGACCACCCATGCCAGAGACAGTGTGGCAGGGGAGCATACAATTCCTGGTTCCAGAGGCCCCAAGGTTACATGGCTTGAGGGAGTCTGGTGGGTGCTCTCTAGGGCCACAGCCTTTTTGTACTCTGTGCTCACTGCATGACCTGGGTCTGAACCGTGCTCCCCACCTGCTCATGAGAGTGGTCCACGTGGGCGCTAGCCGGTGGTCTGTAGGACTTGCTGAGAGACTCAACTCTCCCAGCCCAGACTTGGAGGAACTACCCCAGACAGCAGTCCCAGCAAAGGCAGGTACCAGAAGCAGGCTCCCTGGACAAATAGTGCTTGCAGGTTTGGCACAGGGGTGCAGGGACAGGTGGGTCCTTTGGGCAATCCCTGAGATGGTGGCTGGGGATTTGCACTGCCTGTGGGAAGTTGAAGAGCTCAGCAAAGTTTGCAGAGGGGGAGTCTTTCTGTTCTGGGCGACCCAGAGGGGATCAGACTGAGGCTTCTCTTTGAGGCAGAGGTCTGGGTGGAGTTTGCTTTCCACTAAACCTCCAAAAAGCTGCAAAAAGCTGCAAAAGAATAAAAACCTCCAGAGAACAAAAGCCTGAAAAACCGGTTTCCATAGAGCCCAGCCCTTTGACAGGGGGCAAGATGACTCAACCCAAGCAAGATGGACTGAAAAGCAACACTGCAGGCCCCTCCCCCTGAAAGCCAGCCAAAAGAATGAGAGGACAACCACCATAGGCTCCCCATAAAACTGTAAAACCCTAATATCAGGAGAAAACAATATATTAAGCTCCCAGTATTGTCCTAAAACCTGTATATTACATAGATACAACTTTTATTTTTAATTCATTCACACTATTCTTCTTCTTTTTAATTTTTTAACCACTTGCCATTACAACTAGAGATTTAATACAACATATAACATAAAAACCTTTTAACTTGAACTTTTTCATACATATACCTGTATTGTTCTTTTTCTTTTCTTTTTAATATACACATAGATATAAGCTTCAAGATAATCCTCTTTCCCTAATTAATACTACTCCTATATATAAACCGATTTTAATCTCCCTTTATCTCTGGAAAGCTGAGTCCTTTAACAAAGATATCAAGATATAACCACAAAGAACCAAAATAAACATTCTCGAACTCATCAAGCATTTATAACTACGCTTCCATCTTTTTCTTCTATCAGTGTTTCAGTGTTTTTGTTTTTGTTCTGGTATTATACAACTCTTATACTTGGTGTTTATTTTGACTGAGTTCTTTTGTTCCCTTGTCATTTAGTCAGTCTTTTACTTTGTCTGGTTTTGTTTGTATACCTTATAAATCTTACCTTTGGGGTCCATTCTGACAGGGTCTTCTCTTGTTTTTTTCTGCCTCTTGCTTTCTCTCTCTCTTTTTCTTTTTTCTTTCTTTTTGGTGGGGACTTCTGATTACTCAGAAGCATTCAGAATGCACCTTACCTGGATTATGGTTGATATATTCAGCTACAAATCCCCTCAACCACCTCTCACCAAAATGATTAGGAGGAGGAACACCCAACAGAGGAAAAATTCAGAGACTGTGCCCTCTCCATCAGAGCTATAGGATATGGACATAAACAGTATGTTGGAAAGAGAATTCAGGCTAACAATTATTCAGGCAATGGCTAAGTTGGAGAAAACCATTAATGACAACATGGAATCAATTAGGGCAGAAGTGAAAGCCACCAGGGAAGAAGTTAAAAATGCTATATCAATGAGATCCAAACTAATCCAAATTCTCTAACAGTGAGGGTAACCAAGGCATAAAATAGAATTAGTGATCTGGAGGACAAGCTGATAGAGAAAAAGAACAGAAGCAGACTTAGAACAAGCAGCTCAGAAGCCATGAAAACAGAATTGGGGAAATAAATGATGCTATGAAACAGAAACATTCAACGTCATAATTATATGGATCCTTGTGGGGGAGGAGAAAAAAGGAGACTAGAAGATGTAGTTGAACCAATTCTCCATGAAAATTTTTCCAATCTGGGGAATGGAACCAGCATTCATGTCCTAGAGGCAGAAAGAACACCTGCCAAGGTCAAGAAATCTAGAAAGACCTTGAGACACTTAATTGGGAGACTGATGAATCATAATTTTAGAAAAGAGCTCCTGAGGGCAGCTAGAGGGAAGTGATTCCTTAGGTACAGAGAAAGACCCATCAGAATAATGTCAGACCTGTCCACAGAAACCTGGTAAGCCAGAAAGAGCTGGCAAGACATATTCAGGGCCCTAAATGAGAAGAACATACAACCAAGGATACTTTATCCAGCAAGGTTGACATTGAAAATGGATGAAGAGATAAAGAGTTTCAAAAGACCAGTAAGGTTTAAAAGAGTAGGTGACCACCAAGCTTGCACCTCAAGAAATATTAATGGGGGTTCTATAAAAGGAGAAAGAACCCAAGAGTGTCATAGAACAAAAATTTACAAAGACAATCTATAGAAACAAAGACTTCACAGGAAACATGATGTCAATAATCACTCTCAACATGAATGGCCTAAACACTCTCATAAAATGGCACAGGGTTGCAGACTGGATAAAACGACAGGACCCACCCAGATATTGTCTGCAAGAGACCCACTTTGAACATAAGGATACATCCAGACTGAAAGTGAAGGGATGGAGAAGCATCCTTCATGCCAATCGGCCTCAAAACAAAGCTGGGATAGCAATTCTCATATCAGAAAAATTAGATTTTAAACTAAAGACTGTAGTCAGAGATTTAAAAAAAAAAGACACTACATCATTCTTAAAGGGTCTATCCACCAAGAAAATCTAAAAATTATAAATATTTATGACTCCAATATGGGAGAAGCCAACTTACATAAGAAAACTGTTAATCAAGATAAAGAGTCATATTGGTATGAAATCATTAATAGTAGGGGATATTAACATACCTCTCTCAGTAATTGATTATTGAAGCAGAAAATCAATAAAGAAAAAAGGGCATTGAATGACACATCGAACAAGATGGACCTCATAGATACACACATAACATTCCATCCTAAAGCAACACAATACTCATTTCTCTTGAGCACACATGGAACTTTCTCCAGAATAGACTACATACTGGGTCACAGAACAGGGCTCAACTGATCCAAAAATTGAGATTATTTCCAGTATAGTCTCAGAACACAATGCTTTGAAACTGGAACTTAACTACAAGAAAAAGTTTGAAATGAATTCAAACATTTGAAAACCAAAGATCACCCTGCTTAGAATGTTTGGATAAACCAGATAATCAAAGAATAACTTAAACAATTCATGGGAACCAATGAGAATGAAGACACTTCAGCCCCAAAACTATGGGATACAGGAAAGACGGTCCTAAGGGGGGAAGACATAGCTATCCAAACCTCCCTCAAAAAAATTGAAAAATCCAGAATACACCAGCTGTCTTTATACCTTAAAGACAGAGAATCAACAACAAATTAAGCCAACCTCACACACAAGAAGGGAAATAATCAAGATTAGAACAAAGGTCAATGAGATAGAAACTAGAGATATAGTAGAACACATCAACAAAACTAAACGCTGGTTTTTTGAAATAATCAATAAGAGTTATAAACCATTGGCCAAACTAATCCAAAAGAAAAGAGAGAGAACCCAGACTAACAAAATTATGAATGAAAAGGAGAGCTCACGTCTAACACCAAGGAAATAGAAACAACCATCAGAAATTATTATCAACAGTTATATGCCAATAAGTTAAGCAACCTAGATGAAATGGATGCACTCCTGGAAAGCTATAGACTTCCAAAACTGAATCAGGAAGAAACTGACAACCTGAATAGACCGATATCTAATAACGAAATTGAAGCAGTGATCAAAAAACTTCCCAAAAAACAAGAGCCCAGGACCTTGCAGATTCCCTGGAGAATTCTACCAAACATTCAAAGAAGAAATAATACCTATTCTCCTGAAGCTGTTTCAACAAAAAGAAACAGAAGGAAAACTTCCAGACCCTTTTTATGAAGCCAGCATTACCCTGACCCCCAAATCAGGCAAAGATCCCACCAAAAATGAGAATTTCAAATCAATATCCATGATGATTATGGATGATAAGATTCTCAACAAGATTTGCTAATAGGATCCAACAGTGTGTTAAAAGGATCAACCACCATGACCAGTTGGGATTCATCGCTGGGTTTCAAGGATGGTTCAGTATTAGCAAATCAATCAATGTGATAGAACAAATCAACAAGAGAAGAGAGAAGAACCACATGGTCCTCTCAATTGGTGCAGAAAAAGCATTTAAAAAGATACAGCATCCGTTCCTGATTAAAACTCCTCAAAGTATAGGGATAGAGGGAACATTCCTCAACTTCACAAAATCTATTTATGAAAAATCTACAGCAAGTATCATCCTCAATGGGGAAAAGCTGATAGCCTTCCCTTTGAGATCAGGAACACCACAAGGATGTCCACTCTCATCACTGTTCTTTAATATAGTAATAAAGTCCTAGCAACAGCAATTGGACAACAAAAAGAAACAAAAGGTATTCAAATTGGTAAAGAAGTCAAACTCTCTCTCTTTGCAGATTATATGATACTTTATATGGGAAACCCAAAAGACTCCACCCCAAACTACTAGAACTTACACAGCAATTCAGTAATGTGGTGGGTTACAAAATCAATCCACAGAAATCAGTTGCTTTCTTATACACTAACAATGAAATAACAGAAAGGGAAATTAGGGAATCAATTCCATTTACTATAGCAGCAAGAACCATAAGATACCTGAGAATAAATGTAACCAAAGAGGTAAAGGATCTGTACCAGAAGAACTACAGAACAGTCATTAAAGAAATTGAAGAAGACACAAAAAGATGGAAGAGCATTCCATGATCATGGATTGGATGAATAAGCATTGTTAAAATGTCTATACTGCCTAAAGCCATCTATACTTTCAAGGTCATCTCAACCAAAATTCCACTGACATTTTTCAAAGAGCTGGAATATAGAATCCTAAAATTTATATGGAACTAGAAGAGACCCTGAATTCCTAAGGGAATGTTGAAAAAGAAAAACAAAACTGGGGGCACAATGTTGCCGGATTTTAAGCTTTACTACAAAGCTGTGATCACCAAGACAGCATGGTACGGGCACAAAAATAGACACATAGACCAGTGGATCAGAGTAGAGAGCCCGGATATGGACCCACAGCTTTATGGTCAACTAATCTTTGACAAAGCAGGAAAAAAAATACAGTGGAAAAAAGACAGTCTCTTCAATAAATAGTGCTTGGAAAATTGGAAAGCTATGTGTAGAAGAATGAAACTCGACCATTCTCTTACGCCATACACAAAGATAAACTCGAAATGGATAAAACACCTCAACCTGAGGCAGGAGGAATCTATCAAAAACCTAGAGGAGGGGGGAGACAAGATGGCGAGGAAGTAGGAGGAGGCGCCCTTTCAACCTGTACCCTAAAGTGAGCTGATTACCTTCCAAAGAACTCTGATCACCCACGAAATCAGCCTGAGATCAGAATTATACACGTCTAGATCTCTACTGGAGCAGAAGATGCCAGTGGGCAGGTAAAGCGGAGTGGGAAAGTCAGACTGATATTGGAAGATAAACAAAAGGGGGAGGGAGCCACCAGAGGCGACCCATTGGAAAGTAATATCCCAATACAAGAGTGCCCTGTGTCTGGGGACCAGCATTAACTCGGGATTCTGGTAAAAAGCACTCAAAAAGAGCAAAGGATCACGGGGGGGGGGGGGGAATTGCGGGAATCTGGGTGTTAGGGTCAGGAGCTTAAGTCCCCAGACCCAGGACAGCCACCCCTGGTGCAGAGCCAAAGAGAGTGAGGCAGAGAAACCAGGTCTCAGTCCCTGAACCACCAGCGCGCCTGAGAGCCATTGGCGCCCAGCTCCCATAAGGGGCTGGGAGCCTCGCCAGCCAACAAACAGAAGCACAGCCTTTTTGCAGTCCCCACACGAGTGCCCTGCCATGCCATCAGAGTCCCAGTCGTGCCCCGCGACCTCCCCTGAGAGAGGTGCACACAAATGCCAGCCAGGTACGCTGGGACCTGAAAGACCAGGCACTCCCAGCCCATGCCAGCGGGAAAATCTCAGTGTGCAATCTCTGCTTGGAACTTCTCTGGCAGTCTGGAGCTGCACAGACAGCCTTCGTTGCCATGGTTTTGGGTACAAGCAAAAAATCCTGAGTCCCCAGGGACCGCGACTGGGAACCTGCTCTGCCAGCAGCCAAGGGGGGATTTATTTGGGCTCTGCAGCCAGACAGAGGCTTCTCTCTGAGAGGGAGGTCAGGGTGCAGTTTTCTTTCCTCTAAACCTACAAAACCCATCAAAAGCGCTCAAGGCCAGAGAGAAAAACAAAAGTGAACAAATATAAAAACCTCCAGAGAACAAAAGCCTGAAAAAACCAGTTTCCTCAGAGCCCACCCCCTTGAGGGGGGCGGGAGGACTTAACTCAGAGAACATCATTGACTGAAAACCCACTTGGGAGGCCCCTACCCCAGAAAACTACCCAGGAAAGGAAAAAAAAAAAAAAGACAAGATCACAACCACCACTACGTCATAGGACAATTTTTATTATTAATTTGTTTCCACTATTCTGGCTCATTTTCTTATATAGATAATATTTAACCTATTTACCTTCACAGTGCAATGTCCAGTACATCAAATTCCATAATAACTTTCTAATCTGAACTTTTGTATACATACACCTGTGTTTTCCTTTTGCATTTCTATTTTTTTAATTTTTTTTTAAATTTTAGTTTAGTTTAATCTAGTTTATTCCATTTGTTAATATTTATTTTCTAATATTCATATAGAGTTAAACTTTAAGGTAATCCCCTTTCACCAATCAATGCCACCCCTATAGGTAAACCAATTCCTAACCCCCCTTTATCTTAGGAAAGTTGAGTCCTTTAACAAAGATATCAAGATACACCCAGGAAGAATCAAAACAAACTTCCACACCCACACTAAGAATTTACAACCACTCTCCCATCTTTTTCTTCCACCAGTATTTCTGTGTTTTTGTGTTTGTCCTGAGAGTATATAAATCTTACACTCGGGGTTCTTTTTGACGAGGTTCTTCCTTTATTTGCATATATATATATACAAATATATATATATATTTTTCTCTTGTCATATACTTTTATCAGTCTTTTTGTTTGTCTGTTTTTGTTTGTATACTTCATAAATCTTACCTTGGGGCCCATTTGGGCTGAACCTTCTCTTTTATCTCACCTTTTGTTCCTGTCTCTCTCCCTCTCTCTTCTCTCTTTTTTTCTTTTCCTTTTCTTTTTCCTCTCATTTGGGTGGGGAACCCTGATTGCTCAGAAGAGTTTCAGGGTGCACCTTGACTGCACCATGGTTGATACATCCAGCTACACCTATTCAGCCATCTCTCACCAAAATGACTAGGAGAAGGAATGCCCAACAGGAGAAAAATACAGAGGATGGACCTTCTGCAACAGAGCTAATGGCTATCAACATAGAAAATATGTCGGAAAGAGAATCCAGGCTAACAATTATCCAAGCAATAGCTAAGTTGGAGAAAGCCATGGGTGACCAAATGGAATTGATTAGGACTGAACTGAAAACGACCAGAGATCATGTTTTCTATATTAGGGAAGAGCTGAAAGCTACCAGGGATGAGCTTCACAATGTTCTCAATGAGTTCCAATCTAATCTAAATTCTCTCAAAGCTAGAGTAACTGAGACAGAATATAGAGGACAAACAGATAGAGAGAAAGGATCAGGAGGAAGCTGGAACAAACAGCGTAGAAGCAACGAAAACAGAATCAGGGAAATAAAAGATGCCATGAAATGTTCCAATGTCAAAATTCTTGGAATCCCTGAAGGGGAGGAGAAAGAAAGAAGTCTAGAAGATATAGTGGAACAATTTCTTCATGAAAGTTTTCCAAATCTCGTGAATGGAACCAGCATTCATGTATTAGGGGCTGAATGGTTTCCCCCGGAGATTACAGATTCCTGAAAATCCTCGAGACACCTAATAGTAAGAATGAAGAATTATAATTGTAAGCAGAACCTCTTGAAAGCAGCTAGGACAAAGCGGATCCTTACATACAGAAGAAAGCCCATCAGAATAACATCAGACCTGTCCACAGAGACCTGGAAAGCCAGAAAGGGCTGGCAAGATATATTCAAGGCACTGAATGAGAAGAACATGCAGCCAAGAATACTTTATCCAGCAAGACTGACATTCAAGATGTATGGAGAGATTAAGAATTTCCAAGACCGGCAAGGCTTAAAAGACTATGCAACCACCAAGCTGATACTGCAGGAAATATTAAGGGGGGTTCTATAAAAGAGGATAAAGCCCAAGAATAGCATTGAACAGAAATATAGAGACAATCTACAGAAAGAAAGACTTCAAAGATAAAACGATGTCAATAGAAACGTATCTATCAATAATCACCCTCAATGTGAATGGCCTAAATGCGCCCATAAAAGGGCACAGAGTTGCAGATAGGATAAAACGACAGGACCCATGCATATGTTGTCTACAAGAGACCCATTGTGAACCTAAAGCTACACCCAGACTGAAAGTGAAGGGATGGAGAAGCATCTTTCAAGCCAATGGGCCTCAAAAGAAGGCCAGGGTAGTAACTCTCATATCAGACCAATTAGATTTTAAACTAAAGTCAGAGATCCAGAAGGACACTACATCATTCTTAAAGGGATTATCCACCAAGATGACCTAACAACTGTAAATATCTATTCCCCCAATATGGGAGCAGCCAATTACATAAGAAAACTGTTAATAAAGATAAAGAGTCATATTGATATGAATACACTAATAGTTGGAGATCATAGCATATCTCTCTCAGAAATAGAGAGATCATCAAAGCAGAAAATCAATAAAGAAACAAGAGCATTGAATGACACATTGGACAAGATGGACCTCAGATATATACAGAACATTCTACCCTAAAACAATAGAATACTCATTCTTCTCAAGTGCACACGGAACCTTCTCCAGAATAGACCACATACTGGGTCACAAATCAGGACTCAACTGATACCAAAACACTGAGATTATTCCCTGCATATTCTCAGATCACAATGCTTTGAAACTGGAACTCAATCACAGGGAAAAGTTCAGAAGGAACTCAAACTCCTGGGAGCTAAAGAACACCTTGCTTAAGAATGCTTGGATCAACCAGGAGATCAAAGAAGAACTGAAACAATTCATGGAAACCAAAGAGAATGAAGACACTTCGGACCAAAACCTATGGGATACAGCAAAAGCTGTCCTAAGGGGGAAATACATAGCCATCCAAGCCTCCCTCAAAAAAAATTGAAAAATCCAGAACACACCAGCTGTCTCTACCCCTTAATGAACTGGAGAATCAACAACAAATCAAACCAACTCCACACATAAGAAGGGAAATCATCAAGATTACAGCTGAGATCAATGAGGTAGAAACCAGAGATACAGTAGAATGTATCAATGAAACTAGAAGCTGGTTTTTTGAAAGAATCAATAAGAACGATAAACCATTGGCCACACTAATCCAAAAGAAAAGAGAGAAATCCCAATTCATAAAATTATGAATGAAAAGGGAGAGATCACAACTAACAGCAAAGTAGTAAAAACAATCATCAGAAGTTATTATCAACAGTTATATGCCAATAAGCTAAGCAACCTAGATGAAATGGATGCATTCCTGGAAAACTATAAATTCCCAAAATTGAAACAGGAAGAAATTGACAACCTGAATAGACCAATATCTAGTAATGATATTGAAGGAGTGATCAAAAAACCTCCCGAAAAACAAGAGCCCAGGACCTGACGGATTCCCCGGAGAATTCTACCAAACTTTCAAAGAAGAAATAACACCTATTCTCTTGAAGCTGTTTCAAAAAATTGAAGCAGAAGGAAAACTTCCTGACTTTTTCTATGAAGCCAGCATTACCCTGATTCCCAAACCAGGTAAAGACCCTACCAAAAAGGAGAATTTCAGACCAATATCACTGATGAATATGGATGCTAAGATTCTCAACAGGATCCTAGCCAACAGGATCCAACCACACATTAAAAAGCTTATCCACCATGACCAGGTGGGATTCATCCCTGGGCTACAAGGATGGTTCAACATTTGCAAATCAATCAATTTGATAGAACAAATTCATAAGAGAAGAGAGAAGAAGCACATGGTCTTCTCAATTGATGCAGCAAAAGCATTTGACAAAATCCAGCATCTGTTCCTGATTAAAACGCTTCAAAGTATAGGGATAGAGGGAACATTCCTGAACTTCGTCATATCTATCTATGAAAGACCCACAGCAAATATCATCCTCAATGGGAAAAAGCTTGTAGCCTTCCCGTTGAGATCAGGAACACGACAAGGATGTCCACTCTCACAACTCTTGTTCAACATTATATTAGAAGTCCCAGCAACAGCAATCAGACAACAAAGAGAAACAAAATGTATCCAAATTAGTAATGAAGAAGTCAAATTCTCTCTCTTTGCAGATGACATGATTCTTTATATGGAAAACCCAAAAGACTCCATCCCCAAACTACTAGAACTCATACAGCATCAGCAACAGGATACAAAGACAATGTACAGAAATCAGTGGCTTTCTTATACACTAACAATGAAAATACAGAAAGGGAAATTAGAGAATCGATTACAATTACTATAGCACCAAGAACCATAAGATACCTGGGAATAAACCTAACCAAAGAGGTAAAGGATCTGTACTCGAGGAACTACAGAACACTCATGAAAGAAATTGAAGAAGACACAAAAAGTTGGAAGACCATTACATGCTCTTGGAATGGAAGAATAAACATTTTTTTAAAAAGTCTATATTGCCTAGAGCCATCTATACTTTTAATGCTATTCCGATCAAAATTCTACCAGTATTCTTCAAAGAGGTGGAGCAAATAATCCAAAAATTTGTATGGAATTAGAAGAGACCCTGAATCACTAAGGAAATGTTGAAAAACAAAAATAAAACGTGGGACCTCACATTACCTGATTTCAAGCTTTACCACAAAGCCGTGATCACCAAGATAGCATGGTACTCGCATAAAAACAGACACATAGAACAGTGGAACAGAGTAGAGAGCCCATATATGGACCCTCAACTCCATGGTCTAATAATCTTCGACAAAACAGGAAAAAATGTACACTGGAAAAAAGACAGTCTCTTCAATAAATGGTGCTGGGAAAACTGGGTAACAATATGTAGAAGAATGAAATTGGATCATTCTCTTACACAGTACACAAAGATAAACTCACAATGGATAAAAGACCTCAATGTGAGACGGGAATCCATGAGAATCCTAGAGGAGAATATAGGCAGTAATCTCTTCGATATTAGCCACAGCAACTTCTTTCATGATATGTCTCCAAAGGCAAAGGAAACAAAAGCGAAAATGAACTTTTGGGACTTCATCAAAATTAAAAGCTTCTGCACAGCAAAGGAAAGAGTAAAAAAAAAAAAAAAAAACAAAGAGGCAACCCATGGAATGGGAGAAGATATTTGCAAATGACAGTACAGACAAAAGGTTGATATCCAGGATCTATAAAGAACTCCTCAAACTCAACACACACAAACAGACAATCATATCAAAAAATGGGCAGAATATATGGACAGACACTTCTCCAATGAAGACATACAAATGGCTATCAGACACATGAAAAATGTTTTTGTCACTATCCATCAGGGAGATTCAAATTAAAACTACATTGAGATATCACTTCACACCAGTTACAATAGCCAAAATTAGCAAAACATGAAACAACATGTGTAAGACAGCCCTCTTACACTGTTAAAGTGGGAATGCAAGTTGGTGCAGCCTCTTTGGAGAACAGTGTGGAGATTCCTCAATAAATTAAAAATAGAGCTTCCCTATGATCCTGCCATTGCACTCCTGGGTATTTACCCCAAAGATACAGATGTAGTGAAAAGAAGGGCCATCTGTACCCCAATGTTTATAGCAGCAATGGCCACGGTCGCCAAACTATGGAAAGAACCAAGATGCCCTTCAATGGACGAATGGATAAGGAAGATGTGGTCCATATACACTATGGAGTATTATGTCTCCATCAGAAAGGATGAATATCCAACTTTTGTATCAACATGGAGGGGACTGGAAGAGATTATGCTGAGTGAAATAAGTCAAGCAGAGAGAGTCAATTATCATATGGTTTCACTTATTTGTGAAGCATAACATATATCATGGAGGACAAGGGGTGTTAGAGAGGAGAAGGGAGTTGGGGTAAATTGGAGGGGGAGGTGAATCATGAGAGACTATGGACTCTGAAAAACAATCTGGGGGGTTTGAAGTGGCAGGGGGTGGGAGGTTGGGGTACCAGGTGGTGGGTATTGTGGAGGGCATAGATTGCATGGAGCACTGGGTGTGGTGCAAAAATAATGAATACTGTTTTTCTGAAAATAAATTAATTAATTTAAAAAAAAAGCAAAAAGTAGACAATCATATAAAAAAATGGGCAGAAGATATGAACAGACATTTCTCCAATGAAGACATACAAATGGCTATCAGACACATGAGAAAATGTTCATTATCACTAGCCATCAGGCAGATTCAAATTAAAACCACATTGAGATATCACCTTACACCAGTTAGAACGGCCAAAATTAGCAAGACAGTAAACAACATGTGTTGGAGGGGATCTGGAGAAAGGGGAACCCTCTTCCACTGTTGGTGGGAATGCAAGTTGGTGCAGCCTCTTTGGAGAATAGTGTGGAGATTCCTCAAGAAATTTAAAATAAAACTTCCGTATGACAGTGCCATTGCATTACTGGGTATTTACCCCAAAGATACAGATGTAGTGAAAAGAAGGGCCATCTGACCCCAATGTTTCATGCAATGGCCACAGTCGCCAAACTATGGAAATAGCCAAGATGCCCTTCAACGGACAAATGGATAAGGAAATTGTGGTCCATATACATGATGGAGTATTATGCCTCCATCAGAAAGGACGAATACCCAACTTTTGTAGCCACATGGACGGGACTGGAAGAGATTATTCTGAGTGAAATAAGTCAAGCAGAGAGAGTCAATTATCGTATGGCTTCACTTATTTGTGGAGCATAACAAATATCATGGAGGACATCAGGAGATAGAGAGGAGAAGGGAGTTGGGGGAAATTGGAAGGGGTGGTGAACCATGAGACACTATGGACTCTGAAAATCAATCTGAGGGTTTTGAAGGCGCAGGGCGTGGGAGGTCAGGGTACCAGGTGGTGGGTATTATAGAGGGCAGGGATTGCATGGAGCACTGGGTGTGGTACAAAAACAATGAATAGTGTTATGCTGAAAATTAATAAAAAAATTAAAACAAACAAACAAACAAACCTAGAGGAGAACATAAGCAGTAATCTCTTCGACATCTACCACAGAAACTTCTTTCAATATATGTTTCCAAAGGTAAAGGAAACAGAAGTGAAAATGAACATTTGGTACTTCCTCAAATCAAATACTTGTGCACAGCAGAGTATACAGTCAACACAACAAAAAGGGAATCAACGGAATGGGAGAAGATTTTCGCAAATGACACTATAGACAAAGGGTTGATATCCAAAATTCATGAAGATCTCCTCAAACTCAACACTCAAAAAGATAATCATGTCCAAAAATGGGCAGAAGACATCAACAGACCCTTCTCCAAAGACAAATGGCTAGCAAACGTGTGAAAAAATATTCATCATCATCAGCCATCAAGGAAATTCAAATCCAACGCACACTGAGGCACCACCTTACACCAGTGAGAATGGCCAAAATTAACAACACAGTAAATAACAAGTGTTGGAGAAGACGTGGAGAAAGGTAAACCCTCTTATACTGTGGGTGGGAATGCAAGTTGGTGCAGCCACTTTGGAAGACTGTGTGGAGATTCCTTAAGAAATTTTGAGTAGTGTTACCCTACAACCCTGCAATTGCACTACTGGGTATTTATCCCAAAGATACAGATGCAGTGATAAGGAGGGCCATATGTACCCCAATGTTTATAGCAGCAATGTCCACAATAGTCAAACTGTGGCAAGAGACAAGATTCCATTCAACAGATGAAAGGATGAAGAAGATATTGTCCATATATACTATGGAGTATTATGCCTTCATCAGAAAGGATGAATATTCAACTTCGTATCAACATGCATGGGACTGGAAGGGATTACACTGAGTGAAATAAGTCAAGCAGAGAGAGTCAATTATCATATGGTTTCAGTTACTTGTGGAGCATAAGACATAACACAGAGCACGTTGGGAGATGAAGAGGAGACGTTAGTTGGCGAAAATCTGTGGGTGAGACAAACCATGAGAGACTGTGGACTCTGAGAAACAAACTGAGGGTTTTGAAGGGGAGGGAAGTGGGAGGTTGAGTGAGGCTGGCGGTGAGTATTATGAAGGGTACGTATTGCATGGTGCACTGGGTATGGAGCATAAACAGTGAATTTTGGAACACTGAAAAAAAATAAATTCAATTAAGTTAAAAAAAAAAAGAAACGTCAACATAATGTCAGATCCCAGGAGATCAATAAAATCAGTCTACACACACACAAAAACAAACAAACAGTCTACACACACACAAAAAACAAACAACAAAGAAAACTAATGTATGTGACTAACATAGCATAATAAAAAACTTTGTTGAGTTGTATATCCTAAAATTTAAAATTAAAATAAACATCTGAAAATCTTTGAGGAAAGTAATTTTTCATTTGGATATCATATATAAGGAAAGAATCATAGAACATTAAGGCTCAAAGACTCCATAGAAATTCTCTAGTCAAACATCTCCAGATAAAAGATATGGAACCTTGGGACGCCTGGGTGGCTCAGTTGGTTAAGCCACTGCCTCAGCTCAGGTCATGATCCCAGGGTCCTGGGATGGAGTCCCACATCGGGCTCCTTGCTCAGTGGAGAACCTGCTTCTCTCTCTGCCTCTGCCTACCACAATGCCTGCTTGTGCTCTCTCTCTCTCTCTGACAAATAAATAAATAAAATCTTTTTAAAAAGATGGAATCTGAAGCCCCCAAACAAGAAGATATTTCTACATCTGATCACACATTATATATGGGGCTAGAATCTTGTTCTCCAAACGCTGTATTCTTTCTATTTACACTGGTTGTTAAAAACTACTGTCCTGGGGCTAGATTCTATGTTTAGTTTATCTGAAAAATTTTAAAAAAGCATTTAAAAAGCAGAGTATTGCACAAGAATATCTGGATCCCCAAATTCCCTTAAACAAAACCAAAAGGTCTGGCAAAATAGGTCCACTTTTCCAAATAGCCGGTATCCAGTGGAACTGAGTAGTGGCTGACTCATTTAGTAGTAGTCGTAATAGTAGTAATAATAGTAGTAGTAGTAATAGTAGTAGTAGCAGTAGTAGTAACAATAGTAATACTGTGCTCCCCACCTCTCTCAAATACATTCAACCTGAAATATCTCTCATGTATCTTACAAACAAGCTCCTCACAGACTTCAGTGATTGACCTTTTTAACCCTAAACCTTGTTGCATTCTCAAACAAGAAATGGAAACTCCCTTCTCAGAGTTCCCAGGAGCAACATGAGTTATGGAAGCAGGGCCATGAACTATGTATGGTATGAGGCTTGTTCATTGCTCTTAACAGTTGTGGTGGAGAGACTACTACCTACCAATAACCTACTTTTGCTTCCTTTTTTTTTTATTTTTTATAAACATATAATGTATTTTTATCCCCAGGGGTACAGGTCTGTGAATCGCCAGGTTTACACACTTCACAGCACTCACCATAGCACATACCCTCCCCAATGTCCATAACCCCACCCCCTATCCCAAACCCCCTCCTCCCAGCAACCCTCAGTTTGTTTTGTGAGATTAAGAGTCACTTATGGATTGTCTCCCTCCCAATCCCATCTTGTTTCATTCATTCCTCTCCTACCCCCTTAACCCCCCATGCTGCATCTCCACTTCCTCATATCAGGGAGATCATATGATAGTTGTCTTTCTTCAATTGGCTTATTTCGCTAAGCATGATGCCCTCTAGTTCTATCCACATCGTCACAAATGGCAAGATTTGATTTCTTTTGATGGCTGCATAGTATTCCATTGTATATATGTAACACTTCTTCTTTATCTATTCATATGTTGATGGACATCTAGGTTCTTTCCATAGTTTGGCTATTGTGGACATTGCTGCTATAAACATTCGGGTGCACATGCCCCTTCAGATCACTACGTTTCTTTCTTTAGGGTAAATACCCAGTAGGGCAATTGCTGAGTCATAGGGTAGTTCTATTTTCAACATTTTGAGGAACCTCCAAGCTGTTTTCCAGAGTGGTCGCATCAGCTTGCATACCCACCAACAGTGTAGGAGGGTTCCCCTTTCTCCACATCCTTGCCAGCATCTGTCATTTCCTGACTTGTTAATTTTAGCCATTCTGACTGGTGTGAGGTGATTTCTCATTGTGGTTTTGATTTGTATTTCCCTGATGCCAAGTGATGTGGAGCACTTTTTCATGTGTCTGTTGGCCATCTGGATGTTTTCTTTGCAGAAATGTCTGTTCATGTCTTCTGCCCATTTCTAGATTGGATTATTTGTTCTTTGGGTGTTGAGTTTCCTAAGCTTTTTATAGATTTTGGACACTAGTCCTTTATCTGATATGTCATTTGCAAATATCTTCTCCCATTCTATCATTTGTCTTTTGGTTTTGTTAACTGTTTCCTTTGCTGTGCAAAAGCTTTTCATCTTGATGAAATCCCAATAGTTCATTTTTGCCCTTGCTTCCCTTGCCTTTGGCGATGTTCCTAGGAAGATTTTGCTGTGGCTGAAGTCAAAGAGGTTGCTGCCTGTGTTCTCCTCAAGGATTTTGATGGATTCCTTTCTCACATTGAGGTCCTTCATCGGTTTTGAGTCTATTTTCATGTGTAGTGTAAGGAAATGGTCCAATTTCTTTTTTATTCGTGTGGCTGTCCAATCTTCCCAACACCATTAATTGAAGAGGCTGTCTTTTTTCCTATGGACGTTCTTTCCTGCTTTGTCGAAGATTAGTTGACCAAAGAGTTGAGGGTCTTTTCTGGGCTCTCTATTCCGTTCCATTGATCTATGTGTCTCTTTTTCTGCCAGCACCATGCTGTCTTGATGATGACAGTTTTGTAATAGAGCTTGAAGTCCGGAATTGTGATGCCACCAACTTTGGCTTTCTTTTTCTACATTCCTTTGGCTATTTGAGGTGTTTTCTGGTTCCATATAAATTTTAGGGCTATTTGTTCCATTTCTTTGGGGGGGAAAAAGGATGGTATTTTGATAGGAATTGCATTGAATGTGTAGATTGCTTTAGGTAGCATAGACATTTTCACAATATTTGTTCTTCTAATTCAGAAGCATAGAACATTTTCCCATTTCTTTGTGTCTTCCTCAATTTTTTTCATGAGTACTTTATAGTTTTCTGAGTATAGATTCTTTGCTTCTTTGGTTAGGTTTATTCCTAGGTATCTTATACTTTTGGGTGCAATTGTAAACGGGATTGACTCCTTAAATTCCATTTCTTCTGTCTTGTTGGTGTAGAGAAATGCAACTGATTTCTGTGCATTGATTGTATATCCTGACACTTTACTGAATTCCTGTGCAAGTTCTAGCAGTTTTGGAGTGGAGTCTTTGGGTTTTCCACATAGAGTATCATATCATCTGCAAAGAGTGATAGCTTGACTTCTTTGCCAATTTGGAAGCCTTTAATTTCCTTTTGTTGTCTGATTGCTGAGGCTAGGACTTTTAGTACTATATGGAATAGCAGTGGAGATAATGGACATCCCTGCCGTGTTCCTGACCTTAGCAGAAAAGCTTTCAGTTTTTCTCCATTGTGAATGATATTTATGGTGGGATTTTCATAGATGGCTTTGATAATATTGAGGTATGTGCCCTCTATCCCTACACTTTGAAAAGTTTTCATCAGGAAGGGATGCTGTACTTTGTCGAATGCTTTTTCAGCATCTATTGAGAATATCATATGGTTCTTGCTCTTTCTTTTATTAATGTACTGTTTCACATTGGTTTATTTGCAGATGTTCAACCAACCTTGCAGCCCTGGAATAAATCCCACTTGGTCAAGGTGAATAATCCTTTTAATGTACTGTTGAATCCTACTGGCTAGTATTTTGGTGAGGATTTTTGCATCTGTGTTCATCAAGGATATTGGTCTGTAGTTCTCTTTGTTTGATGGGATCCTTGTCTGGTTTAGGGATCAAGGTGGTGCTGGCCTCATAAAATGATTTTGGAAGTTTTCCTTCCATTTCTATTTTTTGGAACAGTTTCAGGAGAATAGGAATTAGTTCTTCTTTAAACGTTTGGTAGAATTCCCCTGGGAAGCCGTCTGGCCCTGGGCTTTTGTTTCTTTGGAGATTTTTGATGACTGTCAATTTCCTTACTAGTTATGGGTTTCTTCAGGTTTTCTATTTCTTCCTGGTTCAGTTTTGTAGTTCATATGTCACTAGAAATGCATCCATTTCTTCCAGATTGCCAAATTTGTTAGCGTAGTGTTGCTTATAATATGTTCTTATAATTTTTTGTATTTCTTTTGTGTTAGTTGTGATCTCTCAGCTTTCATTCATGATTTTATTTATTTGGGTCCTTTCTCTTTTCCTTTTGATAAGTCTGGCCAGGGGTTTGTCAATCTTATTAATTCTTTCAAAGAACCAGCTTCTAGTTTCATTGATTTGTTCTATTGTTTTTTTGGTTTCTATTTCATTGATTTCTGCTCTGATCTTTATGATTTCTCTTCTTCTGCTGGGTTTAGGGTTTCTTTCTTGTTTTTTCTCCAGTTCCTTTAGGTGTAGGATTAGGTTTTGTACTTGAGACCTTTCTTGTTTCTTGAGAAAGGCTTGTACCGCTATATATTTTCCTCTCAGGACTGCCTTTGCTGTGTCCCACAGAGTTTGAACTGTTGTGTTTTCATTATCATTTGTTTCCATGTATTTTTTCAAATCTTCTTTAATTTTCTGGTTGACCCACATTCTTTAGAAGGATGCTGTTTAGTCTCCTTGTATTTAGGTTCTTTGCAAATTTCCTCTTGTGATTGAGTTCTAGCTTCAGAGCATTGTGTTCTGAAAATATGCAGGGAATGATCCCAATCTTTTGATACCAGTTGAGAGCTGATTTGTGACCCAGGATGTGATCTATTCTGGAGAATGTTCCATGTGCACCAGAGAAGAATGTGTATTCTGTTGCTTTGGGATGAAATGTTCTGAATATATCAATGATTTTCATCTGGTCCAGGGTGTCATTTAAGGCCTTTATTTCCTTGTTGATCTTTTGCTTGGATGATCTTTCCATTTCAGTGAGGAGAGTGTTAAAGTCCCCTACTATTATTGTATTATTGTTGATGTGTTTCTTTGATTTTGTTATTAATTGGGTTATATAGTTGGCTGCTCCCACGTTGGGGGCATACATATTTAAAATTGTTAGCTCTTCTTGTTGGACAGATCCTTTGAGTATAATATAGTGCCCTTCCTCATCTCTTATCATAGTCTTTGGCTTAAAATTTAATTGATCTGAGATAAGTATTGCCACCTCTGCTTTCTTCTGATATCCATTAGCATGGTAAATTCTTTTCCACCCCCTCACTTTAAATCTGGAGGTGTCTTCGGGCCTGAAATGAGTTTCTTGTAGGCAACATATAGATGGGTTTTGTTTTTTTATCCATTCTGATACCCTGTGTTTTTCGATTGGGGCATTTAGCCCATTAACTTTCAGGGTAACTATTGAGAGATATGTATTTAGTGCCACTGTATTGCCTGTAGGGTGGCTGTTATTGTATATTGTCTCTTTTCCTTTCTGATCTACTACTTTTAGGCTCTCTCTTTGCTTTCAGGAGCCCTTTCAACATTTCCTGTAGAGCTGGTTTGGTGTTTGAATATTCTTTCAGTTTTTGTTTGTCCTGGAAGCTTTTTATCTCTCCTTCTATTTTCAATGATAACCTAGTTGGATATAGTATTCTTGGCTGCATATATTTCTCGTTTAGTGCTCTGAATATATCATGACAGTTCTTTCTGGCCTGCCAGGTCTCTGTGGATAAGTCTGCTGCCAATCTAATATTTTTACCATTGTATGTTACAGACTTCTTTTCCAGGGCTGCTTTCAGGATTTCCTCTTTGTCACTGAGAATTGTAAATTTTACTATTAGGTGATGGGGTGTAGACCTATTTTTGTTGATTTTGAGAGGGCTTCTCTCTGCCTCCTGGATTTTGATGCTTGTTCCCTTTGCCATTTTAGGGAAATTCTCTCCAATAATTCTCTTCAATATACCTTCTGCTCCCCTCTCTCTTCTGCTTCTGGAATCCCAATTATTCTAATGTTGTTTCATCTTATGGTGTCACTTATCTCTCGAATTCTCCCCTTGTGGTCCAGTAGTTGTTTGTCCCTCTTTTGCTCAGCTTCTTTATTTTCCGTCATTTGGTCATCTATATCACTAATTCTTTCTTCTGCCTCATTTATCCTAGCAGTGAGAGCCTCCATTTTTTATTGCACGTCATTAATATCTTTTTTTATTTCAACTTGGCTAGATTTTAGTTCTTTTATTTCTCCAAAAGGGCTTTTATATCTCCCAAAAGGGTTTCTCTAATATCTTCCATGCCTTTTTCAAGCCCAGCTAGAACCTTGAAAATAGTCATTCTGAACTCTATATCTGACATATTACCAATATCTGTATTGATTAGGTCCCTAGCCTTTGCTACTGCCTCTTGTTCTTTTTCGTGTGGTTGAATTTTTCTGCCTTGTAATTTTGTCCAGATAAGAGTATATGAAGGAGCAAGTAAAATTCTTAAAGGGTGGAAAAAAACCCAGAAAAATATGCTTTACAAAATCAGAAGAGACCCCAGATCATGGAGGGAGAAAGGGGATAAAAAGAGGTTCAGGAAAAAAAAGGAAACAATTAAAAAAAGAAAACGATTAAAGAAAAAATATAAAAACGAAATATATATATATATATTTATTAGATAAACTAGTTTAAAAACATTAAAAAAGAAAAGGCTAAAATTTAAAAACAATTAGCAGCAGAAGAAAAAATATTGAAAAAAACACAAAGACTCTTAATCTCACAAAACAAACTAAGGGTTGCTGGGGGGAGGGGGGTTGGGAGAAGGGGGGTGGGCTTATGGACATTGGGGAGGGTATGTGCTTTGGTGAGTGCTGTGAAGTGTGTAAACGTGGCGATTCATAGACCTGTACCCCTGGGGATAAAAATATATGTTTATAAAAAATTAAAAATTAAAAAAAAATAAATAATATAAAAAATAAAATAAAAAAATTAAATTAACTGCAAGACTAATGAATCATGGGGAGAAAGCCATGAGTTCCGTGCTTTGCTTTCTCCTCCTCTGGAATTCCGCTGCTCTCCTTGGTATTGAACCTGCATTTCTTGGTAGGTGAGCTTGGTCCTGGCTGGATTTCTTGTTGATCTTCTGAGGGAGGTGCCTGTTGTAGTGATTCTAAAGTGTCTTTGCCCCAGCTGAAATTGCTCCGCCGTTACCAGGCACCAGGCTAACTAATTCGCTCGGTTTCGCTTTCGGGAGCTTTTGTTCCCTGAACACTTTCAGTAGAGTTCCGGAGGATAGGAATGAAAATGGTAGCTTCCCAGTCTCTAGCCTGGAGGAGCTGAGAGCTTGGGGCCCCACTCCTCAGTGTGCCCTCAGATAATAGCTCCCAATAACTCCCATCTCCCTGGCCTCTGGCCGTGCTCTGAGCTCACCCAGGCTGCGACTCGTTCAAGGTAACCCCAATCTGAGAGCTTACTCTTCAGCTCTGTTTTTGTAGCTAGCTTCCCCATTCTGATACCTGATACCTGACTCAGACACCCCCGATCCTTCTGTGACCCTGCGGGAGCTGGGGCTATGCTGACCCCGCGTGGGCTTCACCCCAGTTTTGCCTCTGGAGTGATGTCCCTCAGTGGAATAGACTTTTAAAAGTACCAATTTTGTGCTCCATTGCTTCACCACTTGCTGGGAGCCAGCCCATTCCCCCACGGTCTATCTTCCTGTCACTTTGGATTCACTTCTCCGTCAGTCCTACCTTTCAGAAAGTAGTTGATTTTCTGTTTCTAGAATTGCTGTTCTTCATCTCTTCGATCTGCCTTTGGATTTGTAGGTGTTTGCAATGTTTAGATAAGCTATCTAGCTGATCTCCTGCTACCTGACGTAGCATCAACCTGCTACTTCTCCGCCATCTTGACTCCTCCCTGCTATTTTCCCTTCTCTTGAGTATGAATGTGCCCAACCTCCTTTGCTACTAAGAGTATCAAATAAGAGGTCAGTGGAAGCATTTTGGTAGACCTTCCAGGGACATTCCTTAAAATGGCAAGAGTCATGAGCAAAGGCAAGTGGGATATATACACTTTCAATTATGGAATGAATTAGCCATAAGAGTAAAAGGTACAGCATAGGAAATATATTCAATGGTATCGTGAGAATATTGTATGGTGACAGATGGTACCTACACTTATGGTGAGCATAGCATAATGCATAAACTTACCTGACACTTTGATGTGCACCTGGAAATAATGTAACACTGTGTGTCAACTACAACTTTAAAAAATGGTGACAGGTAGCATATGGCATTTGTGCCCTTCCCAATGTTTATAATATGGATGTAACAGCTGGAGCTCCAGTAGCCATCTTACAACCTTGACGATGAAAACCATGTGCAAAGGATGATGGAGTCACCATACCAGCCTTGAACAACCCACTTCTAGATACCTTTTACATGACAGAAAAATATCTGCCTTATTGAAGCCATTGTTGTATCACATTTCTGTTACTAGCAGCTAAGTGTAATTCCTGTCAGATAAAACAAGCATAAAAATTCTTGGCCTTGGGGTGGCAAAGTTAAATGCTATGCAGAACCATATAACTAATTCTAATCCTAATAACTGTTCTATGTTTGTAAAACACCTTAAAAATAAGCATTTTTCCCTTGGTCCTTCTTCCTGCCCTAGGCATTTCATTTCTTTTTCATAAATTATACTCTTTACCTTTTTGCCTCTAGCCGAGTATATATACTAGCTCTGAAATAAATGCCTAATTCTTTCATTTCAATAGTCAGTTAAGTCTGGTACTGTGCTAGGCAATGGGTTAAAAACAATTGAATGAGATTCCATCCCAATCTGATTGGAACATCTGTAGCATAGTCAGGTGGATAAGAGTATAAACTTAAGAGTTAGATTACCTGGATTCAAACTCAAAATCTAACTCCACCACTTCTTAGCTGTGGGACTTTGAGATTCTATTTAAACTCTACATGCTTTAGCCTCCTTGTACGTAAAATGGAAATAGTAATACTCTCTATTTCAGAAGTGTCATTGTGAGGATTAATTGAGGTTAATACATATTAAACACTTGAAATAGTGCCTGGCACATGATGTGGTAAGCAGAATGAAGGTCTCCCCAAAGATGTCTATGTCCTAATTCCTGGAACCTATGAATATGTTAGCTTTATGACAAAGGAGAATTAAGGTTGGTAATCAGTCACTTTAAAACATGGAGATTATCCTGAGTTATCCAGTGGACTCATGTTATAATCAAAAAAGAGTTGATTCAGAGTGATGTGGTGCAAGAAAGACTTGACCTGCTGTTGCTGGCTCTGAAGACGGAAGGTAGCCATGAGCTAAGGAATGCTGGCAGCCTATGGAAGCTGGGAAAAGTGGAAAACAGATTCTTTTCTAAAGCCTCGATAGAGGAATGTGGTCTTTCTGACACCTTAATTTAAGCTAATGGCACTCAATTCAGACTTGCCTTCCATGACTTTTTGTAGATTAAGACATGTTTGTGGTAATTTGTTCAGCAGCAATAGAAAACAAATACACATGGTAAATGCCCTATAAATGATAAATACAAAACTAAATGACTCCTTTTTAAAAGATTTTACTTATTTATTTTGAGAGAGAGAGAGAGAGAGAGTGTGTGTGTGTGTGTGTGTGCTTGTACATGTCAATGGGCAGGGCAGAGGGTAAAGCAGTAGAGCAGGGGGAGAGAGACAAGAAGACTCTGTGCCCTGCCACACATAGCTCAGACCCCTTAGACCCTGACGGGTGTGTTTGTGTGTGTGTGTGTGTGCAATTTCACAGTGCTGAGATCAGGACCTGAGCCTAAATCAAGAGCCTGATGCTTAACTGATCTTAATACAAATTTTATTTGCTGAAAAAGTGAAGATATTTTTCATTTGATCCATGCAAACTATCCCTATTTTATAGTTTGAGAAAGCATTCCAGAAACAAGTAACTGACTTACCTAAGCTCATCAAGTGAGTTAGAGGCAGTATGTTTTTCCCCCTTACTTGCTACCTGAGTATAGCTATGTGGCTACTTTGTTGACTTGTCTTCCCAGCTCCAGCAGTGGCAATTTTGTAGATGGACTCCCACATCTGCTTTAACCAAGGTGTGGAAATTTGTTGCTAAGCCACGTGATTGGTTACTAGGATTCCTTCCCTCATTCTGGTCCCAACATATTTCAACAACTGGAAGTTAATAATCTGCCAGTGAATTAAATTTGGCCAAAACATCAGAGAGCATGTTAAATGGGAACTAGATGACCCAAACTCATCCCAGAGAACTGAGTGACTCTCTACCAAGTATAACCCCAGTGTGGGCTGCTGCTTCCCCACCAGAAGCATGAACTCCTGGGCCTCTGAAATCTAAAAAGGGCCACATGCATTTCTTTGAGCTGATACTAAACATCTTCATACCTTTGCCTAAGCACTTCTCTGCCTCAAATGTCTTAAGCTCATGTTTCCCAGAGTGCTGTAGTTAAGAGGTGATTACAGGTGGTGGAGGCCTTATTACATAGGGCAGGTATTCTTACTACTGGCTATGTGTAAGAATCACCCAGAAGCTTTGCAAAGACACAGAATCAGGAGATCCACCTCAAAAATTCTGACTTACTTGGTCTGACTGGGGCCTAGGCATGAGTACTAAAAAACAAACAAACAAACTCCCCAGGTGATTCTCATATATAATCAATGGTGAGAGCATCAGTGGGATAATGATTCAGAATAGGGACCTGCACCTCAAATACCAGCTCTGCTACTAATTATTCATACAACTCTGGGCAAGTTGTCTAACCCTTTCTGAGCTATGGCTTCCCCATATGTAAAACAGGGAAGACAATCTCCCTGTAGCATAATATTGTCACAAGGATTAAATGAGTTCGTACATGTAAAGAACTTAGAACAAGGGGCACCTGGGTGGCTCAGTGGGTTAAGCTGCTACCTTCGGCTCAGGTCATGATCTCAGGGTCCTCTATGCTCAGCAGGGAGCCTTCTTCCTCCTCTCTCTCTCTCTGCCTGTCTCTCTGCCTACTTGTGATCTCTCTCTGTCAAATAAATAAATAAAATCTTTAAAAAAACTTAGAACAAGATTTATAAGCAATTAGTGTCAAAGCAAAACTAAACTATCAATTAATAGCACTTAGAACTACTCCTAGGACATAATAAGTACTCAACAAATCCTAGCTATTATTACATCAACAAAATCTTTAATGCTTATTTTAAAATGTGTGCTTAGGGACAGATAACTAAGCACAATATAAAGCTTTTTTAAAAACAATTGTCAAACTTCTCAAAAGTGAGTCACTTTAAGGAAAGTAAGTAAAATGGTGCCTATAAAAGGTAAAAATTCTGAAGTTTGGAAAACCCTTCTCTAAACTCTTCCTATGTTCCCTCCTTCCACTAACTCTGTATAAAAAGAGTCCTACCTCTTTTTCCAAGCCTAACACAGCATAGATGCCACCTTCATTGTAATCTACCCTTATTTCCTCATCTGGAAAAATTTTCCTCCTCTGAATTCCCATGACTTCTTTGTCTTATGGGCATCTCAAACATGGCCAGCAAAAGAAAAAAAAATCTCACTTTTCACTGATTCTCTACCCCCATCCCATTTTCCCCATTTCTTTAGTTATTGGTGCTGATGAGGGAACAAAAGGCTAATTAAAGACAAAGCAGAAGCTGGCTCCCTACACCACCCCCTTCACCTTGTGACATCAGTGACATTCCTCAGGAACTGCTGGCTGCCCTACAGAAGAACAAATGGTTGACTAATAGAGATCACAGTCCTTCAGGACAGGAGTCTCCTTCAGTTTACAAATGTACTAGTGATTTACAAGGAAGAGGCTTTCTTATCAAATAGGTTAGCTTCCAAAGACCCATAACTCAATTCTGGAAGCCTAACATTACGCTCCCCTCCATAAAACTAAAGGAGGCTGAGGTGAAAGAAAATGTAAATCAAGTTGAATTTCTTCTACACCTAAAGCTCATTGACAAGAATGAGTGGTAGTAGAAATGTGATATTCCACCAGGAATCTCCCAACCTCATTAGAGAAACAAAATAAATAAATAAATAAATAAATAAATAAGAATAAAACAAACAAACAAACAACACACAGCTTGGCTTGACAATAACCAGGCCTCCAATATCCCAAAAGTCTTCTCTACCATATGTCAGCCTTTCAGAACACCTACTTTGTCCTCACCTCCCCAGCTCCTAGTATATGAGTACATAATCAGCCACTCCTTGGGATCATGGGGCAGCAGCTCTTTCTGCTCACAGTTCCTGTCCCCATGCTTTAATAAACCACTATTTTACACTAAAGACATCTCAATAATTCTTTCTTGGTCATTGGCTCTGGACTCCACCCCACTGAATCTCAGTTATATTCTAAAACTTCATCAGTGCCACCACTCACCAAATTGATGGGGCCCAAAACCTAGCAATAATCCTCAATTTCTCACTATCCCTCACACCCCTCTTCAGCCCACCAATAAAGTCTGTTTATTAGTTTTACCTTCTAAATATATCCAGACTCTGACCACTTGGTCCAAACATGTACCCTTTCTTCCCATTTGAATGTTGCAGAAGCCTCCTCACTCCTGGTTGCTTTGGGCCCTACAGACCTTTCCCCTCCCAGAAACCAGAGAGCTATTGAAATCCTGTCACTACCCAGTTTAAACTCTTTGGTGGCTTCTCACAACAGAACAAAACCCAAATTCCTCACCATAGACCCAAGTCTTTCTATCATCTGTCACCTGCCAATCTCTCTGAAGTTATTTGCCTAACACTCCTCTGTCCTCCCAACCCCCCAGATATAGTCATTTGATACTCCTTGAGGGACTTTACCCCCACAAAAAAGGAGAACCCTTAAAAGGGTTTCTTAGATTTCCATTTCATGAAAGACCGTGGACTCTGAGGAACTAACTGAGGGTTTTGGAGGGGAGCGGTGTGGGAGGTTAGGTAAACCTGGTGGTAGATATTGTGGAGGGCATGTATTGCATGAAGCACTGGGTGTGGTGCATAAACAATTCTGGAACACTGAAAAGAAAGGTAAAATTTGAATAAAAATAAAAATAAAAATAATTTTTGGGCACCTGGGTGGCTCAGTTGGTTAACAGACTGCCTTCAGCGCAGGTCATGATCCCGGAGTCCCGGGATTGAATCCCGCGTCGGGCTCCCTGCTTGGCGGGAAGTCTACTTCTCCCTCTGACCTTACCCCCTCATGTGCGTGCCTGCGCTCTCTCTTACTCTCTCTCATTCTCTCCCTCTTAAATCAATAAAATTTTTAAAAAATAAAATAATTTTTTTTTTTTAAAAAAAGGATCACTCTGGATGAAGTGTGAAAAGCAGATCTAGAGGGTATTTGAAGGTAAGGACTTTCAAAAGGTATTGTTGCCATAGGTGTGGGTGGGAGAAAAATGAGTTCAAATGCCTGCTCCAATGCTGACTAGTTTTATTATGTTAGATCTCCACTCTGGACACTTGTTAGGCATCAGGCATAATTCTAGATGTTGTGTTTGTAGTAAAATAGTCCCTGATTTTCAGGATTCCTGTAAAGATTAAGGACATTATTTATTTGTAACTGGTCTTGTCAAAGTACTTGACACACAGTCAACACTCGATAAATGTTAATTATTATACTTAGCAACCAAGGCTTTAGCCTCAGAAAAGAATATAAATGAGTACATTTAGGCAGTATTCTATGGGGATGAGTACAATGGAATTTGGAGGCAGATTCCCTGGGCTGTAAATCCTAGTCTTATCATTTACTAGCCTTAGGACCTTGAACATAATGTGTAACCTCCTTATGTCTCATTTATCTCATGTGTGAAATGGGAATGATAATAACTATATCTACCTCATAGGGTAGTTGTGAGGATTAAATGAACTAATATGTGTAAATTATTTAGAACAGTTCTTGGCGCATAGCAAATGAGCTAATAAACTCAATAAGCACTGGACTAGTTAATGCTAGCTAGCTATTATCACTATTGCTGCTGTTTGAGTCATATCTGCCCAATTCCACTGTATCAGTTTTTTGATTTGTTCTTTTTTAGTATGCTCATAGATTCAAGACCCTTAGTAACTCAATTCATTTCAATTAGCTGTCATCCTGTGTGTGTGTGTGTGTGTGTGTGTAAATACCCAGTGCACTACTCTGGGTATTTACCCCAAAGATACAGATGTAGTGAAAGGAAGGGGTACATGCACCCTAATGTTCATAACAGCAATGTCTATGGTAGCCAAACTATGGAAGAAGCCCAAATGACCTTCAGCAGATGAATGGATAAAGAAGATGTGGTCCATATACACAATGGAATATCACTCAGCCATCAGAAAGGATGAATATCCACAATTTGCATCAATGTGGTTGGAACTGGAGGGGATTATGTGTGTGTTGGATGTTTTTGTTATGTTTATGTGCCAATACTTGGCCAGTGGAAGTGCTTCTAAAGCTCAACTAACTGTCATTCAACAACAATATTACCCCCACACAACTCTGGGAAGTTTTCTTTTTTTGTTTTCTGAAAGCATGTAGTATAGTGGTTTCAAGCATGCATCCCACAAAGAACTGGGGTTCAAATTCCAGATCTGGCCATGTAGCCTAGAGAATGCAATTTCACCACTTTGTACATCAGCATTATCTCTATACCACAGGGATGATAATGATACTATTATTACCCACTCAGGCTGTTGTGAGAATACATGTAAAGTTTGTAGAATAAAAGTTGGGATGGAGTAATACTACAATTGGTGTTGACTATCATTAATAAAAGGGGGCACCTGTGTGGTGCAGTTGGTTAAACATCTGAATCAGTTTTAAGTTAAGCATCTGACTCTTGGTTTCAGCTCACGTTGTGATCTCTGGGTGGTGAGATTAAGCCCCATATCAGCTCTGTGCTCAGTGCTCAGTACAGAGGCTGCTTAAGACTTTCTCTCCTTCTCTTTCCACCCATGCCCACTGTATGCTCTCTTCCTCTCTAAAATAAATAGAATGGTCAAGTTTCATTCTTCTGTGTATAGCTGTCCAATTTTTCTAGCACCATTTATCAAACTTGACACTTAAAAAACAAATAATCACTACAAAGAAATGGGCAGAAGACATAACAGACACTTCTTCCAAAGACATACAAATGGCTAGCAAACATGTGAAAAAATGATTAACATTATTGGCCATCAGGGAAATCAAAATCAAAACCACAATGAGATACCACCTTACACCAGTTAGAATGGCAAAAATTAACAAAACAGGAAACAATAAATGTTGGAGAGGTTGTGGAGAAAGGGGAACCTCTTACACTATTGATGGGAATGCAAGTTGGTACAACTACTTTAGAAAACAGTATGGAGATTCCTCCAAAAATTAAAAATACAGCTACCTGATGACCCAACAAGTGCACTACTCTGGGTATTTACCCCAAAGATACAGATGTAGTGAAAGGAAGGGGTACATGCACCCTAATGTTCATAACAGCAATGTCTATGGTAGCCAAACTATGGAAGAAGCCCAAATGACCTTCAGCAGATGAATGGCTAAGAAGATGTGGTCCATATACACAATGGAATATCACTCAGCCATCAGAAAGGATGAATATCCACAATTTGCATCAATGTGGTTGGAACTGGAGGGGATTATGTTAAGTGAAATAAGTCAAGAAAAGAAAGCCAATTATCATATAGTGTCACTTATTTGTGGAACATAAGAAATAGCATGGAGGACATTAGGAAAAGAAAGGGGAAAGTAGAGTTGGGGTAATCAGAGGGAGAGATAAACCATGAGGGACAATGGACTCTGGGAAACAAACTGAGGGAGGGGTGAGGGGTAGGTTAGCCCTGTGATGGGTATTAAGGAGAGCACATAGTGCAAGGAGCACTGGGTATGATACACAAGTATTAAATCATGGAGAACTAGGGGCACCTGGGTGGCTCAGTGGGTTAAAGCTTCTGCCTTCAGTGCAGGTCATGATCCCAGGATCCTGGGATCGAGCCCCGCATTGGGCTCTCTGCTCGGCAGGGAGGCTGCTTCCTTCTCTGTCTCTCTCTGCCTGCCTCTCTGCCTACTTGTGATCTCTGTCTGTCAAATGAATAAATAAAATCTTAAAAAAAATCATGGAACACTACATTAAAAACTAATGAAGTACTCTATGGTTAGTAACATAACATAATAAATCAACCAATCAAACTTTTAAAAAGAGCACTTTGTCCAAAGAAGATAGTCAATATATGATCACTGTAGTTAGTATTATTGTTACTACAACTCAATGTATATATCACAATTTTTACACACTTTGATACTCATTATCATATTTGAATTATAGTCCTGCCAGATAACCAGGGAAGAGATTAACAAGTCCAGTTCATTGATGGGGAAATTGAGACTTGAACTGGACTCTATTCACATTTCTGATGTTTTATGAGGCCATTTTTAAAATTTTGCATGGAAATTTCCAAACCTCAGCATGAGATTAAAGGTTACTTACCCCAATATAATATTTTTTATTATAGCTATCAATTTATTTATTTTCAGAAAAATAGTATTCATTATTTTTTTCAACACACCCAGTGCTCCAAGCAATCCGTGCCCTCTATGATACCCACAACCTGGTACCCCAACCTCCCACCCCCCCGCCACTTCAAACCCCCCAGATTGTTTTTCAGAGTCCATAGTCTCTCGTGATTCACCTCTCCTTCCAATTTACCCCAACTCCATTCTCCTCTCTAACACCCCTTGTCCTCCATGATATTTGTTATGCTCCACAAATAAGTGAAACCATATGATAATTGACTTTCTCTGCTTGACTTATTTCACTCAGCATAATCTCTTCCAGTCCCGTCCATGTTGATACAAAAGTTGGGTTATTCATCCTTTCTGATGGAGACATAATACTCCATAGTGTATATGGACCACATCTTCCTTATCCATTCGTCCGTTGAAGGGCATCTTGGTTTTTTCCATAGTTTGGTGACCGTGGCCATTGCTGCTATAAACATTGGGGTACAGATAGCCCTTCTTTTCACGACATCTGTATCCTTGTGGTAAATACCCAGGAGTGCAATTGCAGGGTGATAGGGAAGCTCTATTTTTAATTTCTTGAGGAATCTCCACACTGTTCTCCAAAGAGGCTGCACCAACTTGCATTCCCACTAACAGTGTAAGAGGGTTCCCCTTTCTCCACATCCTCTTCAACAGATGTTGTTTCCTGTTTTGTTAATTTTGGCCATTCTAACTGGTGCAAGGTGATATCTCAATGTGGTTTTAATTTGAATCTCCCTGAGGGCTAGTGATGATGAACATTTTTTCATGTGTCTGATAGCCATTTGTATGTCTTGATTGGAGAAGTGTCTGATCATATCTTCTGCCCATTTTTTGACATGTTTGTCTGTTTCATGTGTGTTGAGGTTGAGAAGTTCATTATAGATCCTGGATATCAACCTTTTGTCTGTACTGTCATTAGCAAATATCTTCTCCCATTCTGTGGGTTGCCTCTTTTTTTTTTTTTTTTGACTGTTTCCTTTGCTGTGCAGAAGCTTTTGATTTTGATGAAGTCCCAAAAGTTTATTTTCACTTTTGTTTCCTTTGCCTTTGGAGACATATCTTGAAAGAAGTTGCTGTGGCTGATATTGAAGAGATTACTGCCTATGTTCTCCTCTAGGAGTCTGATGGATTCCTGTCTCAAGGTGATGTCTTTTATCCATTTTGAGTTTATCTTTGTGTACGGTGTAAGAGAATGGTCGAGTTTTATTCTTCTACATATAGCTGTCCAGTTTTCCCAGCACCATTTATTGAAGAGACTGTCTTTTTTCCACTGTATATTTTTTCCTATTTTGTTGAAGATTAATTGACCGTAGAGTTGAGGATCCATATGGGCTCTCTACTCTGTTCCACTGGTCTATGTGTCTGTTTTTATGCCAGTACCATGCTGTCTTGGTGATCACAGCTTTGTAATAAAGCTTGAAATCAGGTAACGTGATGTTCCCAGCTTTATTTTTGTTTTTCAACATTTCCTTAGCGATTCGGGGTCTCTTCTGATTCCATACAAATTTTTGGATTATGTGCTCCAGCTCTTTGAAGAATACCGGTGGAATTTTGATCGGAATGGCATTAAAAGTACAGATTGCTCTAGGCAGAATAGACATTTTAACAATGTTTATTCTTCCGATCCAAGAGCATGGAATGGTCTTCCCTCTTTTTGTGTCTTCTTCAATTTCTTTCATGAGTGTTCTGTAGTTCCTCGAGTACAGATCCTTTACCTCTTTAGTTAGGTTTATTCCCAGGTATCTTATGGTTCTTGGTGCTGTAGTAAATTGAATCAATTCTCTAATTTCCCTTTCTGTATTTTCATTGATAGTGTATAAGAAATCCACTAATTTCTGCACATTGACTTTTTATCCTGCCACGTTGCTGAATTGCTGTATGAGTTTTAGTAGTTTGGGCGTGGAGTCTTTTGGGTTTTCCATATAAAGAATCATGTCATCTGCGAAGAGAGAGAATTTGACTTCTTCATTACCAATTTGGATACCTTTTATTTCTCTTTGTTGTCTGATTTCTGTTGCTATGACTTCTAATACTATGTTGAACAAGAGTGGTGAAAGTGGGCATCCTTGTCGTGTTCCTGATCTCAAAGGGAAGGCTGCAAGCTTTTTCCCATTGAGGATGATATTTGCTGTGGGTCTTTCATAGATAGATTTGATGAGGTTCAGGAATGTTCCCTCTATCCCTATACTTTGAAGAGTTTTAATCAGGAACGGATGCTGGATTTTGTCAAATGCTTTTTCTGCATCACTTGAGAGGACCATGTGGTTCTTCTCTCTTCTCATATTAATTTGTTGTATCATATTGATTGATTTGCAAATGTTGAACCATCCTTGTAGCCCAGGAATGAATCCTACCTGGTCATGGTGGATAAGCTTTTTAATGTTCTGTTGGATCCTGTTTGCTAGGATCTTGTTGAGAATCTTAGCATCCATATTCATCAGTGATATTGGTCTAAAATTCTCCTTTTTGGTAGGGTCTTTGCCTGGTTTGGGGATCAGTTAATTCTGGCTTCATAAAAAGAGTCTGGAAGTTTTCCTTCTGCTTCAATTTTTTGAAACAGCTTCAGGAGAATAGGTGTTATTTCTTCTTTGAAAGTTTGGTAGAATTCTCTGTTGAATCCATCAGGTCCTGGGCTCTTGTTTTTTGGGAGGTTTTTGATCACTGCTTCAATCTTGTTATTAGATATGGGTCTATTCAGGTTGTTGATTTCTTCCTGGTTCAATTTTGTTAGTTTATATTTTTCCAGGAATGCATCCTTTTCGTCTAGGTCTAAGCTTATTGGCATATAATTGTTGATATAACTTCTGATGATTGTTTCTACTTCCTTGGTGTTCGTTGTGATCTCTCCCTTTTCATTCATAATTTAATGAATTTGGGATTTCTTTCTTTTCTTTTCGATTAGTGTGGCCAATGGTTTATCGTTCTTATTGATTCTTTCAAAAAACCAGCTTCTAGTTTCATTGATACATTCTACTGTATCTCTGGTTTCTACCTCATTGATCTCAGCTGTAATCTTGATGATTTCCCTTCTTATATGTGGAGTTGGTTTGATTTGTTGTTGATTCTCCAGTTCTTTAAGGTGTAGAGACAGCGGTGTGTTCTGGATTTTTCAGTTTTTTGATGGAGGCTTGGATCGTTATGTATTTTCCCCTTAGGACCGCCTTTGCTGTATCCCATAGGTTTTGGACCGAAGTGTCTTCATTTTCTTTGTTTTCCATGAATTTTTTCAGTTCTTCTTTGATCTCCTGGTTGATACAAGCATTCTTAAGCAAGGTGGTCTTTAGCTCCCAGGTGTTTGAGTTCCTTCGAACTTTTCCTTGTGATTGAGCTCCAGTTTCAAAGCATTGTGATCTTATAATATGCAGGGAATCATCTCAGTCTTTTGGTATCGGTTGAGTCCTGATTTGTGACCCAGTATGTGGTCTATTCTGGAGAAGGTTCCATGTGCACTTGAGAAGAATGAGTATTCTGTTGTTTTAGGGTGGAATGCTCTGTGTATATCTATGAGGTCCATCTGGTCCCATGTGTCATTCAATGCTCTTGTTTCTTTATTGATTTTCTGCTTCAATGATCTGTCTAATTCTGAGAGAGGCGTGTTAAGATCTTCTACAATTAGTGTATTCATATCAATATTACTCTTTATCTTGATTAACAGTTTTCTTAAGTAATTGGCTGCTCCCATATTGGGAGCCTAGATATTTACAATTGTTAGATCATCTTGGTGGGTAGTCCCTTTAAGCATTATGTAGTGTCCTCCTGTATCTCTGACTACAGTCTTTAGTTTAAAGTCTAATTTATCTGATATGAGAATCGCTACCCTGGCCTTCTTTTGAAGCCCATTGACATGAAAGATGCTTCTCCATCTCTTCACTTTCAGTCTGGGTGTATCTTTAGGTTCAAAATAGGTCTCTTGTAGACAACATATGGATGGGTCCTGTCATTTTATCCAATCTGCAACCGTGTACCATTTGATGATCACAATTAGGTCATTCACATTGAGAGTGAATATTGATAGGTACGTTTTTATTGACATCGAGTTACCTTTCAAGTCTTTATTTCTGTAGACTGTCTCTATATTTCTGTTCAATGCTATTTTTGGGATTTTTCCTCTTTTATAGAACCCCCCTTAATATTTCCTGGCGTGTCGGCTTGGTGGTTGCATAGTCTTTTAAGCCTTGCCGGTCTTGAAAACTCTTTATCTCTCCATCCATTTTGAATGTCAGTCTTGCTGGATGAAGTATTCTTGGCTGCATGTTCTTCTCACTTAGTGCCCTGAATATATCTTGCCAGCCCTTTCTGGCTTGCCAGGTTTCTGTGGATGGGTCTGACCTTATTCTGATGGGCTTTCCTCTGTATGTAAGGAACTTCTTTGTCCTAGCTGCTTTCAAGAGCTTCTGTTTACAATTATGATTCATCATTCTCACTATCAGGTGTCTTGAGGTCTTTCTAGATTCTATAATCTTGGGTGGAGACCGTTCTGCCTTTAATATATGAAAGCCAATTCCATTCACAAGATTGGGAAAAATTTCATGGAGTTTTTGTTCAACTATATCTTCTAGTCTTCTTTGTTTCTCCTCCCCCTCAGGGATTGGGATTCCAATAATTCTGATGTTGGAACGTTTCATGGCCTCATTTATTTCCCTAATTCTGTTTTAGTGGCTTCTAAGCTGTTTGTTCCAGGCTTCCTCATCCTTTCTCTCTATCTGTTTGTCCTCCAGATCACTAATTCTATCTTCTGTCTCAGTTACCCTAGCTTTTAGAGAATTTACATTAGATTGGAACTCATTGAGAACATTGTGAACATCATCCCTGGTGGCTTTCAATTCTGCCCTTATCAATTCCATTTTGTCATCCATGACTTTCTCCAACCTAGCTATTGCCTGGATAACTGTTAGCCTGACTTCCCTTTTCAACATATTGTTTATGTCCATAGCCATTAGCTCTGTTGCAGAAGGCCCAACCTCTGAATTTTTCTTCTGTTGGGCATTCCTCCTTCTATTCATTTTGATGAGAGTTGGCTGAGTGGATGTAGTTGAATATATTGACCATGGTGCAGGCCAGGTGCACCCTGGAATGCTCTGAGGAATCAAGAGTCCTCACCCAAAAGAAAGAAAAAAAGGAAGAAAAAAAGAGAGAGAGAGCCAGGAAAAAAAATGAAAGATAAAATAAAAAGAGAATGTCCAGCCCAAATGGGACCCAAGGTAAGATATATGAAGTGTACAAACAAAAATGGACAAACAAAAAGACTGATAAAGTAGATGACAAGAGAAAAATATAAATATATAAAAACAAAACAAAACAAAACAAATGAACCTCATGAAGAAGAACCCCAAGTTTTATATACTACCTGAGCAAAAACAAATACACAGAAACACTGGTGGAATAAAAAGATGGGAGAGTGGTTATAAATTCTCAGTGTGGTTGGGGAAGGTTATTTTGATTCTTTCTGGATGTGATCACCAAGCCGACACTGCAGGAAATATTAAGGGGTGGTTTTATAAAAGAGGAAAAATCCTAAGAAGATCATTGAACAGAACTATATGGAGACAATCTACAGAAAGAAGACTTCAAAGGTAACACTATCTCAATAAAGACTTATCTATCAATAATCACTCTCTATGTGAATGGCCTTAATGCACCCATAAAATGACACAGGGATGCAGATTGGATAAAATGACAGGACCCGTCCATATGCTCTCTAGAAGAGACCCATTTTGAACCTAAGGATACATCCAAGCTGAAAGTGAAGGGATGGAGAAGCATCTTTCATGCCAGTGGGCCTCAAAAGAATGCTGTGGTAGCAATTCTCATATCAGAAAAATTAGATTTTAAACTAAAGACTGTAGTCAGAGATACAGAAGGACACTACATTATTCTTAAAGGGACTATCCACCAAGAAGATCTAACAATTATAAATATTTATGCCTCCAATATGGGAGCAGCCAATTACATAAGGAAACCGTTAGTTAAGATAAAGAGTCATATTAATATGAAAATCATGTATAGTAGGGGATCTTAACACACCACTCTCAGTAATAGATCATCCAAGCAGAAAATCAATAAAGAAACAAGAGCATTGAATGACACATTGGACCAGAAGGAGCTCATAGAGATATACAGATCATTCCACCCTAAAACAACAGAATACTCATTCTTCTCAATTGCACATGGAACTTTCTCCAGAATAGAACACATACTGGGTCACAAATCAGGGCTCTACCAATACCAAAAGATTGAGATTATTCCTTGCATATTCTCAGATCACAATGCTTTGAAACTGGAGCTCAATCACAAGGAAAGGTTCAGAAGGAACTCAAACACCTGGAAGCTAAAGACCACCTTGCTTAAGAATGCTTGGATCAACCAGGAGATCAACGAAGAACTTAAACAATTCATGGTAACCAATGAGAATGAAGACACATTGGCCCAAAACCTAGGCAAAGGCAGTCCTAAGGGGGGAATACATAGCCATCCAAGCCTCCCTCAAAAAAATGGAAAAATCTAGAATACACCAGATGTCTCTACACCTTAAAGAACTGGAGAATCAACAACAAATTAAGCCAAGTCCACACACAAGAAGGGAAATAATCAAGATTATAGCAGAGATCAATGAGATAGAAACTAGAGATACAGTAGAACACATCAATGAAACTAGAAGCTAGTTGTGTTAAACAGTCAATAAGATCAATAAACCATTGGCCAAACTAATCCAAAAGAAAAGAGATAATGCCCAAATTAATAAAATTAAGAATGAAAAGGGAGAGATCACAACTAACACCAAGGAAATAGAAACAATCATCAGAAGTTATTATCAACAGTTATATGCCAATAAGTTAAGCAACCTATATGAAATGGATGTATTCATGGAAAACTATAAACTTCCAAAATTGAACCAGGAAGAAATTGACAACCTGAATAGTACAATATCTACTAACGAGATTGAACCACTGATCAAAAACCTGCCCAAAAACAAGAGCCCAAGACCTGATGGATTCCCTGGGGAATTCTATCAAACTTTCAAGGAAGAAATAACACCTATTCTCCTGAAGCTGTTTCAAAAAATTGAAGCAGAAGGAAAACTTCCAGACTCTATTTAGGAAGCCTGCATTACCCTGATCCCCAAACCAGCCTAGATCCAACCAAGAAGGAGAATTTCAGACCAATACCCCTGATGAATATGGATGTTAAGATTCTGAACAAGATCCTAGCAAACAGGATCCAACAGCACATTAAGAAAGATTATCCACCATGACCAGGTGGGATTCATCCCTGGGTTGCAAGGATGGTTCAACATTTGCAAATCAATCAATGTGATAGAAAAAATCAATAAAAGAAGAGAGAAGAACCACGTGGTCCTCTCAATTGGTGCAGAAGAAGCATTTGACAAAATCCAGCATCCATTCCTCATTAAAATGCTTCAAAGTATTTGAAGTACATTCCTCAAATTCATGAAATCTATCTATGAAATACCCACAGCAAATATTATCCTCAATGGGAAAATGCTCACAGCCTTCCCGTTGAGTTCAGGAACACTACAAAGATGGCCACTCTCACCATTCTTGTTCAACACAGTGTTAGAAGTCCTAGAAACAGCAATCGGACATCAAAGAGAAATAAAATGTATCCAAATTGGCAATGAAGAAGTCAAACTTCTCTCTTCACAGATCACATGATACTTTATAAGGAAAACCCAAAAGACTCCGCCCCCAAACTCCTAGAACTCATACAGCAATGCAGTAATGTGGCAGTATACAAAGTCAATGTACAGAAATGAGTGGCTTTATTATACACTAACAAGGCAAATACAGAAAAGGAAATTAGAGAATCAATTTCATTTACTATAGCACCAAGAACCATTAGATACCTGGGAGTAAGCTTAACCGAGGAGGTAATGGATATGTACTCAAGGAACTAGAGAAAACTCAGGAAAGAAATTTATGAAGACACAAAAAGATAGAAGACCATTCCATTCTCCTGGATCGGAAAAATAAACATTGTTAAAATGTCTATACTGCCTAGAGCAATCTATACTTTCAATGTTATTCTGATCAAAATTCCACCAGCACTTTTCAAAGAGCTGGAGCAAACAATCCTAAAATTTGTATGGAATCAGAAGAGACCCTGGATTGCTAAGGAAATATTGAAAAAGAAAAACAAAACTAGGGGCATCACGTTGCCTGATTTCAAGCTTTACTACAAAGCTTTGATCACTAAGACAGCATGGTACTCGTTCAAAAACAGACACATAGGCCAGTGGAACAGAGTAGAGAGCCCAGATTTGGACCTCAACTTTATGGTCAACTATTCTTTAACAAAGCAGGAAAAAATATACAGTGGAAAAAAGACGGTCTCTTCAAGAAATGATACTGGGGGGGGCGCCTGGGTGGCTCAGTGGGTTAAGCCGTTGCCTTCGGCTCGGGTCATGATCTCAGGGTCCTGGGATCGAGCCCCGCATCGGGCTGTCTGCTCAGCGGGGAGCCTGCTTCTCACTCTCTCTGTCTGCCTCTCTGCCTGCTTGTGATCTCTCTGTCAAATAAATAAAATCTTTAAAAAAAAAAAAGAAAAAAGAAATGATACTGGGAAATTTGGATAGCTATGTGTAGAAGAATGAAACTCGACCGTTCTCTTACACCATATACAAAGATAAACTCAAAATGGATAAAAGACCTCAATGTGAGGAAGGAATCCATCAGAATCCTAGAGGAGAACATTGGCAGTAACCTCTTCAACATTGGCCACAACAACTTCTTTTCAAGATCGCTCTCCAAAGGCAAAGGAAACAAAAGCAAAAATGAAGTTTTGGCACTTCATCAAGATCAAAAGCTTCTGCACAGTAATTCTGTAACAATCAACAAAACAAAGAGGTTACCCACAGAATGGGAGAAGTTATTTGCAAATGACAGTACAGACAAAAGGTTGATATCCAGGATCCATAAAGAACTTCTCAAACTCAACATGCACAAAACAGTTAATCATGTAAAAAAAAAAAAAGGACATAAAACATGAACAGATACTTCTCCAATGAAGACATAAAAATGCCTAACAGGGATGCCTGGGTGGCTCAGTTGGTTGGACGACTGCCTTCGGCTCAGGTCATGATCCCGGAGTCTCGGGATCGAGTCCCACATCAGGCTCCCAGCTCCATGGGGAGTCTGCTTCGCTCTCTGACCTTCTCCTCGCTCATGCTCTCTCTCACTCTCTCTCAAATAAATAAATAAAATCTTAAAAAAAATGGCTAACAGACACATGAAAAAATTAATCATCACTAGCCCTCAGGGATATTCAAATCAAAACCACATTGAGATACCACCTTACACCAGTTAGAATGGCCAAAATTATGTTGGAGAGGATGTGGAGAAAGGGGAACCCTCTTACACTGTTGGTGGGATTGCAGTTTGGTGCAGCCACTTTGGAAAACAGTGTAGAGATTCCTCAAGAAATTAAAAATAGAGCTTCCCTACAATCCTGCAATTGAACAACTGGTTATTTACCCCCAAAATACAAATGTAGTGCAAAGAAGGGCCATCTGTACACCAATGTTCATAGCAGCAATGGCCACTGTCGCATAACTGTGGAAAGAACCAAGACGCTCTTCAACAGACCCATGGATAAGGAAGATGTCGTCCCTATACACTATGGAGTATTGTGCCTACATCAGAACAGATGAATACCCAACATTTATATCAACATGGATGGGACTGGAAGAGATTATGCTGACTGAAATAAGTCAAGCAGAGAGAGTCAATATGATTGTTGATATGATTATTGTTTCACTTATTTGTGTAGCATAATAAATAACATGGAGGGCATGGGGTGAGAGAAGGGAGTTGGGGGACATTGGAAGGGGAGACGAACCATAAGATTATGGACTGTGAAAAACAATCTGAGGTTTCTGAAGGGGGAGGGGGTTGGAGGTTGAATGAGCCTGGTGGTGGGTATTATGGGCACGTATTGCATGGAGCACTGGATGTGGTGCATAGACAATGAATTCTGGTACACTGAAAAGTAATTAAAAAAAAAAACCTTCACAGAAAAACAAAGAGTTAACAAAACTTAGTCAGTTGCATTTCTATACACTATCAATGAGGCAGAGGAAATATAAATTGAGGAATTGATCCCATGTACTGTTGCACCAAAAACTGAAAGATACATAGTAATAAACCTAACCAAAGAGATAAAGGTCTGTACTCTGAAAACTATAGAACTCTTAGGAAAGAAATTGTGGAAAACATTACAAAATGGAAAAAACTTTCCATGCTCATGGGTTGGAAGGATAAATTTGTTAACATGTCTATGTTACACAAAGAAATCTACACATTTAATGCAACCTCTATCATAATACCACCAGTATTTTTCACAGAGCTGGAACAAACAATTCTAAAATTTGTATGGAACAAGAAATGACCCCAAGTAGACAAAGGAATATTGAGAAAGAACAGGAAAGCTGGAGGCATCACAATTTCAGACCTCAAGCTGTAGTACAAATCTATAATCATCAAGACAGGATCATACTGGCACAAAAACAGACACATAGGTCAGTGGAACAGAATACAGAACCCAGAAATGGACCCTCAACTCTACTGTCAACTATCTTTGACAAATCAGGAGAGAATATCCAATGGAAAAAAGACAGTCTTTTCAATAGATAGTTTAGGGAAAATTAGTCACATTCAGGAGAATGAAACTGAACCACTTTCTTAGAGCATACACAAAAATAAATTCAAAAGAGATGAAAGAAGGGTTCCTGGGTGGCTCAGGCAGTTGAGAATCTGCCTTTAGCTAGGGTTATGATCCCAGGGTCCTGGAATTGAGCCCTCATTGGGCTCCTGGCTCAGCAGGAAGCCTGCTTCTCCTTCTCCCTCTACTTACCACTCCCCCTCCCCACACATAAACTCTCTCTGTTAAATAAAGAAAATCTTTTAAAAAATGGATGAAGGAGCTGAATGTGAGACAGGAATCCATCAAAATTCTAGAGGAGAGTGTAAGGTTTTACAGGCAAGGTAAACACAGCACCAGGTGAGGTAGGTGCAAGGCAAGATTTATTAAAGGCACTCCCTGGAGATGTTTCAGGGCTCAGGAGAAGGGGAGCCAGGAAAGTCGTGCCAGGAGGAGGTCAGCACTCTTGAGCGAGATTCCCCAACTCGGGAAGGGGGAGCTGGGGAAGTTCGCGCTGGGAGGAGGTCAGCACTCTCTGGCAAAGTTCTGCGACTCTGGAGAGGAGAGTTGGGGAGGTCACTCTGGGCAGGAGTTGGTGGAGTTTTTACTGGGCGAAGGCAAGGCATGTGTTCACATCCATATATGGTAAGGTATTTGGTGATCAGAGGGTATGGGGTAGTCCTGATTCTCTTGTTTCCTGTGTAGGTATCAGGTTACCTATGGAGACGTGACCTGGGCATACATCCTTTTGGCGGGAGAATCAAGGGTTAAGGAAGGGGGATGCTGGAAGATGGCAGTCCAGCAGTCATTTCTATTGTTCCTCCTGCATTCCTGGAGCCCCCGACCCAAGAGAGAGCACAGGCAGCAACCTCTTTGACTCAGGCTGCAACTTCTTGCTAGTCACATCTCCAGAGGCAATGGAAACAGAAGCAAAAATGAGCTATTGGAACATGATCAAGATAAAAAGCTTATGCGCACTAAGGAAACAACAATACTGAGACAACTGACAGAATAGGAGAAGATATTTGCAAATGACATATCAGATAAAGGGCTAGTATCCAAAATCGGTAAAGAACATATCAAACTCAACAAACAACAAAAAAATCCAGTCAAGAAATGGGCAGAAGACATGAACAGACACGTCTCCAAAGAAGACATTAAAGTGACCACCAGGCACATGAAAAAATGCTCCACATCACTCAGCATCAGGGAAATACAAATCAAAACCACAGTGAGGTACCACTTATCACCAGTAAGAATGGTTAAAATTAACAACTGAGGAAACAACAGACGTTGGCTAGGATGCAGAGAAAGGGGAAGCCTCTTACACTGTTGGTGGGAATGCAACTGGTGAAACCACTCTGGAAAACAGTAAGAAGGTTCCTCAAAAAGTTAAAAAAAATAGTACCACCTTATGACCTAGCAATTGCACTAGGTATTTATACAAAAAATAGAAACATAGTGATTCAAATGGGCAGATGCACACCAATATTTATAGCTGATAGCAGGAATGTCCACAACAGCCAAAATATGGAAAGACACCATATGTTCATTTATAAATGGATAAAGAAGATGTGGTGCATATATACAATAGAATATTATTCAGCCATCAAAAAGAATGATGTTTTGTCATTTGCAATTATGTGAATAGAACTGGAGGGTATTATGTTAAGCAAAATAAGTCAGTCAGAGAAAGACAAGTACTGTATGATTTCATTCATATCTGGAATTTGAGTGAGAGTTTGATTTCATTACCTATTTGGATGCCTTTTATTTCTTTTTGTTGTCTTATTGCTGAGGCTAAGATTTCTAGTATTATGTTGAATAACAGTGGTGATTGTGGACATCGCTGTTGCATTCCTGACCTTAGGGGAAAAGCTCTCAGTTTTTCCCCATCAAGGATGATGTTTGTTGTAAATCTATGGCTTTTACAATGTTATGTTCCCTCTATTCCTTCATTGTGGGGAGATTTTACCAATAATGGATGCTGTATTTTTCAAATGTTTTTCCTGCACATATTGAGAGGGTCATAATATTCTTATCTTTTAATTTATTTTTTTTCAGATTTTATTTATTACCTTTTCTTTATTAATGTATTGTATAACATTGATTTGTAGATGTTGAACCACCCCTGCAGACCCAGAATAAATCTCACTTGGTCCCATTTAATAATTCTTTTAATGTACTGTTGGATTCTATCAGATAATATCTTGGTGAGAATTTTTGCATCCATGTCCATTGAAGATATTGGTCTTTGATTCTCCTTTTTAGTGGGGTCTTTGTTTTAGGAATCAAAGTAATGCTGGCCTCATAGAATGAGTTTGGACATTTTCCTCTTCTTTGGGAACAGGTTAGGTATTAATTAACAGAGGTTGGGTATTAATTCTTCTTTAATATTTGGTAGTATTCCCTTGGGAAAATATCCAGCCATGGAATCTTGTTTGTGAAGAGAGTTTTGATTACTGCTTCAATTTTGTTGTTGGTTATGGGTCTGTTCAGATTTTCTCTGTTTCAGGTTTGATAGTTTATATGTTTCTAAGAATGTCTGTTTCTTCCAGATTGCCTAACTTGTTGGCATATAATTTCTCATAAAATGCTCTTATAATTGTTTGTATTTCCTTGTAGTTGGTTGTGATCTCTCCTCTTTCACTCGTGATTTTATTAATTTGAGTTCTTTCTATTTTCTTTTTTGTAAGTCTGGATTAGAGTTTATCAATCTTGTTAATTCTTTCAAATAACCATCTCTTAGTGTTTTTGATTTTTAATAATTGATTTCTGCTCTAATCTTTATTATTTTTCTTCTGCTGGATTCAGGCTTTATTTGCTCTTCCTTTTACATCTCCTTTAGGTGTAAGGTTAGGTTGTGTATTTTGACTTTTCCAACTTCTTTAGAGAGGTACATAATGCTATATACTTCCCTCTTAGGACTTCCTTGGTTGCATCCCAGAGGTTTTTGACTGTTGTGTTTTTGTTTTTATTAGATTGCACGTATTTTTTTAATCCTTCTTTAATTTTCTGGTTGGCCTATTAATTCTTTAGTAGGTTACTCTTTAACCTCCATGTACTGGGGTATTTCCAGTTTTTCCCCCCTTGTGGTTCATTTAAAGTTTCATAGCATTGTAGTTTGAAAATTTGCATGGTATTATCTTAATCTTTTTGTACTAGTTGAGTCCTGATTATGACCCAGTATGTGATCTATTCTGGAGACTCTTCCATGCAAACTAAAAAATAATGCATATTCTGCTGCTTTAGGATGAAATGTTCTGAGAATATCTGTTTAAGTCCATCACATCCAGTGTGCTGTACAAAGCACCTATTTTCTTATTGATCTTTTGCTTGGATGAGCTGTCCATTGTTGTGAGTGGGGTGTTGAATTCCCTATTATCATATTATTATCAATGAGTGTTTTATTTTTATTTTTATTTATTTATGTATCTGGTTGCTCCCATGTTAAGGGCATAAATATTTACAATTGTTAGATCTTTTTGTTGGGTAGACCCTTTTATTAGTATATAGTGTCCTTCTTCACCTCTCATTACAGTCTTCAATTTAAAATCCAGTTTGCAAAAAAAAAAAATACAGTATGTCTGATACATGGATGGCTACTCCACCTTCATTTTGATATGTGTTAGCATGGTAAATTGTTCTTTACACCCTTATTTTCAATCTGGAGGTGACTTTGGGTCTAAAATGAGTCACTTGTATGGAGCATATCGATCATCTTGGCTTTTTTTTAAAGATTTTATTTATTTATTTATTTATTTGAGAGAGAGAGAGAGAGCACGAGAGATCAGAGGGAGAAACAGATTCCTTGCTGAGAAAGGAGCCCAATGCATGACCAGGTGAGATTTAACCATGGGTTTCAAGGGTGGTTCGACATTCACAAATCAATCAATGTGATAAAACAAATCAATGAGAGAAGAGAGAATAAGTTCATGGTACTCTCAATGGATGCAGAAAAAGCATTTGACCAAATAGAGCATCGATTACTGATTAAAATGCTTCAAAGTACAGGGATAGAGGGAATATTCCTCAATTTCATGAAATCTATCTATGGAAAGCCCACAGCAAATATCATCCTCAATGGGAAAAAGCTCACAGCCTTCCTTTTAAGATCAGGATCACGACAAGGATGCCCAGTCTCCCCACTCTTGTACAACATAGTGTTAGAAATCCTAGTAACAGCAATCAGACAATTGGCAATGAATAAATCAAACTCTCTCTTCACAGATGACATGATTCTTTATATGGAAAACCCAAAAGACTCCACCCCTAAACCACTAGAACTCATACAGCAGTTCAGTAATGTGGCAGGATAAAAAGTCAATGTACAGAAATGAGTGGCTTTCTTATTCACTAATAATGAAAATACGGAAAGGGAAATTAGAGAATTGATTCCATTTACTATAGAATCAAGAACCACAAAATACCTGTGAATAAACCTAACCAAAGAGGTAAAGGATCTATACTCAAGAAACTACAGAACACTCAGGAAAAAAATTGAAGAAGACACAAAAAGATGGAAAAGCATTCCATGCTCATGGATCAGAAGAATAAACATTATTAAAATGTCTATACTGCTTAGAGCAAGCTATACTTTCAATGCCATTCTGATCAAAATTCCACCAGCACTTTTCAAAGAGCTGGAACAAACAATCCTAAAATTTGTATGGAATCAGAAGAGACCCCGAATTGCTAAGGAAATGTTGAAAAATAAAAACAAAACTGGGGGCATCACAATGCCTGGTTTAAAGCTTTACTACAAAGCTGTGATCATTAAGACAGCATGGTACTGACACAAAAACAGACACATAGACAAGTGGAACAGAATAGAGAGCCCAGATTTTGACCCTCAACCTTATGTTCAACTATCTATACAGTGGAAAAAAGATTAATTCATCAATCGATGAATGGCTAAGGAAGATGTGGTTCATATACACTATGGAGTATTATGCCTCCATCAGAAAGGATGAATAACCAACTTTTGAATCAACATGGATGGGACTGGAAGAGATCATGCTGGGTGAAATAAGTCAAGCAGAGAGATCCAGTTACCATATGGTTTCATTTATTTGTGGATCATAAGGAATAACATGGAGGACATGGGGAGATGAAGAAGAGAAGGGAGTTAGGGGAAATTGGTGTGGGAGATGAACCATGAGAGACTGTGGGCTCTGAGGAAGTAACTGAGGGTTTTGTAGGGGAAGGGGGGTGGGGGTTGGATGAGCTTGGTGGTGGGTATTGTGGAGGGCATGTATTGCATGGAGCACTGGGTGTGGTGCTTAAACAATGAATTCTGGAACACTAAAAAGAAATTTAAAAAATAAATAAAAATTATTAAAAATTATTTATTTGATAGAGAGAGTCAGAGAGAGAGCATGAGGGGAGAAGTCAAGGGGAGAAGCAGACTCCCTGCTGAGAAAGGAGCCAGATGTGGGACTCAATCCCAGGACTCCAGGGTCCTGAGCTGAAGACAGTTGCTTAAATAATTGAGCCACCCAGGCTCCCTGGTCTTTTTTTTTTTAATCCATTCTAATGCCTTATGTCTTTTATTGGAACACTTACTTTCAAAGTAATTACTGAAAAATATGAAATTGGTGCCATTGTATTACCTATAAAGTCGCTTTTCCTGTAGAGTGTCTCTGCTTGTTTCTGTTCTTTGCTACTTTTGGTCTTTTTTCCATTCAAAGGGTCACTCTAAATTCCTTAATGTAATTTGCAGTGGTGGTTTAGTATTCACAAGCTCCTTTATTATTATTATTATTATTATTATTATTATTACTATTATTTTGTCTTGGAAACTCTTTCTTTCTTTTCTGAATGACAACCTTTCTGGATAAAGTATTCTTGGCTCCATATTTTTCCCATTTAGCATGTGGAATATATCTTGCCAGTTCATGCTGGACTGCAAGGTCTCTGGAGACAAGCCTGCTGCCAGCCTTATGTGTCTACCCTTGCAGGTTAAGGGCCTTTATTCCCTAGCTGCTTCCAGTGTTCTCTCTCTATCTTTTAATTTGCAAATTTCACTATAATATATCATGGCATTGACCTATTTTTGTGTATTTTGAGGGGAGTTCCCTATGCCTCTTAGACTTGCATGCCTGTTTCCTTCCCCAGATTAAGGATGTTCTCAGTTACAATTTGTTCAAATAAACTATCTGCCCATTTTTCCTGCTCTTCCTCTTCTGTGACTCCTATAATGGATATTATTTTGCTTTATGGAATTGCTACATTTTCTAAATCCACCTTTTGATCTAAGAGTTTTATTTACTTCTTCCTTTCAACTTCATTAGTTTCCATAATTTTCTGAGCAGGTTCAAAAATTTGGCAACTTGAAGCTTAGTTGTGTGCCTGAGATTAAAAACACTTGGTCACTGACTGAGTGAACACAGAGTTCACACGGAAAGCAGAGAGACAAAAGTGACTGGATGCTTTTCTTTGAGGGCTCACTGAAGAGTGGGGGTGGAAACTTTCAGCTCTGGGGCTAGAGAGAGGATACCACCATTTTCATCTCTCTCATTGTTGCTGAAAGCCTCCAGGGAGAAAAAGAGCACCACACAGGGTGATCCAGAGCTGCTTAAATCAAGTCCAGCCCTCAGGGAAGACAGGCACAATTCCACCAGGATGAGGGCACCTGAGAATCAGCAGAACTGGCCTTTCCCTAAGTAGATCAACAGGAGCAACTGGTTAATACCAAGTTTACTGATTATAAAGAACTGCAAGACTTTAGCTCTTGGGGAAAACAGTATATAGCATTTCTGAGGTTTTTAAAGTGTATTCTTTAGAGTTTCAGGAATCATATATATATGATATATATATATATATATATATATATATATATATACAAAAAAATTTGGTTTCCATTCTTTGTATTTTATTTTATATTACTTTATTTTTATAAATATATATATTTTTTTCTTTATTTCCTATTTTGGGACCTAGTTTTTATTAACAAGCTAACCAAAATACACCCAGAATCTAGTATTTTGTTTTGTTCTCTTTTGTTTCTGGTTTGATATTTATTTTGTCTGACTTTTGTTTTCTTCTGGTTTGCTTTGTTATTTTTTAATCTTTTTTTGGTGGGGGTACTGTTTTCTCCTCCCTCTTTCTTCTTTTCTTTTCTGGAAATAATGATGAGACAGAGAAATTCACCATAAAATACAGAACAGGAGGTAGTACTCAATGATAGGGATTTAAGAAATATGGTTATAAGAAGATGTACAAACTAGAATTTAAAACAATTATTATAAAGATACTAGCTGGGCTTTAAGAAAACATAGAAGATGCTAGAAAATGCCTTACAATAAAAATAATAGAACTACAATCTAATCAGGCCAAAATTAAAAATACTTTTACTGAAAGGTAGTGAAAAAAAATGGATGCTGTAACATCAAGGATAAAATAAGTCAAAAGAGAAAGTCAATGATAGAGAAGACAAAATGATGGAGATCAAAGAAGTTGAAAAGAAGAGAGAAAGACAACTACTGGATCACTAAATGAGACAGAAATCAGTGATACCATAAAGTGAAATAATATTTAAATAATAGGGGTCCCAAAAGAAGAAAAAGAGAGAGAGAGAGAGAGCAGGGAAGAAGGTTTATTTGAACAAATTGTAGCTGATAACTTCCCAAATCTGGGGAAGGAAATACATTCAAGTGCAGGAGGCACAGAGCACCCACTTCAAAATCAATAAAGATAGGTAAAAAACATGACATATGATAGAGAAACTTATACATTTTAGAGATAAAGAGTAAGTCCTGAAGGCAGCTCAGGACAAGAGGTCTTTAAACTACAATAGTAGAAATAAAAGGCTAATAGCAGGCTTGTCCATAGAGACTTATGCTGGAAAAGACTGGAATAATATATTCATGGATTATATTCAGGAATTCATATTCAATATGTTTTCATACAATATATAATATGTTCTAAATGGGAAAAATATGAAGCCAAGAATACTTTATAGAGAAGGCTATAATTCAGAATAAAAGGAGAGATAAGGAATTTCCAGAACAAACAAAAAGTAAGTTGTGAACACTAAACCAGCCCTGAAAGACATACTAAAGAATCTCTTCAGTGAAGAGGCAGACCAGAAGTAACATAGACCAGAATGAGAGACAATCTACAGAAACAGCCACTTTACAAGGTAATAAAATGGCACTAAATTCATTTCTTTCAATAATTACTCTGAATGTTAATGAACTCAATGATCCAAACAAAAGAAAAAGGCTATCAGATTGGACAAACAAACAAACAAACAAGAGCCATCGATATGCTGCTTACAAGAGACTAATTTCTGACCTAATGACACCTGAAGATTGAAAGTAAGTAGGTGGAGAAACATTTATAATGCAAATGGACATGAATAGAAGCCCGGGTTGCAATACTTCTATCAGACAAAATAGATTTTATTTTATTTATTTTTTAAAATATGTTATTTATTTATTTGACAGAGAGAGATCACAAGTAGGCAGAGAGGCAGGCGGGGCGGGGGGGGAGCAGGATCCTCCTTGAGCAGAGAGCCCGATGTGGGGCTCGGTCCCAGAAACCTGGGATCATGACCCGAGCCAAAGGCAGAGGCTTAACCCACTGAGCCACCCAGGCACCCTGACAAAATAGATTTTAAAACAGACTGTAATAAGAGACAAAAAGGATAGCTATATAATCATAAAAGAGATAACCCAACAAGAAGATATAACAATTGTGAGACTATATTCACCCAACATGGGGGCACCAAAATACAGAAAACAGTTAATCACAAACATAAAGGAACTAATTGATAGTAATACAATAATAGTAGGAGACTTTAGGACCCTATTTACATCAATGGACAGAGCATCTAAACTGAAAATAAACAAGGAAACAACGGCTTTCAATGAAACATTTGCCAGATGGATTTAACAGATACATTCAGAACATTCCACTGGAAAACAGCAGAATAAACATTCCTTCCAAGTTCACATAGAACATTTCTCAGAATAGATCACATATGAGGCCACAAATCAAGTCTCAACAAATTAAAAAATTCAAAGTCACGTTTTCTAGTGGAGAGGTTATGAAGCCAGAAATATGCCACAAGAAATCTGGAAAGTTCACAAATACATGGAGGTTAAATGACATACTACTAAACAATGAATGGTCGAACCAAGAAATCAAAGAAGAAATCCCAAAGTATGTGGAAATGAATATAAATGAAAACACAACAACCCCAAATCTTTGGGATACAGCAAAAGTGGTTCTAAGAACGAATTTTATAGCAATACCGGCCTACCTCAAGAAGCGAGAAAATTTTCAAAGAACCTAAATCAGTACCTAGAAGAGCTATAAAGAGAACAACCAAGAAACCCCACAACCAACAGAGGAAGGATATAATAAGGGTTAAAGCAGAAATAAACGATATGGAAACAAAACCAAAAGCACAAACAAACAAAACTACAATAGAATAGATTAATGAAACCAAGAGCTGGTTCTTTGAAAAGAGCAACAAAAATCACGAATCTTTAGATATATTCATCAAAGGGAGAGAGAGAAAGAGAGAGAATGCAAATTAAAAAAAAAAAATGAAAGAGGAGAAATAAAAACTTACACCACAGAAATGCAAAGGACTGTAAGAGAATATTATGAAAAATTACATGTCAACATATTGAAAAAACTAGAAGAAATGGATTAATGAGAAACATATAAAGTACCAAAATTGAAACAGGAAAAAATAGAAAATGTAAGCAGACCTATAATCAGCAAAAAAAGTTTAGGCAGTAACCAAAAAACTCCAAACAAACAAAAATCTGGGACCACATGGCTTTATAAGCAAATTCTACCAAATATTTAAAGAAGAATTAATACCTATTATTAAACTTTTCCAAAAAATAGTAAAAGAAGAAAAACTTCCAAATTCATTCTAAGAGACCAACATTACACTGATACCAAAAGCAGGTAAAAACACCACCCAAAAAAGAGAACTGCAGGCCAATATAAATACAGATGCAAAAATTCCTAGCAAGCAAAATGCAACAATGCATTAAAAAATCATTCATCATGATCAAGTGGGATTTATTCTGGGTTGCAAGGGTGGTTCAATATTGGCAAGTCAATCAACATGGTATATCACATCAGTAATAAAAAGGATAAGAACCATACAATCATTTCAACAGGCAAAGAAAAAACATTTGACAAAGTTCAACATCCATTCATAATAACAATAATAAACTTCAAAAAGTAGGTTTAAAGAGAACATACCTCAACATGATAAAGGTTGTATATGAAAAACCCACAGGGAACATCATACTTAATGGGGAAAAACTAAGAGCTTTCCCCATAAGGTCAGGAATAAGACAGGGATGTCCATCTTACCACTTTTAGTCAATATACTATTGGAAATTATAGCCACAGCAATTAGATAAATAAATAAATAAATGCCATCCAAATTGGCAAGGAAGAACTCAAACTTTCACTATTCGCAGATGACATGATACTATATTTAAAAAACCCTAAAGGGTCCATAAAAAGACTACTAGAACTGATAAATGACTTATGTAAACTTTCAGGATAAAAATCAATGAACAGAAATCTGTTGCATTTCTATATACCAATAATGAAGCAGCAGAAAGAGAAATTAAGAAACCAATCCTATTTATAATTTCATCAAAATAATAAAATATCTAGGAATAAATTTAAACAAAGGGGAGAAAGACCTGTACTCTGAAATTATAAAATGATGAAAGAAACTGAAGACACAAACAAATGGAAAGAATTTCCATGTTCATGGATTGGAAGAAAAAATACTGTTAAAATGCCTATACTAAGCAAAGAATCTACAGATTTTATGATCTCCCTATCAAAATATTTGATATTTCCCAGAACTAGATCAAAGAAACTAAATTTTTTTAAAGGACCAGAAAATATCCCAAATAGCCAAAATAATCTTGAAAAAGAAAAACAAAACTGGAGGTGTCACAGATGAACATAGGGTTAAAGGAAGGAAAAATAAAATGCGATGAAAAGAGAGAGATTGACAAACTGTAACAGACACATGACTGTAAGAAACAAACTGAGGGTTGCTGGAGAAGAAGGAGGTGGGGGGATGGGCAGTTAGGTGATGGACATTAAGGAGGGCACTTGACGTGATGAGCACTAAGTGTTGCATGCAGCTGATAAATCATTAAATTCTACTCCTGAAAATAATAACATAGTAGATGTTACCTAAATAGAATTTAAATAAAAAATAAAAAGTAACTGGAGGCATCACAATTTCAGACAAAAAGATATATTACAGAGCTCTAGTGATCAAGACAATATGGTACTATCACAAAACAGACACATAGATCAATGGAACAAAACAGAAAACACAGAAATAAATCCACAATTATTAATCTTCAACAAAGCAGGAAGAATATCCAGTGGAAAAGACTGACTTTTCAACAAATGGTGTTGGAAAAACTGGACATCTGCATGCAAAATAATGTAACTGGACCACTTCTTAAAACCACAAAGAAAAATAAACCCCAAATGGATTAATGACCAAAATATGAGATCTGACACCATAAAATCCTAGAAGACAGCACAAGCAATCATGTATCTCATATCAGCTGTGGTAACGTTTTTCTAGATGTCTCCTGAGACAAAGGAAATGAAAACAAAAATAAACTATTGGGACTGAATTTAAAAAAAAAAAAAAGAGAAATCAGAAAGGGAGACAAACTATGGGAGACTCTTAACTATAGAAAACAAGGTGAGGTTTTCTGGAAGGGAGACTGATGGAGGAATGGGGTAATTGGGTGATAGATATAAAGGAGGGCACATGATGTGATGAACTTTGGATGTTAAATGCAACTGATGAATTATTGAACCGTAAATCTGAAACTAATGATGTATGTTGGATAATTGAATTTAAAGAAAAAAGAGAAAAAGAATATTGAACAAGAAAACTGAAGCTGGCAGCATCATAATTCTGGACTTCAAGCTATATTACAAAGCTGTAATCCTCAGACAGTATGGTACTGGCACAAAAACAGACACATAGGACAGTGGAATGGAATAGAGAACCCAGAAATGGACCCTCAACTCTGATCAACTGATCTTCAACAAAACAGGAAAAAATATACAGTGAGAAAAAAAAGACATTTGTTCTTCAATAAATGGTATTAGGAAAATTGGACAGCCACATGCAGAATAATGAAACTGGACCGTTTTACTGCACCATACATAAAAAACAAACTCAAAATGGATGAAAGACCTAAGTGTGAGAGAAGAATCCATCAAAATTCTAGAGAAGAATACAGGCATCAACCTTTTTGACTTGGACCACAGCATCTTCTTGCTAGACATGTGTTCAAAGGCAAAGGAATCAAAAGCAAAAATGAGCTATTGGGACTTCATCAAAATAAAAAGTTTCTGCACAGCAAAGCAAAGAGTCAAAAAATGAAAAAGAAATCTACAGAATGGAAAAAGGTATTTGAAATTGGAAATGTCTTATCAGAGAAAGGGCTAGTATTCAAGATCTATAAAGAACTTATCAAACTTAACCCCCCCAAAACAAAGAATCCAGTCAAGAGTGGGCAGGAGGGCGCCTGGGTGGCTCAGTGGGTTAAGCCACTGCCTTTGGCTCAGGTCATGATCTCAGGGTCCTGGGATCGAGTCCCACATCGGGCTCTCTGCTCAGCAGGGAGCCTGCTTCCCTCTCTCACTCTCTCTCTGCCTACTTGTGATCTCTGTCTGTCAGGTAAATAAATAAAATCTTTAAAAAAATAAGAGTGGGCAGGAGACATGAACAGACAATTGTCCAATTAGAAGACATACAAATGGCCAAATGACACGTGAAAAAAATGTTCCATATCTCTTGGTATCAGGGAAATACAAATCAAAACCACAATGAGATATCACCTCACTCCAATCAGAATGCTTAAATAAAGAAGACAGGAATATGCTTCCTGTCTTGCCATTGGCAAGGATATAGAGAAGGGGGAGCCCTCTTACACTCTTAGTGGAAATGCAAACTGGTGTAGCTATTCTGGAAAATAGTATGGAGGTTCTTCAAGAAGTTAGGTATAGAGCAACCCTACAACCCAGCAATCACATTACTAGGTATTTATCAAACATACTAATACAGAATACAAACATAATAGAATACAAACATACTAATGCAAAGGGGCACCTGGACCCCAGTATTTAAAGCAGCAATTTCCACAATAGCCAAAGTATGGAAGGAGCTGAGATGTCCTTTGACAAATTAACGGATAAAGATATAGTTTATATATACAGTGGAATATTACTCAGCCATCAGCGAGGATGGATACTGACACAGATGGAACTGGAGAGTATTATGCTAAGTGAAGTAACTCAATCAGAGAAGCACAATATTCATATGTTTCACTCATATGTGGACTATATAAAACCATGTGGAAGACCATAAGTGATGGGAAGGAAAACTGAATGGGAAGTCATTAGAGAGGGAGACAAGCCATGAGAGACTCTTAAGTATGGGAAACAAAGTGAGGGTTACTGAAGGGGATGTTGGTGGGAGGATGTGGTAACTGGGTTTGGGATTAAGGATGCTCATGATGTGATCAGCACTGGGTGTTATACACAACTGATGAATTGTTGAATATTACATCTGAAACTAATGATGTATTACTATGTGTTGGTTAATTGAATTTAAATTAAGAAAAAAAGGAAAAAATATTAAAAAAAACAAACAAAACAGAAATGCAACTGACTTCTGTGCATTGGTTTTCTATTCTGCCACATTGCTGAATTCTTGTATCAGTTCTAACAATTTTGGGGTGGAGTCTTTTGGATTTTCTACATGTCATCTGTGAAGAGTGAGAGTTTGCCTCCTTTGCCTATTTGGATGCTTTTTATTTCTTTTTGTTGTCTGATTGCTGAGGCAAGGATTTCCAGTATTATGTTAAATAAAAATGGTGATTGTGGACATCCCTGTTGTGTTCCTGACCTTAGAAGAAAAGCTCTGTTTTTCCCATTGAGGATGATATTCGCTGTGGGTTTTTCATAGATAGTTCTTATGATACTGAGGGGTGTTCCCTCTATTCCTACACTGTGGAGAGCTTTTATCAAGAAACGATGCTGTATTTTGTCAAAGGTAAATCTCTCATTTCACATCAGTTCTAAAGATGACACTGAAAAAAGTAAATATGACTCTATGCTTGCCAGATTTTGTAGGGAGCTGGTAGCTTTAAGTATATGCAATGGGTGGGAGCATGGATGAGGGCCACAATCTCACTGGATAGACAGGGATTAGTCGCTCAGAAGATTGGTGTGTAATTGAAAGACAATGAGTAGTTGGCAGATCTCAACCAGCATCTTATCTCCCTTCTGACTGCCTGATTCTCAGGAATTGGAAAACAGCTGCCCTTTAGGGATTCTTGGATTGTCTCTCAAAACTGTTTCCATTTCTGGTTTAGAGCTTTCGTAGGTTGGGAGAGAACTGTGGAGTGGAAAATAAGAGAGGCAGTCTACAGGGTGTCTCTCTCCAACTGAGGACCACTTTCTGCCTCATCCAATCTCTTAGAGGAACCCTATTCCCCCAGGTTAGTATCCATATATGTACCCTATAGCCCAATAGGCCCGTAATTAATAAGATGCCTGCTCATCATATTTTCATTTGGTGGGTTCATATCAGAGCACACTCCAACTCTCCCAGTCCTTTATTCCCCAGTCAAGGAAGGCCTCGTGTAAAATTGTGACACTGACCTTCCCCCAAATCTTTCTAACTCTCCTATTCCTGCAAATTATTACTTTTAATTTTATTGTATAAGAAAAGTATTCCCAATACCACTATGATGAATGGGTCTGAAAAAGTACTAGGGGTTTTGGATTGGGATAGGTAGCGGTAACTGGGTGATGGGCATTAAGGAAGGCATTTGATATAATGAGCACTGGGTGTTATATGCAATTGATGAATCACTAAAGTCTACCTCTGAAACTAATAATACACTATATGTTAATCAATGGATTTTAAATTTAGGAAAGGACATATCAATATAAGTACATGAATTTGAAAGGTTTCTGCCATACATTCCAGAAGCTGACCACACTTGTTATGTCTAAACAGAACTGAACTAAACACTTGTCAGCAGTGATTCCAGAGGACATAGAGTTTCCGATACACACTTCTATACCATTTTGGACTTTGTAACATGTGTGTGTCTTACTTATTAAAAATGAATCAAGAATACTAATGTCATGGGACCCCTGGGTGGCTCAGTGGGTTAAGCCACTGCCTTCGGCTCAGGTCATGATCTCAGGGTCCTGGGATCGAGCCCCATGTCTGACTCTCTGCCCAGCAAGGAGTCTGCATCCCCCTCTCTCTCTGCCTGCCTCTCTGCCTGCTTGTCATTTCTCTCTCTCTCTCTGTCAAATAAATAAAACCTTTAAAAAAAAGAATACTAATGTCACAGGCTGCAGCTATGTCATAGATATGGCTCTAGCAGCCTCTAGTGACATCTTGCCTGTTACCAACACTTGTGAAAAATAATCTACTGTACATCTCCTAGCTAACACCAAGTCTTTGGGCCATCACTCTCTTCTCCACTAAATGATCCTAAGAATACTTGGAAGTTAACACACACCAAATTTTGAGGTAAAAATAATCGAGATGTGCCTGAGACATCTTGATTTTTCAAAAAGCAAGCCAGAGTAACACCAATAACTAATCTGATATAAAATACTTACTATGGTCTAAGATCCTGTTTGGAATTAACTTATTTAGTTCTCATGGTCACCCAATAAGGAAGATATCATTTCTAACAACTCTATTTTACCGAAAAGGAAACTGAAGAAAAGAGAGGTTGAAGCCATTTGCAGAAGGTCAAAATCTTTTCAGAGATATCTGGAAATTTTTTTATTCAAGGACAATTAAGTCAAACAGTGGCAAGTAAAAATGATAATGACTAAATAAACCAAAGTAAGTCCATGAGAAGAATTGTCTACTCACAAGAATATTTAAAAGTGGTTAATAGGAGACAAGATGGCGGGGAAGTAGGAGGAGGCGCTTTTTCAAGCTGTTCCCTAAAGTGAGCTGATTACCTACCAAAGAATTCTGATCACCCATGAAAACATCCTGAAATCTAAATTATACATGTCTGGATCTCTACAGGGGTAGAAGACACCAGTGGGCAGGTAAAGTGGAGTAGGAACTTTGGACTGATATTGAAAGATAAACAAAAGGGGGAGGGAGCCACCAGAGGCAACTGATTGGAAAGTAATACCCCGATCTGAGAGTGCCCTGCGTCTGGGGACCAGCATTAACTTGGAGTCTGGTTGAAAGCACTCAAAGAGAGCAAAGGATCGCGGGGGGGAAATTATGGGAATCGGTGCAGCTAGGGACAGGGGCATAAGTACCTGGACCTAGGACAGCCTCCCCTGGCACTGAGCCAGAGAGAGTGCAGTGGAGAAACCAGGTCTTGGTCCTGAGCCACCAGCGTGCCCAAGATCGTGTGGGGTCTGGCTCCTGTGAGGGGCTGGGAGCCTCGCCAGAAGGCAGAGGCTCCAGAGCCAGAGGGCAGGTGCTACAGAGCCTGAGATGCGAGCTACCCCCTGGTCCCCCACGCTCTTAGACACGCGCCATTCCACCAGAGCCTGAGACGTGCACACACCCCCCACACTACCCCTGAGAGAGGTGTGAGCAAGCCCGGCACTCTTAGACCCAGAAAGACCAGGCACTTCAGCCTGGGCCAGCGGGAAAATCTCAGCATGTGATCGCTGCTTGGAACCTCTCTGGCAGTCTGGAGCTGTTGAGACAGCCACCACTGCTGTGGTTTTGGGTACATACAGAAGATCCTGTTTCCCCAGGGACCGAGACTCGGAACCTGCTCTGCCAGCAGCCAAGGGGGAATTATTAGGGCTCTGCAGCCAGACTGAGGCTTCTCTCTCAGAGGGAGATCAGGGTGCAGTTTGCCTTCCTCTAAACCTACAAAAACCATCAAAAGCAGTCAAGGCAAGGAAAAAAAAAAAACATAAAAAACTCCAGAGAACAAAAGCCTGAAAAAACCAGTTTCCTCAGAGCCCCCCCCCTTGAGGGGGGCGGGAGGACTTAACACAGGGAACATCACTGACTGAAAACCCACGTGGCAGGCCCATCCCCCAGAAAACAAACCAGGAAGAAAAAAAAAAAAAAAGACAAGAGAACAACCACCACTACTTCAAAGGACAACTTTTATTTTTAACTCATTCCCACTATTCTGGTTCTCTCTCTCTCTCTCTCTCTCTATATATATATATATATATATATATGACCAGATGTACTGGACATCTCACTGTGATGGCAAAAAGGGTAAAAGGGTAAAATATTATATATATATATATATATATATATATATATATATATATATATATTCTTATCGTTTTTCTCTCGTTTGGGTGAGGAATCCTGATTGCTCAGAAGGGTTGCAGGATGCACCTTCACAGCACCACCGTTGATATATCCAGCTACATCTGTTCAGTCATCTCTCACCAAAATGAATAGGAGGAGGAATGCCCAACAGAAGAAAAATACAGAAGATGGGCCTTTTGCAACAGAGCTAACGGCTATCAACATAGACAATATGTCGAAAAGAGAATTCAGGCTAACAATTATCCAGGCAATAGCTAGGTTGGAGAAAGCCATGGATGACCAAAAGGAATTGATTAGGGAAAAGATGAAAGCCAACAGAGAAGATGTTCACAGTGTTAAGGCAGAGCTAAAAGCTACCAGAGCTGAGGTTCACAATGCTCTCAATGAGTTCCAATCTAATCTAAATTCTCTCAAAGCTAGGGTAACTGAGACAGAAGATAGAATGAGTGATCTGGAGGACAAACAGATAGAGATAAGGGATCAGGAGGAAGCCTGGAACAAACAGCTTAGAAGCCACAAAAACAGAATCAGGGAAATAAATGATGCCATGAAATGTTCCAACGTCAGAATTATTGGAATTCTTGAAGGAGAGGAGAAAGAAAGAAGTCTAGAAGATACACTGAAGCAAGTTCTTCATGAAAAATTTCTTAATCTTGAGAATGGAACCAGCGGTCAATCCCATTTACAATTGCAACCAAAACCATAAAGATACCTAGGAATAAACCTAACCAAAGAGGTATAGAATCTATACTCAGAAAACTATAAAGTACTCATGATAGAAATTGAGGAAGACACAAAGAAATGGAAAAAGGTTCCATGATCCTGGATTGGAAGAATAAATTTTGTGAAAATGTCTATGCAACCTAAAGCGATATACACATTTAATGCAATTCCTATCAAAATACCATCCATCTTTTTCAAAGAAATGGAACAAATAATCCTAAAATTTATATGGAACCAGAAAAGACCTCAAATAGCCAAAGGAATATTGAAAAAGAAAGCCAAAGTTGGTGGCATCACAATTCCGGACTTCAAGCTCTATTACAAAGCTGTCGTCATCAAGACAGCATGGTATTGGCAAAAAAACTGACACATAGATCAATGGGACAGAATAGAGAGCCCAGAAATAGACCTTCAACTCTATGGTAAACTAATCTTTGACAAAGCAGGAAAGAATGTTCAATGGAAAAAAAAACCAGCCTCTTCAATAAATGGTGTTGGGGAAATTGGGCAGCCACATGCAGAAAAATGAAATTGGACTATTTCCTTACACCACACACAAAAATAGACTCAAAATGGATGAAGGACCTCAATGTGAGAAAGGAATTCATCAAAAATCCTTGAGGAGAACACAGGCAGCAACCTCTTCAACCTCAGCCGCAGCAACATCTTCCAGCAACATCGCCAAAGGCAAGGGAAGCAAGGGCAAAAATGAACTATTGGGATTTCATCAAGATCAAAAGCTTTTGCACAGCAAAGGAAACAGTTAACAAAATCAAAAGACAACTGACAGAATGGGAGAAGATATTTGCAAACGACATATCAGATAAAGGACTAGTGTCCAAAATCTATAAAGAACTTAGCAAACTCAACACCCAAAGAACAAATAATCCAATCAAGAAATGGTCAGAGGACATGAACAGACATTTCTGCAAAGAAGACATCCAGATGGCCAACAGACACATGAAAAAGTGCTCCATATCACTTAGCATCAGGGAAATACAAATCAAAACCACAATGAGAAATCACCTCACACCAGTCAGAATGGCTATAATTAACAAGTCAGGAAATGATAGATGCTGGCGAGTATGCAGAAAAAGGGGAACCCTCCTACACTGTTGGTGGGAATGCAACCACTCTGGAAAACAGCGTGGAGGTTTCTCAAAATGTTGAAAATAGAACTACCCTATGACCCAGCAATTGCACTATTGGGTATTAACCCTAAAGATACAAACGTAGTCATCTGAAGGGGCATGTGTCCCCGAATGTTTATAGCAGCAATGTCCACAATAGCCAAACTATGGAAAGAACCTAGATGTCCATGAACAGATGAATGGATCAAGAAGAAGTGGTATATATACACAATGGAATACTATGTAGCCATCAAAAGAAATGAAATCTTGCCATTTGCGATGATGTGGATGGAACTAGAGGGTATCATGCTTAGCAAAATAAGTCAATCGGAGAAAGACAACTATCATATGATCTCCCTGATATGAGGAAGTAGAGATGCAACATGGGGGGTTAAGGGCTAGGAAAAGAATAAATGAAACAAGATGGGATTGGGAGGGAGACAAACCATAAGTGACTCTTAATCTCACAAAACCAACTGAGGGTTGCTGGGGGGAGGGTGGTTGAGAGAAGGGGGGTGGGGTTATGGACATTGGGGCGGGTATGTGCTATGATGAGTGCTGTGAAGTGTGTAAACTGGGCGATTCACAGACCTGTACCCCTGGGGATAAAAATATATTATATGTTTATAAAAAATAAAAAAAAAATAATCCAGGATGCACAGAGAACTCCCACCAAAATCCACAAAAGCAGGCCAAAGCCATAACATATTGTAATTACATTGATAAAATATAGTGATACAGGGGGGAAAAAAAAGCCTTTAAAGAAGGAAGAGAAAAGGAGCCCTTACCTTACAAGGGGGGGGGGATAAGATTAACTGGAGATCTCCTAAAAGAAATCCAAAGGCCAGAAGGGAGAGGTGTGATACATTCAACGTGCTGAAATGGAAAAATCTGCAGCTAAGAATGCTTTATCCAGCAAGGGTTAGCATTCATAATAGAAAGAAAGAATAGTTTCCCAGACAAAAACCAACCAACCAACTAAACAAAAACTAAAGGATTTTATGACCACTAAACTAACCCTGCAAGAAATATTAAAGGGGACTCTGAATGGAAAACAGACTCTGAAAGTGAAATGTCAAGAAAGGATCGGAGAAACTTTCTGGAAACAATGACAAAACAACTAATAAAATGGCAATAAATAAGTACTTCTCAATAATTAATTTGAATGTGGCCAACAGACATATGAAAAAGTGTTCAACATCACTCACCATCAGGGAATTACAAACCAAAACCACAGTAAGATACGACCTCACACCAGTCGGAATGGCTAAAATTAACAAGTCAGGAAATGACAGGTTTTGGCAAGGATGCAGAGAAAGAGGAATCCTCCCTCCTATATTGTTGGTGGGAATGCAAGCTGGTGCAGCCATTTTGGAAAACAGCATGGAGAGTCCTCAAAAAGTTGAAAATAGAGCCACCCTATGCCCCACCAATTGCACTACTGGGTATTTACCCTAAAGATACAAATGTAGTGATCCGAAGGGGCACATGCACCCCAAAGTATATAGCAGCAGTCTCCACAATAGTCACACTGTGGAAAGAACCAAGATGCCCTTCAACAGATGAATGGATAAAGAAGATGTGGTCCATATATACAATGGAATATTATTCGGCCATCATAAAAGATGAATACCCAACTTTTGTATCAAAATGGATGGAACTGAAGGAGATTATGCTGAGTGAAATAAGTCAAGCACAGAAATTCAAATATCTTATGGCTTCACTTGTGGAACATAAGGACATAAAGACACAGAACAACTTCAAAGGCCAGGGAAGCAAAAGCAAAAATGAACTTTTGGGACTTCACCAATATAAAAAGCTTCTGCACAGCAAAGGAAACAGTCAACAAAACAAAGAGGCAACCCATGGAATGGGAGAAAATGTTTTCAAATGACATTACAGATAAAGAAAGGGCTGATATCCAAGATCTGTAAAGACCTTCTCAAATTTAGCACTCAAAAAATGAATAATCCAGTCAAAAAAATGGGCAGAAGACTTGAGGAAACACTTCTTCAATGAAAACATACAAATGGCTAACAGACACATGAAAAAATGTTCAACATCACGAGCCATCAGAGAAATACATATCAAAACCACAATGAGATAACACCTGACAGCAGTTAGAATGGCAAAAATTAACAAAACAGAAAACAACAAATGTTGGAGAGGATGTGGAGAAAGGGGAACCCTCACACTTTTGGTGGGAATGCAAGCTTGTGCAGCCACTCTGGAAAACAGTGTGGAGGTTAAGATGTTAAGAACCCTATGACCCAGCAATGGCACTATTAGGTATTTACCCCAATGATACAGATGTAGTGAAAAGAGGGGGCACATGCACTTCAATGTTCATAGTAGCTATGTCCACAATAGTCAAAGAGTCAAAGGAGCTGAAATGCCCTTCTACAGATGAATAGATTAAAAAGATGTGGTATATATATATACACAATGGAATATTACTCAGCCATCAGAAATGATGAATACCCACCATTTGTGTTGACATGGGAGGAATTTGAGAAGATATGTAGATATGTTATGTGGAGTAAGCCAAGCAGAGAAAGACAATTACCATATGGTTTTACTCATATGTGGAACATAGGAATAGCATGGAGGACCATAGGGGAAGGAAATCCAAAGGGGGAGAAATCAGAGAGGTAGATGAACCATGAGAGACTATGGAATCTGAGAAACAGTCTGGAGGTTTCAGAGGGGAGGATGGTGGGTGGAGGGGGTAACCGAGTAATGGGTATTGAGGAGGGCACATGTGTGATGAGCACTGGGTTTTATACTTAACTTATACTTAATGAATATAACTTATACTTGATGAATCACTGAACAACACATCAAAAACTAATTATGTACTGTACAGTGGCTATCTGAACACAATTAATTAATTAATTAGTAATAAAAAATTCCAAACAAACAAGTCCAGGATCAGATTGTTTCACAGGCAAATTCTACCAAACATTTAAAGAAGATTTCAAACCTATTCTTTTCAAATTATTTAACAAAATAGAGCAGGTGGGAAGACTTCCAAATTCATTATATGAGGTCAGCATTACCCTGGTACAAAAAGCAGGTAAATACTCCTCTAAAGAAAAGGGGGGGGGGAGGCAAGTGCAGGCCAATATCCCTGATAAGGATAGTTGCAAAAATTCTCAGTAAAATACTAGCAAGCTGAATTCAATAATACATTACAAAATTCATGCACCATGATCACATAGAACTTGTTACTTGTTTGAAAGTGTGGTTCGGTATTTGCAAATCAATGAATGTGATGCACCACACTTATAGAAGAAAGGATAAAGGACCATATGATAAAAAAACAATAAAAAATTAAAAGAAGAATCATATGATCACTTCAACAGATGCAGGAAAAGCATTTGACAAAGTACGATGTCCATTCATGATAAAATCCCTCAACAAAGTATGGTTAGAGGAGACTACCTGAAGATAATAAAGGCCATATATGAAAAAAAAAAAAACTAATATCATCCTCAATTGGAAAGAACTGAGGGTTTTTCTTCTATGGTCAGGAAAAACACAGGGATGTCCACTCTCACCACTGTTATTCAACATAATATTGGATGTCCTAGTCACAACAATCAGACAACAAAAAGAAGTAAAAAAACCATTCATACTGGCAAGAAAGAAGTCATACTTTCACTATTTGCAGATGACATGATACTCTATATAGACAGCATGAAAAACTCTACCCAAAAACTGCTAGAAGTGATAAGTGAATTCAGTAACATTGCATAATACAAAATCAATGTACACAAATCTGTTGCATTTGTATACACCAATAATGAAGCAGCAGAAAATGAAAACAAGGATTAATTCCATTTAAAATTATACCAAAATCTATAAGATACTTAAGAATAAACCTATCCAATGGGGCGCCTGGGTGGCTCAGTGGGTTAAAGTCTCTGCCTTCGGCTCAGATCATGATCCCAGGGTCCTGGGATCAAGCCCTGCATTGGGCTTTCTGCTCAGCAGGGATCCTGATTCCTCCTTGCTCTCTCTGCCTCTCTCTCTGCCTACTTGTGATCTCTATCTGTCAAATAAATAAATAAAAACTTTAAATAAAAAGAATAAACCTAACCAAAGAGGTAAAAGATGTGTACTCTGACAACTATAATACACTGATGAAAGAAACTGAAGATGGCAAAAAGAAATGGAAAGATATTCCATGTTCATGGATTGGAAGAACAAATAGTGTTAAAATGTATATGCTACCCAAAGCATTCTACACATTTAATGTAATCCTTATCAAAATAGCACCAGCATTTTTCATGGAGCTACAACAAACAATCTTTTTTTAAAAAAGATTTTATTTATACATTTGTTGGGAGGAGAGAGAGAGAGAGAGAGAGCGCCTGCACAAGCAGGGAGAACAGCAAGCAGAGGAAGAGCAGGTCCCCAGTGGAACAAGGAGCCTGGTGCAGGACCTGGTCCCAGTACCCCGGGATCATGACCCAAGCTGAAGGCAGATGCTTAACTGACTAAGCCACCAAGGTGTCCCTATAACAAACAATCTTAAAATGTGTTGGAACAAAAGTCCCCTAATAGCCAAAGCAAACTTGAGAAAGAAATGCAAAGCTGAAAGCATCACAATATCAGACTTCAAGTTATATTATGAACCTCTAGTGACAAAGACAGTATGGTACTGGCAGAAAAACAGACACATAGATCAATGGAACAGAATAGAAAACCCAGTAATGAACCCATAACTCTATGGTCAATTAATTTTCAACAGAGAGGGAATGAATATCCAACAGGAAAAAGTCTCTTCAACAAATGGTTTTGGGAAAACTGGATTTCAACCTGCAGAAAAATGAAACTGGACCACTTTCTTAGATCATATACAAAAATAAATTTAACATAGATAAAAGACGTAAATGTCTGAAACCATCCAAATCCAGCAGTAACTTATTTGACATTGGCTACAGCGCATCTTTCTAGGTATGTCTCCTTGTGGCAAGGAAACAAAATTAAAAGTAAACTACCTCAGAATAAAAAGCTTCTGCCCAGTGAAGGAAACAATCAATGAAACTCAAAGGCAACCTACTGAATGGAAGAAGATATTTGCAAAGTGATATATCTGATAAAGCATTAGTATCCAAAATATATAAAGAACTTACAAAACTCAACACCCCCAAAATGAATAATCTAATTTAAAAATGGGCAGAAGATGCAGAGATATTTTTTCCAAAGAAGACATACAAATGGCTAACAAACACATGAAAATATGCTCAATATCTCTGATCATCAAGGAAAGGACAATCAAAAATACAATGAGATAGCATCTCAAGTTTGTCAGAGTGGCTAAAATCAACACCAGAAGAAACAGCAGGTGTTGGAAAGGACTGGAGAAAGAGGAAACTTCTTGTGGAGTTGGTGGGAATGCAAACTGGTGTAGCCTCTCTGGAAAATAGTATGGACGTTCCTCAAAAAGTTTAAAATAAAACTACCTTATGATGTGAATTGTGTAAGACTGATTAATCACAGACTTGTACCCCAAAACAAATAATACATTATATTTTAATCATAAATAAGAAAGAAAGAAAGAAAGAAAGAAAGAAAGAAAGAAAGAAAGAAAGAAAGAAAGAAACTACCTTACTATCCAACAATTCCATCACGAGGTATTTTACCCCAAAATACAAAAACACTAATTCAAGGGGATGCATGCACCTGATGTTTGTAGCAGCGTTATTACCTTAGCCAAATTATGAAGAGAGCCCAAGTATCCACTGACTCATGAAGAATGTAAGTGCTTGTATATGTGTACAATGAAACATTATTCAGCCATAAAACAGAATGAAACCTTGTCATTTGTAAAGACTTGGATGGAGTATTATGCTAGGTGAAAAAAGTAAGTCAGAGAAAGACAAATAACATATGATTCCATTCATGTGTGGAACATAAGAAACCAAACAAATGAAGAAAGGAAAAGAGAGAGGGGCTAACTCTTTTTTTTTTAAAAGATTTTATTTATTCATTTGACAGAGAGATCACAAGTAGGCAGAGAGGCAGGCAGAGAGAGAGAGAGAGAGAGAGAGAGGAGGAAGCAGGCTCCCCGCTGAGCAGAGAGCCTGACGTGGGACTTGATCCCAGGACCCTGAGATCATGACCTGAGCTGAAGGCAGCAGCTCAACCCACTGAGCCACCCAGGTGCCCCGAGACTCTTAAACATAGAGAACAAACATGGTTACCAGAGGAGAAGTTGATGGGGGGAAGGATTGTATAGATGACGGGGATTAAGGAGTGTTCTCACTGTGAAGAGCACTGGGTGTTGTATGGGCACTGGGTGTTGTATGGAAGTGCTGAATCACTACATTGTACACCTGCAACTAATATTACACTCTATGTTAACCAGCTGGCATTTAAATAAAAGCTGAAGAAAAAAAAAAGAACACCTACTCTGGGATTCAGAATCTGTTTCCTTGTTTTCTTCAAACAGAATTAAGCAGTTCTTGTATAGACCTAGTTTCAAGCCTTTTTCTCAGGTTATCACATTGCTCTGATTCCTCACTGGCTTGTCTTGTTGTCGTTGTTTTTTTTTTTTTTTTTTTTTTTTTTTTTTTTTTTTTTTTTTTTCTTTCTCTGATTAGGTTGTGAACTTCTTGCCAGCAAAGATTTCTTTTCAAATTGTGTATATCAGCACCCAACTCAGCTCCTGGAACACAGTCTCTGTTTCTAAATGAATAAATAAATGAATAAACAAACTTACTAGATGGCTTAGAGAAAACAATTTCACTTCCTGTAAGTTTGCAAGATTTAGAACAGGGATCATTACCTTAAATTACATTGTTTTAATTTAATCATTACATCATATTTAAATCATTACCTTTAATCTTTACATTTAATCATTACAATAAATTAATAAATTTTATTTTATTTGTGTGTGTGTGTTCCAAAATTCATTGTTTATGCACCACACCCAGGGCTCCATGCAATACATGCCCTCATTAATACCCACCACCAGGCTCATCCAACCCCCATCCCTCTCCCCTCCAAAATCCCCAGTTTGTTTCTTAGAGTCCACAGTCTCTTATATTTTGTCTCCCCCTCTGATTTCTCCAAACATACTTCTCCTCTCCATCTCCCCATGTACTCCATGTTATTCTTTATGCTCCACAAGTGAAACCATATGATAATTGACTCTCTCTGCATGACTTATTCCATTCTGCATATCTCCTCCAGTCCTGTCCATGTTACAAAAGTTGGGTATTCATCTTTATGATGAAGGCATAATACTCCATTGTATATATGGACCATATCTGTTTTATCCATTTGTCCGTCGAGGGGCATCTTGGTTCTTTACACAGTTTGGTGACTGTAGCCATTGCTGCTATGAACATTAGGGTACAGATGACCCTTCTTTTCACTAAATCTGTACCATTGGGGTAAATACCCAGTAGTGCAATTGAAGGGTTGTAGCGTAGCTCTATTTTTAATTTCTTAAGGAATCTCCACACTGTTTTCCAAAGTGGCTGCACCAACTTACATTCCCACCAACAGTGAAAGAGGGTTCCCCTTTCTCCACATCCTCTCCAACACATGTTGCTTACTGTCTTGTTAATTCTGGCCATTCTAAGTGGTGTCAGGTGGTATCTCAATGTGGTTTGGATTTGAATTTCCCTGATGTTTCCCTGAATTTCCCTTTGTTTCTGTTGCCTTTGGAGACATGTCTTGAACGAAGATGCTGTGACTGACGTCAAAGAGGTTACTGACTTCGTTCTCTTCTAAGATTTTGGTGGATTCCTGCCTCATATCGAGGTATTTTATCCATTTCGAATTTATCTTTGTGTATGGTGAAAGAGAATGGTTGAGTTTCATTCTTCTACAAAAAGCTGTCCAGGGGCGCCTGGGTGGCTCAGTGGGTTAAGCCACTGCCTTCGTTCGGCTCAGGTCATGATCTCAGGATCCTGGGATCGAGTCCCACATCAGGCTCTCTGCTCGGCAGGGAGCCTGCTTCTCTCTCTCTCTCTCTCTCTCTCTCTCTCTCTGCCAGCCTCTCTACCTACCTGTGATCTCTGTCAAATAAATAAATAAAATCTAAAAAAAAAAAAAAAAAAGCTGTCCAATTTTTCCAGCACCACTTATTGAGGAGACTTTTTTCCACTGTATATTTTTTCTTGCTTGGTCAAAGATTATTTGACCATAAAGTTGAAGGTCCATATATGGACTCTCTACTCTGTTCCACTGGTCTGTGTGTTTGTTTTTGTGCCAGTACCATGCTTTCTTGGTGATCACAGTTTTGTAGTGAAGCTTGAAATCAGGCAACATGAAGCTCCCAGTGTGTTCTCCCAACTTTTTGAAGACAAACTAGTTATTTCTAATTTTAACACTATTTCTCTTTATTTTTTTTATTTTTTTTCTTTTTTATTATTATGTTCAATTAGCCAACATATAGTACATCATTAGTTTCTGATGTAGTGTTCAACGACTCATTAGTTGTGTATAACACTCAGTGCTCATCACTACACATACCCTGCTTAAAGCCCATTATCTGGTTATCCCATCCCTCCCTCAGTATCTTTCCTGGAGTCTCTCATGGTTTGTCTTCCTCCCTGATTTCTTTCCATTCGTTTTTTTTTTTTTAAGATTTTATTTATTTATTTGACAAAGAGAGATCACAAGTAGGCAGAGAGGCAGGCAGAGAGAGAGAGAGAGAGAGAGAGGAGGAAGCAGACTCCCTGCTGAGCAGAGAGCCCAATGCGGGACTCGATCCCAGGACCCTGAGATCATGACCTGAGCCAAAGGCAGCGGCTTAACCCACTGAGCTACCCAGGTGCCCTTCCCATTCGGTTTTAACATTCTAGCAAAATTATAGAGATAGAAGATTAGTGGTTGCCAGGAGGGTGGAGAGATAGGGCTTTTATAAATAAACAAAGGGGAACTTTTTAGGGTGATGAATATGTTTATATATCATGATGGTTTTGGTGGTTACATGACTATACATATTTATCAAAACATAACAAATTGTAGACTTAAACCTGGTGAATTTTATTATATATGAATTATATAGTTATAAAGCTCACCCAAAATTGTCTGTATTCTCCAAAAAAATGAACTTTAAAATCCAAGGCCATGAAGATAATCCATGTAGATGTAGTAAAAAGAGCACAGACCTGTTAATCAAGACACCCAAGTTCCAATTCTGGTTTTGTTAATAGTTAGCTAGATGACTTTAAACAAGTTTTTTTTTAAACTTTTCTAAGGGATTCTCTGCCTCTGTCAAGTAAGGACAGCAATACCTGCCTTGGCCTCCCAGGGTGCAAGTCTCCAATAATGTATGCATATGGCTTAATTTCTCAGAGGAAGTTTGGCAGGCTTTTTGACAGGTGACACATGAAGGCTGAAGAAGAGAAAAGAAAATACACTGAATGGAAGCCAACAAATTTTTTCTTTCAGAAAATGGGGGCCTGGGCACTGGTCTTGTCTCCAGCATATCCCCATCAGAACTTCCTAACTTGTCAGCATCATAGCACTTCTTTTTTTTCTGTCTGAGACCATCAGCTTATTCTCAGTCTTCCAAGGTCAAGGCCAGTCAAGCTGGAGCCATAGAGAAAACACTAGATGGTGGGGGAGGTAGAGGCAGAATATGACTAGATTTATTTTCTTTAAGACCTCCTACAGATATCCTACAATCTTCCCAAAGTTGAAATATGGAATGGGGAATCAGGTCAACTCTCAAACTGAAAACAAAACAAAGTAACTCAGCTTCATAACACATCTCACTGGCCAAGAATTTCTAAGTGGTAGCTGTCATGAAACAAGCTTGAACTGCTATGACTACAAACCCATTTCTGAGTAGCAACATTCAAGAGGGTGAGTGGTAGTTTGGAAAGCTAAGCTACTAGGCCAGATATCTCTGGGAGTTATATTCTCAGCTTTCATTGCTCACCAAGGTTTTTCCATAGGGCTATACCATTATATGTCCAAACACATTTGCTCCCAGATAGACAGTCTTATGAAGATACAAAGACACACTGGAAGGCAGGTATTTGTACACACCCTCAAGCAAAAAGATGCAAATGGACAGGATCACTAGATTCAAACATGCAAAAAAGCACCAGATGTTAAAACACCCAAAGATATACCCAGACAAAAGTAAGTTAGTGTGTGTGTGTGTATGTGTACACAAACACAGGCACACAGAGAATTAAGCTAAAAAATAAAACATATTGTAGTCATGGTCATGATGCTCAGGGACACGTGTAATGCATCAAAGAAGTAGTTTAACAGGCATGTAGATGGGCTAACATGCATATATAAGCATATGTGGACAAGCATCCACATGCCCAGAGATATAGCAAGAAAGCTACACATGAACTAGAGGGTATTATGCTAAGTTCACATAGGGGGAAGGGGAAAATAACATAAGAGCAAATCAGATAGAGAGACAAACCATAAGAAATTCTTAACTATAGGAAACAAACTGAGGGTTGTGGAAGGGAGGGGGATGGCAGGATGGGTGAGCCTGGTGGTGGGCGCACGCCCTTAATGGAAGGCATGTATTGCATGGAGCACTAGGTATGGTGCATGAACAATGAATCTTGGAACACTGAAAAAAAAAAACTATAGGAAACAAACAGGGCTGTTGGAGGGGAGGTGGGTGGGGGATGGGGTAACTAAATGATGGGCATTAAGGAGGACATGTGATGTAATAAGTACTGGGCATTATATGCAAATGATGAATCCCTGAACTCTACCTCGAAAACTAGGAATACAGTGTTTGCAGGCTTCTTTACGTCCAGGTCTTTATATCCATGTCTGTTGAGTATTTATGTGAACCTTTGTTCTTTTATTTTATTTAAATTCAATTAATTAACATATAGTGTATTATTAAACACCGGCTATTATATCTGCATTTATAAAAAACATTTTCTCCAAGGAAATGCCCATAAATATGTCACTGGTTAGTACTGAAGATGAAAACGGAAAGAATGTAATAAAAGCAAACCAAGGTACCCAGGGTCTAAAATATTACAGCTCCCCTATCTACCATGGGAAAGGCAGCCAAAGACAACAGCAGCAGTAGGCTGCTTGGAAGCCACAGAAAGTCACCGATTTATTTCAGAAAACTTAACTTCAAGGAAAAAAAGGTTAATGCTTCCAACTTTTACAGAGCTATAACATAGTCAAGAAACCCATTTTTAAAATTGTTTCCATTCCTCATGTTGGAAATTCCAGTAGTTATGGTATGTCTAGAAAAAGGAAAGCTTAGAGGAAATAAATGGTTCTAGAGGCCTGACAAGTTCTTTTTTAAGATTAATTAATTAATTTTTTTAAGTTTTTTTTTTTTTTTATCAGAGAGAGAGGGGGGAGAGAGCGAGCACAGGCAGACAGAATGGCAGGCAGAGGCAGAGGGAGAAGCAGGCTCCCTGCTGAGCAAGGAGCCTGAGCCGATGGCAGCTGCTTAACTAACTGAGCCACCCAGGCGTCCCAATTAATTAATTTTTTAAATAAACATATAACGTAATTTTATCCCCAGGGGTACAGGTCTGTGAATCGCCAGGTTAACACATTTCACAGCACTCATCATAGCACATACCCTCTCCAATGTCCATATTCCGACCACCCTCTCCTGTCCGCCCTCCCCCCAGCAACCCTCAGTCTGTTTTTTGAGATTGAGTCTTTTATGGTTTGTCTCCCTCCTAATCCCATCTTCTTTCATTTTTTCTTTTCTTAGCCCCCAACCCCCCCCCCCACACATTGCATCTCCTCTTCCTCATATCAGGGAGATCATATGATAGTTGTCTTTCTCCGATTGACTTATTTAGCTAAGCATAATACCCTCTAGTTACACCCACATCATCTCAAATGGCAAGATTTCATTTCTTTTGATGGCTGCATAGTGCTTCATTGTGTATATATACCACATATTCTTGATCCATTCATCTGTTTATGGACATCTAGGTTATTTCCATAGTTAGGCTATTGTGGACATTGCTGCTATAAACATTCGGGTGCATGTGCCCCTTTGGAGCACCACGTTTGTATCTTTAGTATACCCAGGAGTGCAATTGCTGGGTCATAGGGTAGCTCTATTTGCAGTTTTTTGAGGAACCTCCACACTGTTTTCCAGAGTGGTTGCACCAGCTTGCAATCCCACTAACAGTGTAGGAGGGTTTCCCTCTCTCTGCATCCTTGCCAGCATCTGTCAATTCCTGACTTGTTAATTTTAGCCATTCTGACTGATGTGAGGTGGTATCTCATTGTGGTTTTGATTTGTATTTCCTTGATGCTGAGTGATGTGGAGCATTTTTTCCATGTGTCTTTTGGCCATCTGAATATCTTCTTTGCCGAAATGTCTGTTCATGTCTGCTGCCCATTTCTTGATTGGATTATTTGCTCTTTGGGTGTTGAGTTTGCTAAGCTCTTTATATATTTTGGATACTAGCCCTTTATCTGATATGTCATTTGCAAATACCTTCCCCCATTCTGTCAGTTGTCTTTTGGTTTTGTTCACTGTTTCCTTTGCTGTGCAAAAGCTTTTGATCTTGATGAAATCCCAATAGTTCATTTTTGCCCTTGCTTCTGTTGTCTATGGCAATGTTCCTAGGAAGAAGTTGCTGCAGTTGAGGTCAAAGAGGTTGCTGCCTGTGTTCTCCTCAAGGATTTTGATGGATTCCTTTCTCACATTGAGGTCCTTCATCCATTTTGAGTCTATTTTTGTGTGTGGTGTCTATTTTCGTGTGTGGTGTAAGGAAATGGTCCAGTTTCATTTTTCTACATGTAGCTGTCCAATTTTCCCAGCACCATTTGTTGAAGAGACTGTCTTTTTTCCATTGGACATTCCTTCCTGCTTTGTTGAAGATTAGTTGACCATAGAGTTGAGGGTCTATTTCTGGGCTTTCTATTCTGTTCCATTGATCTATGTGTCTGTTTTTGTACCAGTACCATACTGTCTTGATGATGACAGCTTTGTATTAGAGCTTGAAGTCTGGAATTTTGATGCCACCAAATTTAGCTTTCTTTTTCAATATTCCTTTGGCTATTTGAGGTCTTTTCTGGTTCCATATAAATTTTAGGATTGTTTGTTTTATTTCTTTGAAAAAAATGTATGGGATTTTGGTAGGGATTGGATTAAATGTGTAGATTGCTTTAAGTAGAATAGACATTTTCACAATATTTGTTCTTCCAATCCATGAGCATGGAAATTTTTTCCATTTCTTCGTGTCTTTTTAAATTTCTTTCATGAGCACTTTATAGTTATCTGAGTATAGAGTCTTTGCCTCTTTGTTTAGGTTTATTCCTAGGTATCTTATGGTTTTGGGTGCAATTGTAAATGGGACTGACTTTTTAATTTCTCTTTCTTCTGTCTTGTTGTTAGTGTAGAGAAATGCAACTGATTTCTGTGCATTGACTTTATATCCTGACACTTCACTGAATTCCTATACAAGTTCTAGCAGTTTTGGAGTGGAGCCTGTTGGGTTTTCCACATATAATATCATACCATCTACAAAGAGTGATAGTTTGACTTCTTCTTTGATAATTTGGATGCCTTTAATTTCTTTTTGTTGTCTGATTGCTGAGGCTAGGACTTCCAGTACTATGTTGAACAGCAGTGGTAATTATGGACATCCTTGTTGTGTTCCTGAACTTAGCAGAAAAGATTTTAATTTTTCTCTTGAGAATGATATTTGCAGTGGGATTTTCATAGATGGCTTAGATAATATTGAGGTATGTGTCCTCTATCCCTACACTTTGAAGAGATTTAATCAGGAAGGGATGCTGCACTTTGTCAAATGCATTTTCAGCATGTATTGAGAATATCATATAGTTCTTGTTCTTTCTTTTATTAGTATATTGTATCAAGTTGATTGATTTGTGGATGTTGAACCAACCTTGCAGTCCTGGAATAAATCCCACTTGATTGTGGTGAATAATCCTTTTATTGTGCTGTTGGATCCTATTGGCTAGTATTTTGGTGAGAATTTTTGCATCTGTATTCATCAAGAATATTGGTTTGTAGTTCTCTTTTTTGATGGGATCCTTGTCTGGTTTGGGGATCTAGGTGGTTCTGGCCTCATAAAATGAGTTTGGAAGTTTTCCTGCCATTTCTATTTTTTGAAACAGTTTCAGGAGAATAAGAATTAATTCTTCTTTTAATGTTTTGTAGAATTCCCCTGGGAAGTCATCTGGCCCTGGACTTTTGTTTGTTTGGAGAGTTTTGATGACTGTTTCAATCTCCTTACTGGTTATGGGTCTCTTCAGGTTTTCTATTTCTTCCTGCTTCAGTTGTGGTAGTTTATATGTCTCTAGAAATATATCCATTTCTTCCAGATTGTCGAATTTGTTGTCTTAGGGTTGTTCATAGTATATTCTTATAATTGTTTGTATTTCTTTGGTATTGGTTGTGATTTCTCCCCTTTCCTTCATGATTTTATTTATTTGGGTCCTTTCTCTTTTCTTTTTGATAAGTCTGGCCAGGGGTTTATCAATTTCATTAATTCTTTCAAAGAACCAGCTCCTAGTTTTGTTGATTTGTCCTATTTTTTTTTTTTAGTTTCTATTTCATTGGTTTCTGCTCTGATCTTTATGATTTCTCTGCTCCTGCTGGGTTTAGGCTTTCTTTGTTGTTCTTTCTCCAGCTCCTTTAGTTGTAGGGTTAGGTTGTGTATTTGAGACCTTTCTTGTTTCTTGAGAAAGGCTTTTACCACTATATATCTTCCTCTCAGGACTGCCTTTCTTGTGTCCCACAGATTTTGAACCTTTGTGTTTTCCTTATCATTTCTTTCCATGAATTTTTTCAATTCTTCTTTAATTTCCAGGTTGACCCATTTATTCTTTAGAAGGATGCTGTGTAGTCTCCATGTATTTGGGTTCTTTCTAAATTTCCTCTTGTGATTGAGTTCTAGTTTCAGAGCATTGTAGTCTGAAAATGTGCAGGGTATGATCCCAATCTTTTGATAGTGGTTGAGACCTGATTTATGCCCAGGATATGGTCTATTCTGGAGAATGTCCCATGTACACTGGAGAAGAATGTATATTCTGTTGCTTTGGGATGGAATTTTCTGAATATATCTGTGATGTCCATCTGGTCCAGTGTGTCATTGAAGCCTTTTATTTCCTTGTTGATCTTTTGCTTAGACGGTCTGTCCATTTTAGTGAGGGGAGTGTTAAAGTCCCCTACTATTATTGTATTATTGTTGATGTATTTCTTGGATTTTGTTATTAATTGGTTTATATAGTTGGCTGCTCCCATGTTAGGGGCATAGATATTTAAAATTGTTAAATCTTCTTGTTGGACAGACCCTTTGAGTATGATATAGTGTCCTTCCTCATCTCTTATTATAGTCTTTGGATTAAAATCTAATTGATCTGATATAAGGATTGCCACCCCAGCTTTCTTTTGATGTTCATTAGCATGGTAAATTCTTTTCCACCCCCTCACTTTAAATCTGGAGGTGTCTTCGGGTTTAAAATGAGTTTCTTGTAGGCAAGATATACTTGGGTTTTGTTTTTTATCCATTCTGATACCCTGTGTCTTTTGATTGGGGCATTTAGCTCATTAACATTCAGGGTAACTCTTGAGAGATATGAATTCAATGCCATTGTATTGCTTGTAAGGTGACTGCTACTGTATATTGTCTCTGTTTCTTTCTGATCTACTACTTTTAGGATGTCTCTTTCTTAGAGGACCCCTTTCAATATTTCCTGTAGAGCTGGTTTGGTGTTTGAAAATTTTTTCAGTTTTTGTTTGTCCTGGAAGCTGTTTATCTCTCCTTCTATTTTCAATGATAGCCTAGCTGGATATAGTATTCTTGGCTGCATGTTTTTCCTCGTTTAGTGCCCTGAATATATCATGCCAGTTCTTTCTGGCCTACCAGGTCTCTGTGGATAGGTCTTCTGCCAATCTAATGTTTTTATCTTTGTATGTTACAGACTTCTTTTCCCGGGCTGCTTTCAGGATTTTCTCTTTGTCGCTAAGTGAGGCTCACAGAAGAGAATAATTAAAATCGACCACACACAGTTATATACAGAAGCCCAACAAGAGGACACGGGTCTTCTGACAACCCAGTTCAAATATCAAACTTGGCTAAACCATCACTACAGAAATACTCAAATAATGGGTAAATATATATCAGTGTTTTATTATCTGCTCAGAAGCCAGTGTATTGCATAAGATTGCTTCTATCTACTCCAGGACCAGTCATTCAAGTGGTGTTAGGTTTGTCTAGCTGTACCCTTTAGATTAACACCAACTCCTACTGGGAAGGACAGGGCCTCAGTGGGGAATGATCTGAATGTCACTGCCAAAATAAGCCTCTGAGATAGTCAATCTTCAAGTATTTTGAACAGAGCTCAGCAATATGTAGAGAGCTGTGCATCCATCAATATGCCTGTAGTGGGGCTGCATATAGGATTCTGATCCTTTTAATTAGAAGAATCCCTCCACTTAATTTGGAAAGTAAATCCTGAGCTCTGAAATTGGCATCAACAGATATTTATAGATTATCAACTATTTAATGGGCTTGGATTGGTATAAGACATATTTCCTATCTCTAACTGGTTTACTGTTACTGCCATTAACATTCCCGTCTAGTAGTATAGCAATGTAGAGCTGATAACATATTTTTATGTTTTTTTAGCCCTATTGAACCTTAAAACATTCCATATAAGGTTCAAATTACTACCCTAGTAGTTGCAGATAACAAAACTTAGTCTCAAAGTGATAAAATGACTTATTCCAGGTCACACAGTTAGGAAATGACAGAGCCAAAATTCAAATCCAGGTATGTTTGACTTCAAAACTTTTGCCCTTTCCAGCACAGCAGGCTATCAGAAGGCAAACATTTCTGATTCTGCTCAGTAAATGTTTGTTGAGTGAATGAGTGAATAATGAGAACAAGTAGTTCATGTATTAGGGCATATTCAGGTTGAACGCCATGATAATGCATATGTGTGTGTTTGGGTAAGTCCTTGGGCACATAGAATTGATAAAAGGTAGTGGTGACAAGGAATATCTCATTACTGAGCACCTCTGCATTCCAGGAACTATGGCAGAGACATTTATAGACTCTGTATCATTCAATACTCACAATGTTACCATGCAAATGTTATCCAACATCTCATTCTTCAGGTGGGCAAATAGGCTTAGAGAGGTTATGCAACTTGCCAAGGTGGCAGAATAGGAATTTGAACCTGGGTCTATCCAACTCGAAGTTGATTCTTTTTCCACTGTACTGGTTTGTCCTGGGAACCTTCGGGTTAAAAGCTGAGAGGGAGGGACTAGTATGTGTATATGTGGAGGAAGACAGAAGGACAGAGACTGAGTACCATAAAACAAGCTGAATCTTTTAGAATCTGAGAAAGATAGAGGTTAAAAAAAAGTTACTAAACACAATGGGAATGCGAGCTTTGGATTCCCTTGTCAGCAGGGTCAGGGATATAAGAGGAGATAAATGACAACTGGTTTCTGAAATGGGATCCTGATGTCATCCTCCTTCCTAGTGATATCTTTAGCCCAAGTGTCTGTTTGGGACCTCGAGAAGCAGAGCCACAGTGTGGGAGCTACTTATATCCCAGAGGTGAGAGTGGCTGCTAAGGTGATGTCAGAACCTGTGCCAGTCTCAGGGGTACATTTTCCCACCCATGGGGTTATTTAAATAACCTCAGACTTATTTTCAGTTTGTTTTTATTCTGTTTTGTTTTTACAAGGGACTTTATATAAAGAGCTGAATTCAAAAACAAACCTCAGAACATTTCCACAAGGTAGGTATTAACACTAGCTTTGCCAGGCATTTCCCCAAGGGGCTGTCATCTGTTCCTGACAATCAGAGGGCTAGTGGGGAGAGGGGTGCATTTTGATACACTGATAGTGAAGTGGTTAATGGCTGCTTAAACACACACACACACACACACATACACACACTCTCTCTCTCTCTCTCTCTCTCTTATAAATATCCAGTGGTTGGGCTCACTTACTAAGAAGGAGGGAGGAGAAGAAAAACTGTGACCAGAAAACCTGCATTGCACTACTGTCCCAACCTCCCTGGGCATTGTAGAAAGTGCCTTATTCCCAAGGCATAGGACTTTCAAAACAGTACCAGCATCTGTTGCTGATTTGATGACTTGGTTTGCATCCACCACCTAGTATATATGGGGGGAAGGAGGTGGTTAGCAATTCCAGAACAGGTGAATTTAAATGGAACCAAGGTTTGTCATTCCAACATTTAAGACCAGGGAAGCCTCTAGGTTTTGAATGGGTGAAATGAAGCTTCCTTGAACCTTGAGGGACTTTCCATGGTCAGTGGTCAGTGGAGGAGAAGAAAGACTGTGGATCCACAAAGAGTAAGTCTAGGCAAGATGCAAGAGAGGCAGGGCTAGGATAATCCAATGGGGCCTGGGGACTACAGGACTGGTTCCTTTGAGGTCAAGAGTATGTATAAAAGAGTGTTGAGAAAAGTGTGGAGGCTGTAACTGGATTTTTTTAAGGTTTTATTTATTTATTTGACACACACACAGAGAGAGAGAGAGAAAGAGATCACAAGTAGGCAGAGAAGCAGGGGGAAACAGGTTCCCTGCTGAGCAGAGAGCCAAATGTGGGGCTCGATCTTGGGACCCCAGGATCATGACCTGAGCTGAAGGCAGAGGCTTAACCCACTGAGCCACACAGACACACTGACATAACTGGATCGTATGAGACCTGAGTGCTTTGAGTTAAAGAGCTCCCAAAATAAGGACATTCATGTTTTAATAGAAGAGCATGAGGAAAAAAAGTCTATACCAAGGCATTGCTAATGGTGGATTTTTAGGTACAATTGAGGAAGAGCACTGTTTGATCGGGGAGTGATGAGGAGGAAGGTAAATTTCAAGACAGCTTGTCTATGCATAAGGACTGCTTGTCCTGTCCTGTCACAGAAACCAGGACATAAACAGCACACCTGTGCAAAGCTTCCTGGTTCTCCTCAAGCTCATGTGATCCAGCTCCATGAGGATCCTCTGCAAGATGCACAGAGAGTGGCATTTCTCCAAGAGGGTTTTGAGGGGTGAAGTCCTTCATGATGGTTCAGCTGATGGAAGGAAAGTCTGCAAGAAAACCAATTAAGTTTAGTTAATGGAGACAGAAAGTGGGCTGACACTTGGCTTAAAGAGCAGAGCTTCGGAATTTAAAATATCATCTGGTCCAGTTCCCAAATCCAGGTAGGGTTACCATGTATCATCAACAAATGCAAGCAAAGATCTAACTACCAAAAGCCTAAAAGACATCAAGCAGTGGAGAAAATGAAAATCAGGCAACTGATTTAAAGAAAGGGTAGCACCCTATGACCCAGCAATTGCACTACTGGGTATTTACCCCAAAGATACAGATGTAGTGAAAAGAAAGGCCACATGCACCCCATTGTTCATAGCAGCAATGTCCACAATGCCAAATTGTGGAAATAGCTGAGATTCCCTTCAACACATCAATGGATAAAGAGGATGTGGTCCATCTATGCAATGGGATATTACTCAGCCATCAAAAAAGGATGAATACCCAACTTTTGCATTAACACAGATGAAACTGGAGGAGATTATACTGAGTGAAATAAGTCAAGCAGATAAAGTCAATTATCTTATGATTTCCCTTATTTGTGGAACATAAGGAATAGCATCCAGAGCATTAGGAGAAAAATGAAGGGGGGTGAATCAGAAGAGGAGAGGAAACATGAAAGACTATGAAATCTGGGAAACAGAGAGTTTTGGGGGGGGTGGGATAGCCTGGTGACGGGTATTAAGGAGGGCATGCTTTGCATGGAGCACTGTGTGTCACATGCAAACAATGAATCATGGAGCACTACATCAAAAACTAATGATGACATAATAATAAAAAAAAGAGGGTAGCAGTACTTATACGGGACAAATTAGACTTTTTTTGTCCTTGTATTGTTTTTATTCTGCTGTGATATCAGTGTAGTACCAGCCCAATTGAATAATTTTTCATGTATTCCCTCTATTCCATTATTTGTAAACTTTTTTTTTTTAAAGATTTTATTTATTTATTTGACAGAGAGAGATCACAAGTAGGCAGAGAGAGAGAAGAGGAAGCAGGCTCCCTGCTGAGCAGAGAGCCCGATGCGGGGCTCGATCCCAGGACCCTGAGATCATGACCTGAGCCGAAGGCAGCGGCTTAACCCACTGAGCCACCCAGGCGCCCCTATTTGTAAACTTTTGATAAAGATTGTTGCTATTTTTTTTTTTAATGTTTGGGAGAATTAACCAAGGAAATCATGTGATCTTGGACTTTTCTGTGCTGGGAGATTTTTGATTCCTAATTTAACTTTCCTTCATGTTATTGGTCTAAGAAGATTTCCTGTTTCGTGAATTCAAGATTCATGATTAAATCTTGATAACTTGTGGGTTTTTTTAAAGATTGTATTTATTTATTTGACAGACAGAGATAATATGTAGGCAGAGAGAGGAGAGAGAGGGAGAAGCAGGCTCCCTGCTGAGCAGAGAACCTGATGTGGGACTTGATCCCAGGACTCTGAGATCATGACCTGAGCTGAAAGAAGAGGCTTAACCCGCTGAGCCACCCAGGCACCCCAACTTGTGTGTTTTTAGAAATTATCTTTTTTTTTTTTTCCCCCCTAGGTTATCTGATTTGTCAGTATATAGTAATGTTATCACACTATATTTCTGTGGTTATCTGCTGTATTGTTTTCTATTTTTCACTTTGATTTGGAGTCTTCTCTCTCTTTTTTTTTTTCTTAGTCAATGCAGTTAGAGCACTGCCAATTTTGTTTATTTATTTATTTATTTTTGAAAAACAGGTAATTACTTTCAATGTTATGCTATTGTTGCCGCTTCCAGTCGGCAACGAGAGAAGAATTAGGCACAAACAAGTCAGCTGCAAAAGACTGGGAGCAGGGGACAACAGTTGAAAAGGACTGCTGCCAGGAGCAACTCCACAGTCTCACTTTTATTGGATAGAAATCAATAGCCAACAGAAGGATTGATGAAGGTCAAATGTTAATCCTGTCTTGCTGACAAGCAAGAAGGAGGATAAAGTTTATAGTTAACCAAGCACATTCAAAGGACTCATCTAACTAACAACGAGCACTTCTGGGAAGAGAAAGGAGCAATCACGAAAAAGGGAAGCAGGCGGTTTTCATTCCACCCTGAGCTGACTGGGCGTTCCCAGCTGCCCAGCTTCTGTGAAGGGGCGACATTATGCCCTGAGCGAGCTGGGCATCCCCAGCTGCCCAGCTTCACGGTCGTACATCGTCCTTCTCCCCAAAGACCTGTTGTCAGTATATGTATTTCTTAAGGCCATATCTAAATGTGCTTGGCAACTAGTAAAATCCTCCAGGGGTTACAATTTAAGTAACAAATTGTTCCGAGGGACAGCAGCAATTGTTGATTCTGTTCTCTATTTCTGATTCTTCTTTGTTACTTCTTTCCTCTACTAAATTACAGCTAAGTTACTTTTTCTAGTTCCCTGTGGTATAATGTTAAATTTTTTTGAACCTTTTTAAAATATAAACATTTACAGCATAAATTTCATTCTAACATCTGCTTTTGCTGCATCCCATAGGTTTTGAAATATTGTGTTTTCTTTTTCTTTTGTTTTGAGACATATTTTGATTTGACTTTTGATTTGTTATGTGGCTGATTTCTTGTGCAGTGGTGTGGTTAACATTCACATATTAATTATTTAATATTTATATTGCAGATTTTCCAGCTTTGTTTTGTTCTTGATCTTTAATTTTATAACATTATGGTTGGAAATATGATTTCAGTTTTCTTAAATTTGTAATATTTGTTATGTCTCTTTTTATGTGATTAAACCAGGGGATTCTTCCGGGTGTACTTGAAGAATATGTATTCTCTTTTCCTTGATAGGATGTTATATATATATCTTTTGGAACCGTGTATTCTGAAATATGCTTCAAGTGAAAAATGTTTTTGTTGAAAAAAATAACTTTAACTGAGAGTACTCATTTAAAATAAAGCATATAAGAGAGGAAGAAAGGGGGATGGGTAAAATAGGTGAAGGAGATTAAGAGTACACTTATCATGATAAGCACTGTGTAATGATGTATAGAATTGTTGAATCACTATATTGTATACATGAAGCTAGTATAGCACTGTATGTTAACTATACTAGAATTGAAATAAAACTTCACAAGATAGCGCTTTTTAAAAAGATTTTATGTATTTATTTGACAGAGATCACAGTAGACAGAGAGGCAGGCAGAGAGAGAGAAGGAAGCAGGCTCCCTGCTGAGCAGAGAGCTGGATGCAGGGCTCAATCCCAGGACCCTGAGATCATGACCTGAGCTGAAGGCAGAGACTTTAACCCACTGATCCACCCAGGCGCCCCAAGATAGCACTTTAAATGCAGTGATTCTTCATCCCATGCAAAAGAAAATCTTTTTTATGCTTTTTTTTTCTTTTTTATGTATTTATTTTTTAATTTAATTTAATTTTTTTAGTGTTCCAAGATTCATTGTTTATGTAGCACACCCAGTGCTCAATGCCATATGTGCCTCCTTAATACCCATCACCAGGCTCACATAACCCCCACCACCTTCACCTCCAAAACCCTCAGTTTGTTTCTCAGAGTCCACAGTCTCTGTGGTTCATCTCCCCCTCTGTACCAGAAGTCCTAGCAACAGAAAAAAGACAACAAAAAGAAATAAAGATATTCAAATTGGCAAAGAAGAAGTCAAACTCTCTCTCTTTGCAGATGACATGATCCTTTATATGGAATGCCCAAAAGACTCCACTACCAAACTACTAGAACTCATACAGCAATTCAGTAATGTGGCAGGATACAAAATCAGTGCACAGAAATCAGTTGCTTTCTTATACACTAACAACGAAAACACAGGAAGGGAAATTAGAGAATCGATTCCATTTACTATAGCTCCAAGAACCATAAGCTACCTTAAAATAAACCTAACTAAAGAGGTAAAGGATCTGTACTTGAGGAACTACAGAACACTCATGAAAGAAATTGAAGAAGACACAAAAATATGGAAAAGCATTTCATGCTCATGGATCGGAAAAATAAACATTGTTAAAAAGTCTATACTGCCCGGAGCAATCTATACTTTCAATGCCATCCTGATCAAAATTCCACTGGTATTTTTCAAAGAACTGGAACAAACAATCCTAAAATTTGTATGAAACCAGAAAAAACCCTGAATTGCTAAGGAAATGTTGGAAAAGAAAAACAAAACTGGGGAGATCACATTGCTTGATTATTTTTTAATGTATTTAAAGAGTGTTTTGAAAATAAATGCTCAATGCTTAAAGTATTTGAAATTCACATTAGGTATTATTGCAAATGGTTCTATGACATTTTCAGCCTCCAGGACAATAAAACACTACTCTTACTGTAACTATTAAAAAAAAATGTAGATAGGGGGAGGAGTCAAGATGGCGGAGAAGTAGCAAGCTGAGACTGCTTCAGCTAGCCGGAGATCAGCTAGATAGCTTATCTAAAGATTGCAAACACCTGAAAATCCATCGGCAGACCGAAGAGAAGAAGAACAGCAATTCTGGAAACAGAAAAACAACCACTTTCTGAAAGGTAGGACCGGCGGAGAAGTGAATCCAAAGCGACGGGAAGATAGACCCCGGGGGGAGGGGCCGGCTCCCGGCAAGCGGCGGAGCAACCGCGCACAAAATCAGGACTTTTAAAAGTCTGTTCCGCTGAGGGACATCAGTCCAGAGGCTAAACCGGGGCGAAGCCCACGCGGGGTCAGCGTGGCCTCAGGTCCCGCAGGGTCACAGAAGGATCGGGGGTGTCTGAGTGTCGCAGAGCTTGCGGGTATTGGAACGGGAAAGCCGGCTACAGAGACAGAGCCGACAGTAAGCTCACAGCTCGGTGTTACCTTGAACCGATCGCAGGCTCGGTGAGCTCGGAGCGCGGCCGGAGGTCAGGCAGACGGGAGTAACTGGGCGCTGTTCTCTGAGGGCGCACTGAGGAGTGGGGCCCTGGGCTCTCGGCTCCTCCGGGCCGGAGACCAGGAGGCCGCCATTTGTGTTCCCGTCCTCCGGAACTCTACGGAAAGCGCTCAGGGAACAAAAGCTCCTGAAAGCAAACCCGAGCGGATTACTCACCCCGGCCCCGGGTAAGGGCGGTGTAATTCCGCCTGGGGCAAAGACACTTGAGAATCACTACAATAGGCCCCTCCCCCAGAAGATCAACAAGAAATCCAGCCGAGACCAAGTTCACCTACCAAGGAGTGCGGTTTCAATACCAAGGAGAGCAGCAGAATTCCAGAGGAGGAGAAAGCAAAGCACGGAACTCATGGCTTTTTTCATGTGATTTTTTTTTAGTCTTGCAGTTAATTTAATTTTTTCTTTTTCATTTTTTTTTTCTTTTTTTCTTTTTCTTCTCGCCTTCGGGTAAAATTTTTTTTTTTTTAACTGTTACCTTTTTCTTTTTTAACGATTTTTTACTAGTTTATCTAATATATATATTTTTTCTTTTTTACATTTTTCTCAGGTGTTTTCTTTTTTTAAAAAAATTTTTTTTCTTTTCTTTTTTTTTCTTTCTTTCTTTTTGAACCTCTTTTTATCCCCTTTCTCCCCACTCACGCTTTTGGATCTCTTCTAATTTAGTTAAAGCATATTTTCCTGGGGTTGTTGCCACCCTTTTAGTATTTTACTTGCCCCTTCATTTACTCTTATCTGGCCAAAATGACAAGACGTAAAAATTCAACGCAAAAAAAAGAACAAGAGGCAGTACCAAAGGCTAGGGACCTAATCAATACAGACATCGGTAATATGTCAGATCTAGAGTTCAGAATGACAATTCTCAAGGTTCTAGCCGGGCTCGAAAAAAGCATGGAAGATATTAGAGAAACCCTCTCGAGAGATATAAAAGCCCTTTCTGGAGAAATAAAAGAACTAAAATCTAACCAAGTTGAAATCAAAAAAGCTATTAATGAGGTGCAATCAAAAATGGAGGCTCTAACTGCTAGGATAAATGAGGCAGAAGAAATAATTAGTGATATAGAAGACCAAATGACAGAGAATAAAGAAGCTGAGCAAAAGAGGGACAAACAGCTACTGGACCACGAGGGGAGAATTCGAGAATTAAGTGACACCATAAGACAAAACAACATTAGAATAATTGGGATTCCAGAAGAAGAAGAAAGAGAGAGGGGAGCAGAAGGTATACTGGAGAGAATTATTGGGGAGAATTTCCCCAATATGGCAAAGGGAACGAGCATCAAAATTCAGGAGGTTCAGAGAACACCCCTCAAAATCAATAAGAATAGGCCCACACCCCGTCACCTAATAGTAAAATTTACAAGTCTCAGTGACAAAGAGAAAATCCTGAAAGCAGCCCGGGAAAAGAAGTCTGTAACATACAATGGTAAAAATATTAGATTGGCAGCTGACTTATCCACAGAGACCTGGCAGGCCAGAAAGAGCTGGCATGATATTTTTAGAGCACTAAACGAGAAAAACATGCAGCCCAGAATACTATATCCAGCTAGGCTATCATTGAAAATAGAAGGAGAGATTAAAAGCTTCCAGGACAAACAACAACTGAAAGAATTTGCAAATACCAAACCAGCTCTACAGGAAATATTGAAAGGGGTCCTCTAAGCAAAGAGAGAGCCTACAAGTGGTAGATCAGAAAGGAACAGAGACCATTTACAGTAACAGTCACCTTACAGGCAATACAATGGCACTAAATTCATATCTCTCAATAGTTACCCTGATTGTGAATGGGCTAAATGCCCCTGTCAAAAGACACAGGGTATCAGAATGGATAAAAAAACAAAACCCATCTATATGTTGCCTCCAAGAAACTCATTTTAAGCCCGAAGACACCTCCAGATTTAAAGTGAGGGGGTGGAAAAGAATTTACCATGCTAATGGACATCAGAAGAAAGCAGGAGTGGCAATCCTTATATCAGATCAATTAGATTTTAAGCCAAAGACTATAATAAGAGATGAGGAAGGACACTATATCATACTCAAAGGGTCTGTCCAACAAGAAGATTTAACAATTTTAAATATCTATGCCCCCAACGTGGGAGCAGCCAACTATATAAACCAATTAATAACAAAATCAAAGAAACACATCAACAACAATACAATAATAGTAGGGGACTTTAACACTCCCCTCACTGAAATGGACAGGTCATCCAAGCAAAAGATCAGCAAGGAAATAAAGGCCTTAAACGACACACTGGACCAGATGGACATCACAGATATATTCAGAACATTTCATCCCAAAGCAACAGAATACACATTCTTCTCTAGTGCACATGGAACATTCTCTAGAATAGATCACATCCTCGGTCCTAAATCAGGACTCAACTGGTATCAAAAGATTGGGATCATTCCCTGCATATTTTCAGACCACAATGCTCTAAAGCTAGAACTCAACCACAAAAGGAAGTTTGGAAAGAACCCAAATACATGGAGACTAAACAGTATCCTTCTAAAGAATGAATGGGTCAACCGGGAAATTAAAGAAGAATTGAAAAAAAATCATGGAAACAAATGATAATGAAAATACAACGGTTCAAAATCTGTGGGACACAATAAAGGCAGTCCTGAGAGGAAAATATATAGCGGTACAAGCCTTTCTCAAGAAACAAGAAAGGTCTCAGGTACACAACCTAACCCTACACCTAAAGGAGCTGGAGAAAGAACAAGAAAGAAACCCTAAGCCCAGCAGGAGAAGAGAAATCATAAAGATCAGAGCAGAAATCAATGAAATAGAAACCAAAAAAACAATAGAAAAAATCAACGAAAGTAGGAGCTGGTTCTTTGAAAGAATTAATAAAATTGATAAACCCCTGGCCCGACTTATCAAAAAGAAAAGAGAAAGGACCCAAATAAATAAAATCATGAATGAAAGAGGAGAGATCACAACTAACACCAAAGAAATACAAACTATTATAAGAACATACTATGAGCAACTCTATGGCAATAAATTTGACAATCTGGAAGAAATGGATGCATTCCTAGAAACATATAAACTACCACAACTGAACCAGGAAGAAATAGAAAGCCTGAACAGACCCATAACCAGTAAGGAGATTGAAACAGTCATTAAAAATCTCCAAACAAACAAAAGCCCAGGGCCAGATGGCTTCCCGGGGGAATTCTACCAAACATTTAAAGAAGAACTAATTCCTATTCTCCTGAAACTGTTCCAAAAAATAGAAATGGAAGGAAAACTTCCAAACTCATTTTATGAGGCCAGCATCACCTTGATCCCAAAACCAGACAAGGATCCCACCAAAAAAGAGAGCTATAGACCGATATCCTTGATGAACACAGATGCGAAAATACTCAACAAAATACTAGCCAATAGGATTCAACAGTACATTAAAAAGATTATTCACCACGACCAAGTGGGATTTATTCCAGGGCTGCAAGGTTGGTTCAACATCCGCAAATCAGTCAATGTGATACAACACATCAATAAAAGAAAGAACAAGAACCATATGATACTTTCAATAGATGCTGAAAAAGCATTTGACAAAGTACAGCATCCCTTCCTGATCAAAACTCTTCAAAGTGTAGGGATAGAGGGCACATACCTCAATATCATCAAAGCCATCTATGAAAAACCCACCGCAAATATCATTCTCAATGGAGAAAAACTGAAAGCTTTTCCACTAAGGTCAGGAACACGGCAGGGATGTCCATTATCACCACTGCTATTCAACATAGTACTAGAGGTCCTAGCCTCAGCAATCAGACAACAAAAGGAAATTAAAGGCATCCAAATCGGCAAAGAAGAAGTCCAATTATCACTCTTCGCAGATGATATGATACTATATGTGGAAAACCCAAAAGACTCCACTCCAAAACTGCTAGAACTTATACAGGAATTCAGTAAAGTGTCAGGATATAAAATCAATGCACAGAAATCAGTTGCATTTCTCTACACCAACAGCAAGACAGAAGAAAGGGATATTAAGGAGTCAATCCCATTTACAATTGCATCCAAAACCATAAGATACCTAGGAATAAACCTAACCAAAGAGACACAGAATCTATACTCAGAAAACTATAAAGTACTCATGAAAGAAATTTAGGAAGACACAAAGAAATGGAAAAATGTTCCATGCTCCTGGATTGGAAGAATAAATATTGTGAAAATGTCTATGCTACCTAAAGCAATCTACACATTTAATGCAATTCCTATCAAAGTACCATCCATCTTTTTCAAAGAAATGGAACAAATAATGTTAAAATTTATATGGAACCAGAAAAGACCTCGAATAGCCAAAGGGATATTGAAAAAAAAAGCCAACGTTGGTGGCATCACAATTCCGGACTTCAAGCTCTATTACAAAGCTGTCATCATCAAGACAGCATGGTACTGGCACAAAAACAGACACATAGATCAATGGAACAGAATAGAGAGCCCAGAAATAGACCCTCAAATCTATGGTCAACTCATCTTCGACAAAGCAGGAAAGAATGTCCAATGGAAAAAAGACAGCCTCTTCAATAAATGGTGCTGGGAAAATTGGACAGCCACATGCAGAAAAATGAAATTGGACCATTTCCTTACACCACACACAAAAATAGACTCAAAATGGATGAAGGACCTCAATGTGCGAAAGGAATCCATCAAAATCCTTGAGGAGAACACAGGCAGCAACCTCTTCGACCTCTGCCGCAGCAACATCTTCCTAGGAACAACGCAAAAGGCAAGGGAAGCAAGGGAAAAAATGAACTATTGGGATTTCATCAAGATCAAAAGCTTTTGCACAGCAAAGGAAACAGTTAACAAAATCAAAAGACAACTGACAGAATGGGAGAAGATATTTGCAAACGACATATCAGATAAAGGACTAGTGTCCAGAATCTATAAAGAACTTAGCAAACTCAACACCCAAAGAACAAATAATCCAATCAAGAAATGGGCAGAGGACATGAACAGACATTTCTGCAAAGAAGACATCCAGATGGCGAACAGACACATGAAAAAGTGCTCCATATCACTCGGCATCAGGGAAATACAAATCAAAACCACAATGAGATATCACCTCACACCAGTCAGAATGGCTAAAATCAACAAGTCAGGAAATGACAGATGCTGGCGAGGATGTGGAGAAAGGGGAACCCTCCTACACTGTTGGTGGGAATGCAAGCTGGTGCAGCCACTCTGGAAAACAGCATGGAGGTTCCTCAGAATGTTGAAAATAGAACTGCCCTATGACCCAGCAATTGCACTATTGGGTATTTACCCTAAAGATACAAATGTAGTGATCCAAAGGGGCACATGCACCCGAATGTTTATAGCAGCAATGTCCACAATAGCCAAACTATGGAAAGAACCTAGATGTCCATCCACAGATGAATGGATCAAGAAGATGTGGTATATATACACAATGGAATACTATGCAGCCATCAAAAGAAATAAAATCTTGCCATTTGCGACAACATGGATGGAACTAGAGCGTATCATGCTTAGTGAAATAAGTCAAGCAGAGAAAGACAACTATCATATGATCTCCCTGATATGAGGAAGTGGTGATGCAACATGGAGGCTTAAGTGGGTAGGAGAAGAATAAATGAAACAAGATGGGATTGGGAGGGAGACAAACCATAAGTGACTCTTAATCTCACAAAACAAACTGAGGGTTGCTGGGGGGAGGGGGTTTGGGAGAAGGGGGTGGGATTATGGACATTGGGGAGGGTATGTGCTTTGGTGAGTGCTGTGAAGTGTGTAAACCTGGTGATTCACAGACCTGTACCCCTGGGGATAAAAATATATGTTTATAAAAAAAAAAAAAAAAAAGAAAGAAAGGACAAATACCCAACTTTTGTAGCAGCATGGACGGGACTGGAAGAGATTATTATGCTGAGTGAAATAAGTCAAGCAGAGAGAGTCAATTATCATATGGTTTCACTTATTTGTGGAGCATAACAAATAGCATGGAGGACATGGGGAGTTAGAGAGGAGAAGGGAGTTGGGGGAAATTGGAAGGGGAGGTGAACCATGAGAGACTATGGACTCTGAAAAACAATCTGAGGATTTTGAAGGGGTGGGGGGTGGGAGTTTGGGGTACTAGGTGGTGGGTATTATAAAGGGCACGAATTGCATGGAGCACTGGGTGTGGTGAAAAATAATGAATACTGTTATGCTGAAAATAAAAAATAAATTAAAAAAAAATGTAGATAGAAAGTGGCTAGGAGAGTGGAACTTGAAAATTCTCATCAGAAAAAAAAAATTGTAACTCCGTATGTATGATGTATGATGTAACTATGTATGATGGCAGATGTTAACTGGACTGATGGAAATATATTTCAGTTATATATTATATATATAAATATAAATTTATATAAATATATAAATTAAGTTATATATGTTATATATAAGTTAAATATATGCAAATATCATATATACAATATGTATACATACAAATATCAAACTATTACATTGTATTCCTGAAACTAATATAAGGTCATGTCATTCATATCTCAATAAAAAGATAAAATTAATTTAAAAAATTAAAAAAATCTCTTTGTTTCTCCTTTCTTAGGCATTTTTTGTGTATATGTGTGTTTGGTTTGTATTGGGATAGGAGTAAGGATTCTGCATTTGTTATAGGCTTGAACCTTTATTCAGTGTGAGACCTGGGACAAATGTTTCCATCTCTCTGAGTCTCAGTTCCCTCATCTGCATGAAAGGAATATTAATAATACCTACCTTGCATAGTTGTTAAGATGAGAAAATGAGATAATGCACATATATTAAAGCATATAATAAAGTAGTTTAAAAAGTGTATGTGTATGTGTGAAAGAGAGAGAATGAGAGAGAGAGTCCTCAGGAAAAAAAAAAAAAAAACTTTCTTGCCAGAAAGACATCTTAGCTAAGTTCAATTATCCTTTGTTAGCAACATAAAGAACATAAAGAAACTAACATCTTTGAAATATCTATGGAATACCTAGTATGTATCAGATATCTTTTTGAGGATATTTATGCATGCTATCTCATTCAGTCTTCATAGCTATTCCATAAGAGATAGTAGCACATTCTACAGTAAGGAAACCAAGGCTCAAAAAAGATAAGTAACTGATCCAAGTGTCATATAACTAGTAAGTGGTAGGCCTTTCTGACCACAGACCCACCACTATGACTTCCCAGACAAGATAAAAGTAGTTCCTGGACACCTACATCCTTAAAGTTCCTCTTCAACACTCTTAAGTCACTATGAATACAGAACAGGTTTCTTCCACATGTATCATTCACCTTTGAGATGATTGGATGTGGGGCAGTTATGAGTTTGGATGACTCTGAAGGGTCTCAGCCCAATTGCTAACCCAATTTCCAAAAGCAAATACCAGCTCCCAAAGTCGACTCATCTTTATGCACGGTGAAAGTCACTGGAGAGTACTTAAAAAAGAGTCATGGAAGGTACAGGAGACTGTTCTGAATCTGTATGAATCCTAAGACATGTACGCATGTCTGCTTTTCACTATTTCCCTAATCTTAACTTATTTACTTTGTTTTGTAGACACATAAACTGTTAGGGTTGAAAGCCCGCTTTTACCCTGCAATTGCACTACTGGGTATTTACCCCAAAGATACAGATGTAGTGAAAAGAAGGGCCATCTGTACCCCCATGTTTATAGCAGCAATGGCCACGGTCACCAAACTGTGGAAAGAACCAAGATGCCCTTCAACAGATGAATGGATAAGGAAGATGTGGTCCATACACACTATGGAGTATTGTGCCTCCATCAGAAAGGATGAATACCTAACTTTTGTAGCAACATGGACGGGATTGGAAGAGATTATGCTGAATAAAATAAGTCAAGCAGAGAAAGTCAATTATCATAAGGTTTCACTTATTTATGGAGCATAACAAATAGCATGGAGGACAAGGGGAGATGGAGAGGAGGAGGGAGTTGGGGGAAATTGGAAGGGGAGGTGAACCATGAGAGACTGTGAACTCTGAAAAACAATCTGAGGGCTTTGAAGGGGGGGGTGGGAGGTTGGGGGAACAAGGTGGTGGGTATTAGAGAGGGAATCAATTGCATGGAGCACTGGGTGCGGTGCAAAAACAATAAATACTGTTACGCTATTCTGATACAAGAATGCTTGGGTGCATATGGAAAGATTGCGAAGGAGTGGGTGTCTTGCACCAACAGCTGTCTTATTTATAATATGTAAGTAGAATAGAGCAAATGTTTGAATCTTTGTTATTTTTAGTACCATTTCTCTAATAAAGCTAAGTATTTTAGAGGAAAAAAAAAGAAATAAAAAAATTATGGTGAGTAACATAGCACAATAAAAATTATTTAAAAACAAACAAACAAAAATCCCCTCTTTTAGGTCATACAGTATAACCCCCTCATTGACTATATGGGAAAACAAAAGCCTTAGGTCCATTAGTAAAAGTCACTGGAGCACTGGATTATTTTGATTCTGGATAGAAGGAAGGGGAGCTACCTACAGAACATGCAATCAAACTCTGTGGTAAGATTTTCAGGATACACCCAAATCCTCTTTCTTTTATTTGACTTGATCATCTCCATCTCACAGGTCACAATGGTTTAAAGTCCACAAATTTCAGCAGCATCATTGTGGGGGTAGGGGTTTACACTTCTCTGTGAGGATGAAAACAGATCTCCATATGAATTAGCCTAAGCAGATTGCTTTCCAGACTTTATGTGAAGTCAGAGATCTGGTTTAGGTGACAGAAGGCATATTAGTTTCCTAAAGTTGTAGTAACAAATTACCACAACCTCAGTGGTTTAAAACAGCCAGAATTTATTTTCTCACAGTTCTGGGGGCCAGGGGTCTGAAATCAAGGTGTCTGCAGGGCCATGCTTTTTCTGAAGTCTCTAGGGGCAGATATTGCTTTGCTTCCCAGCTTTTGGTGACTCCCAGAAATCTCTGGAATTCCTTAGCTTGCATGTGCATCACTCCAGTCTCCATCATCACATAGCCATCTTCCCTGTGTCTTTCTCTGTCTGTATGTCTAAATTCTTCTCTTATAAAGACACCAGTCACAAGATTCAGTGTGACCTCATCTTAACTTGCAAAGACCCTATCTCCAAATAAGGTCACATGCACAATTACTGAGGATTAGGACTTTTGAAGGTATATTTAGAGGGACACATTCTACCTGTTACAAGACAAAACCTTTTGGAAATTGCAACTTGGGGAGGGACCATAGCTAAACAGCTTGAAGCTCAGAGGACAGGGGCAATGGCCCCCAAAGCTGGAAGAGGGTAAGAAAAGAAAGGTGGAAAGCAGCCACTCATACTTTTGTTAAAGCCCATCCTGAATTAGGCTTACAATCGCTGTGGCCCCTAATGTCTTTAAAGGATATTTACTACCTTCCTGCCCAAACTGAAGCTCCTATAGCATCAACTTCATAATTTTGGGTGTCCAGAAATATCTTGATCTGATACTCATTTCGGACTTTCTTTGTTAAGTGTCCCTCACATTCTGGATAGCAGAACCTACAGCAGGGAAACAGACTTGCTCACTCAGGAAGTACCCTGCCTAGTCCTCCCTGCTTCTTCACCATGAAAAAGAAGCTGAACCCATAGCAAGTATAAGAGTCAATGGTTGGGTAGGGAGAGCATATGAGAGAGGCCAGAATAGCTGGCAAATTTGTCAGCAAATCCTGACTGTAGTTTCCTTCACACTCCATATTTTGTGCCAACACTTTGAAATGTATAGTAGCTAAGAGAATGGGGAAGTTGGGATCAATAATTCTCAAGAAACCCCAGAATGCAGTGACAGGCAGTATAGAGATCCAGTACTGACATAAAGATCATGATTCTTATGTCTTTATCCAACATCTACCACTTTGCATCTTTAGACAAGGATCCGTCTCTTCAACAGTGAGACAGGGACAATAGCCACTGCCCTACCTGCTTCTGAGTATGGTTATGATTACCATCTGTAGGTAGAAGCATAATAAATTAGAGTGGTGGTTATATCAATAGAGCAGGGATGCTGAGGGGATCAAATAAGATGATAGAATAAAAACACACAGTAGGTATTCAATATATCTATGTTTGTTTTCTATCCTAGGAAGGAGAGAGGGGAGACTTCTTATTTCCAGTTGACAAATGAAGGAAAGCAAGAATCAAAGTGGTTAAATGACTTATCAAAAGCCACATACATCAGAAACTAATGATGTACTTGTCTAATTGAGTTTAAATTTTAAAACTCACATACCCAAAAAAGTAAAAAAGCCAGGGATTTGAAATTAGGCATTTGGACCTCAATTTGATTATCTTGTTTCTCATATACCATGTGTCAAATTCCTCATATCATATGGAAATAATAACAGTTTTACAAGTCAATTTATATATTAGAAAGCAATCTTCAAAGTATAAAGCCCTATACAAATATAAAGAATGCTTATTTTCCCTCTCCCTCCTTCAACTTGCATTCTGATTCTCACTAAGGTGTTAGCTAATAACAGACTTGAAGTACTGTCCCTTTCTGCTGCATTGGCCTTAAATAACCCATGGAAATAGCTAAAATCATGTAAAAATGATTCTTGGCCAAACACTGTTACAAGTACTTATGTGAGCAACCCTATAAGGCAGGCAATAATCCCTGACTCATAGGGTAGTTATGTGGTGAAATGACCTCATACATGTAAAAGGCTGAGAACAGTACCTGGGAACATAATCAGCACTGTATAAATGTTAGGTACAATCATTAGTATTACTTTCCTCATTTTCCTAATTGAAGGAGTGATGCACAAAGAAGTTACAGTCCCAACTGACCCTTGAAAAGCTCCTCAAATGAAAAGCTCTGAAGAGAACCCACCCTGCCTTCTGACATGATCTTCTTGAAGTTGCACCACCTTCTGGGCTTGTCCACAGCCAAATCTGGGCCAAAAACAGCTATAGTTTCAGAAGACACTTAGCTCTGGAAGGTCAGATGAATAGACCTCAAAAATAAAACACTGTGAAGTTCAGGAATGTTCTCTCTATCCCTATACTTTGAAGCATTTTAATCAGGAATGGATGCTGGATTTTGTCAAATGCTTTTTCTGCATCAATTGAGAGGACCATGTGGCTCTTCTCTCTTCTCATATTAATTTGTTCTATCACATTGATTGATTTGCAAATGTTGAACCATCCTTGTAGCCCAGGAATGAATCCCACCTGGTCATGGTGGATCATCTTTTTAATGTGCTGTTGGATCCTGTTTGCTAGGATCTTGTTGAGAATCTTAGCATCCATATTCATCAGTGATATTGGTCTGAAATTCTCCTTTTTGGTAGGGTCTTTGCCTGGTTTGGGGACCAGGGTAATGCTGGCTTCATAGAAAGAGTCTGGAAGTTTTCCTTCTGCTACAATTTTTTGAAACAGCTTCAGAAGAATAGGTGTTATTTATTCTTTGAAAGTTTGGTAGGCTTCCCCAGGGAATCCGTCAGGTCCCGGGCTCTTGTTTTTTGGGAGGTTTTTGATCACTACTGAAATCTCGTTGCTAGATATCGGTCTATTCAGGTTGCAAATTTCTTCCTGGTTCAATTTTGGTAGTTTATAGTTTTCCAGGAATGCATCCATTTCATCCTGGTTGCTTAGCTTATTGGCATATAACTGTTGATAATAACTTCTGATGATTGTTTCTCCTTCCTTGGTGGTTGTTGTGATTTCTCCATTTTCATTCATAATTTTATGAATTTGGGCTTTCTCTCTTTTCTTTTGGATTAGTGTGGTCAATGGTTTATCGATCTTATTGATTCTTTCAAAAAACCAGCTTCTGGTTTCATTGATATGTTCTACTGTATCTCTGGTTTCTACCTCATTGATGTATGCTCTAATCTTGATGATTTCCCTTCTTATGTGTGTAGTTGGTTTGATTGGTTGTTGATTCTCCAGTTCTTTAAGGTGTAGAGACAGCTGGTATATTCTAGATTTTTCAATTTTTTTGAGGGAGGCTTGGATAGCTATGTATTTCCCCATTAGCACTGCCTTTGCTGTATCCCATAGGTTTTGGACCAAAGTGTCTTCATTCTCACTGGTTTCCATGAATTGTTTCAGGTCTTCTTTGATACCTGGTTGATCCAAGCATTCTTACACAAGGTAGCTTTAGCTTCCAGGTGTTTGATTTCCTTCTAAAATTTTCCTTGTGATTGAGCTCCAGTTTCAAAGCATTGTGATCTGAGAATATGCAGGGAATAATCTTGGTCTTTTGGTATTGGTTGAGTCCTGATTTGTGACCCAGTATGTGGTCTATTCTGGAGAATGTTCCATGTCCACTTGAGAAGAATGAGTATTCTGTTGTTTTAGGGTGGAATGTTCTGTATTTATCTATGAGGTCCATCTGTTCCAATGTGTCATTCAATGCTCTTGTTTCTTTATTGATTTTCTGCTTCGATGATCTATTTCTGAGAGAGGCATGTTAAGATCTCCTACTATTAATGTATTCATATCAATATGACTATTTATCTTGATTAACAGTTTTCTTATGTAATTGGCTGCTCCCAGATTGGGGGCATAGATATTTACAATTGTTAGATCATCTTGGTGGATAGTCCCTCTAAGAACGATGTAGTGTCCTTCTGTATCTCTAACTACAGTCTTTAATTTAAAATCTAATTTATCTGATATGAGAATCGCTGCCCCAGCCTTCTTTTGAGGCCCATTGGGATGAAAGATGCTTCTCCATCCCTTCACTTTCAGTCTGGGTGTATCTTTAGGTTCAAAATAGGTCACTTGTAGACAACATATGGATGAGTCCTGTCGTTTTATCCAATCTGCAACCCTGTGCCATTTGGTGGTCGCATTTAGGCCATTCACATTGAGAATGATTATTGATAGATACGTTTTTATTGACATTGTGTTAACTTTGAAGTCTTTCTTTCTGTAGATTGTCTCTATATTTCTGCTCAATGCTATTTTTAGGATTTTTCCTCTTTTATAGGACCCCCCTTAATATTTCCTGCAGTGTTGGCTTTGTGGTTGCATAGTCTTTTAAGATATATTGCCTAGAGCAATTTATACTTTTAATACCATTCCAATGAAAATTCCAACAATATTCTTCAAAGAGCTGGAGCAAATAATCCAAAAATTTGTATGGAATGAGAAGAGACACCAAATCGCTAAGGAAATGTTGAAAAACAAAAATAAAACGGGGGGCATCACGCTACCTGATTTCAAGCTTTACTACAAAGCTATAATCATCAAGACAGCATGGTAATGGCATAAAAACAGAGGCATAGACTAGTGGAACAGAGTAGAGAGCCCAGATATGGACCCTCAACTCTATGGGCAAATAATCTTCAACAAAACAGAAAAAAATACACAGTGATAAAAGACAGTCTCTTCAATAAATGGTGCTGGGAAAAGTGGGCAGCTATATGCAGAAAAATGAAACTCGACCATTCCCTTACACCGTACACAAAGATAAACTCAAAATGGATAAAATACCTCAATGTGAGACAGGAATCCATCACAATCCTAGAGGAGAACATAGGCAGTAATCTCTTCGATATCAGCCACAGCAACTTCTTTCAAGATATGTCTCCAAGGGAAAGGAAACAAAAGCGAAAATAAACTTTTGGGACTTCATCAAAATCAAAAGCTTCTGCACAGCAAAGGAAACAGTCAACAAAACAAAGAGGCAACCCACGGAATGGGAGAAGATATTTACAAATGAAAGTACAGAAAAGGTTGATATCTAGGATTTATAAAGAACTCCTCGAACTCAACACACACAAAACAGACAATCATATCAGAAAATGGGCCAAAGATATGAACAGACACTTCTCCAATGAAGACATAAAAATGGCTATCAGACACATGAAAAAATGTTCATCATAATTAGCTAACAGGGAGATTCAAATTAAAATTATTGAGATGTCACCTTACACCAGTTAGGATGACCAAAATTAGCAAGACAGGAAACAGCATGTGTTGGAGGGGATGAGGAGAAAAGGGAACCCTCTTCCACTGTTGGTGGGAATGCAAGTTGGTGCAGCCTCTTTGGAAAACAGTGTGGAGATTCCTCAAGAAATTAAAAACAGAGCTTCCCTATGACCCTGCCATTGCACTACTGGGTATTTATCCCAAAGATACAGATGTCGTGAAAAGAAGGGCCATCTGTACCCCAATGTTTATAGCAGCAATGGCCACCATCACCAAACTGTGGAAAGAACCAAGATGCCCTTCAATGGATGAATGGATAAGGAAAATGTGGTCCATATACACTATGGAGTATTATGCCTCCATCAGAAAGGATGAATACCCAACTTTTGTAGCAACATGGACAGGATTCAAGAGATTATGCTGAGTGAAATAAGTCAAACAGAGAGAGTTAATTATCATAAGGTTTCACTTATTTGTGGAACATAACAAATAGCATGGAGGACATGGGGAGTTAGAGAGGAGAAGGGAGTTGGGGGAAATTGGAAGGGGAGGTGAACCATGAGAGACTATGGAGTCTGAAAAACAATATGAGGTGTTTGAAGTGGAGGGGGGGTGGGAGGTTGGGGTACCAGGTGGTGGGTATTATAGAGGGCACGGATTGCATGGAGCAGTGGGTGTAGTGCAAAAATAATGAATACTGTTATGCTGAAAATATATAAAAATAGATTCAAAAAACAAAAACAAAAATAAACAAATAAATAAATAAATTAATTAATTAATAAAACGCTCTGGATGAAGTCAGTCCAACCTGATTCCCTGGGAAATACAGATACAAATGGATCTAAGCCATTCTACTAGTCAGTTTTTTCACTTCCATTTTCTTTTCTTTTTATTTTATTATATTGTGTTAATCACCATACAGTACATCATTAGTTTTTGATGATGTAGTGTTCCATGATTCATTGAGTATAACACCCAGTGCTCCAAGCAATGCATGCCTTCCTTAATAACTATCACTGGGATAACCCATCCTCCCCACCCCTCTCCCCTCTAAAATCCTCATTTTACCAGAGTCCATAGTTTCTCATGGTTCATCTCCCCCCTCAATCCCCCCCTTCATTTTTCCCTTCCTTCTCCTAATATCCTCCATGCTATTCCTTATGGTCCGCATATAAGTCTTTCTCTGCTTGACTTATTTGACTTAGCATAATTCCCTCCAGTGCCATCCATGTCAATGAAAATGGTGCGTATTCACTTCCATTTTCTTATAATGGTATATTGCAATCCTGTAGCCTTTCCAAGTTAACAATGCATTGTTTTTATATTCATTACCTCAACTTAGCTTCGAGCAGTCCTGCAACATGCCTGTGAGTAAGATGAGGATTTCCAGTCATCAGAGAAGAATGATAAAACCCAAAGATAGAAGGGGGGTTGTCAGGATTTGTGGCAGAGCCAACACTGAAACTCTCAGATCCTCTTGTCTTCCAGTTTCTATGTGTTGGGAAATCCTTTCCCTTCTTTGGGACTCAGTATAAAATGAAGGGATTGAACCATATTGTCAACTGTATCCCTGACCTGCCTCAATGCCCCCTAACATTCAGTTTTTCCACTCCACTTTGCTTTTTCCCTGGACTCCAGTCCCTCTCTGAACAGGTGCTTAGACCGCTCCAAGGAATGGTAGTCAGCATCTCTCAGCAACCAGCAGAGGGCACAGGAAACCTGCCAAGAAAAGCTATTCTGAAACAAGCTACTGGGCAGCAAGAACCTCCCATTGGACTCATAGAAACAATTAAGGGCTTAGGTTGGAGGAAATAACTAGAGATAGGCTGGAATGATCCCCAGGAATTATCCGGTGCAAATTCTCTAGTTCAGATGGAGAAACTGAGGCTCAGTGAGGGGAAGAATCTGTCTCAAGGTCACGAAGCAAATCAGGGGTGGAAATGAAACTAGAATCCAATTTCCTGAACTTAGACACTGCTTCTTCAACTGTATTAACCAACTGCTGATATAGTACTGTCTTGAATTATTTCTCTGGTGGCACATTGTTCAGCTAATAATTTACCAAATTTCAATAATGACAACAGATACCACCCTATGGATGCCTTCAACATGTCACAAATGGTGCTAGGCTAGGCACCTTACATATTCTGACTCATTTGAATCCCCACAGCAGCTCTTTTAGGTATGGAGTACTTTGTCCCATTTCACTGAATAGAAGGCAAATCACACTCAAGTCTTTTTTACTCCAAAGCCTGTTATTTTAAAGAACCAACAAGGCATCTCTGCACCTAGCTAGTCCACACAGTCCCTTAGTAAGGTACATTCATCTGTGACCCTCTTCCTAGTGAGTGGTAACCTTGACATAAAGTACCAAATTTTAACTATCAGCCAATGGAGTCATTAGGTATGTTTGTTTACTTGCTTGATTGGTCTACAAAACCACTGCAATTAAATTTGCTTCCAATAGTATTATTCTAAATTTTGTGTCCTTAAATCTTACTAAAAACTATAAATATATAAAGAGAATGCTGTTAAATTCATTAATATCCTTCTCTTAAAAAAAGACTTATTGCTTCTGTTCCTGATGGGGTCCAATTTTCTAAAAGTGGAATGTGAAAGATGAGGTTGATTGAAAACTATCAAGCTAGACCTCCTATTTCCCTGAATAAGAGTTGTAGTTAACTTCCCTTAAAAAAAATACTTTACCCTAAAATCTGTAGAAACTATAGCGTATCCCTTTATCAAAACATTCTTAAGTCTCAAAACCAGAAATTTCCCCCTATTGTTTATTCAACATTCCTCCTACTATAATTCTTTTTTTAATTGATTTATTTATTTTCAGAAAAACAGTATTCATTATTTTTTCACCACACCTAGTGCTCCATGCAATCCATACCCTCTATAATACCCACCACGTGGTACCCTGACCTCCCTCCACTTCAAACCCCTCAGATTGTTTTTCAGAGTCCATAGTCTCTCATCATTCACCTCCCCTTCCAATTTACCCGAACGCCCTTCTCCTCTCTAACACCCCTTGTCCTCCATGCTATTTGTTATGCTCCACAAATAAGTGAAACCATATGATAATTGACTCTCTCTGCTTGACTTATTTCACTCAGCATAATCTCTTCCAGTCCAGTCCATGTTGCTACAAATGTTGGGTATTCATCCTTTCTGATGGAGGCATAATACTCCATAGTGTATATGGACCACATTTTCCTTATCCATTCATCCATTGAAGGGCATCTTGGTTCTTTCCACAGTTTGGTGACCATGGCCATTGCTGCTATAAACATTGGGGTACAGATGGCCCTTCTTTTCACGACATCTGTATTTTGGGGGAAAATTCCCAGTAGTGCAATGGCAGGGTCATAGGGAAGTTCTATTTTTAATTTCTTGAGGAATCTCCACACTGTTTTCCAAAGAGACTGCACCAACTTGCATTCCCACCAACAGTGGAAGAGGGTTCCCCTTTCTCCACATCCTCTCCAACAGATGTTGTTTCCTGTTTTGTTAATTTTGGCCATTCTAACTGGTGTAAGGTGATATCTCGATGTGGTTTTAATTTGAATCTCCCTGAGGGCTAATGATGATGAACATTTTTTCATGTGTCTGATAGCCATTTGTATGTCTTGATGGGAGAAGTGTCTGTTCATATCTTCTTCCCATTTTTTGGATATGTTTGCCTGTTTCATGTGCGTTGAGTTTGAAGAGTTCATTATAGATCCTGGATATCAACCTTTTGTCTTTACTGTCATTTGCAAATATCTTCTCCCATTCCGTGGGTTGCCTCTTTGTTTTGTTGACTGTTTCCTTTGCTGTGCAGAAGCTTTTGATTTTGATGAAGTCCCAAAAGTTTATTTTCGCTTTTGTTTCCTTTGCTTTCGGAGACATATCTTGAAAAAAGTTGCTGTGGCTGATATTGAAGAGATTACTGCCTATGTTCTCCTCCAGGATTCTGATGGATTCCTGTCTCACGTTGAGGTCTTTTATCCATTTTGAGTTTATCTTTGTGTACGGTGTAAGAGAATGGTCAAGTTTCATTCTTTTACATATAGCTGCCCAGTTATCCCAGCACCATTTATTGAAGAGACTGTCTTTTTTCCACTCTATATTTTTTTCCTGCTTTGTTGAAGATTATTTGCCCATAGAGTTGAGGGTCCATATCTGTGCTCTCTACTCTGTTCCACTGGTCTACGTGTCTGTTTTTATGCCAGTACCATGCTGTCTTGGTGATCACATTTTTGTAATAAAGCATGAAATCAGGTAACGTGATGCCCCCAGCTTTATTTTTGTTTTTCAACATCTCCTTAGCAATTCGGGGTCTCTTCTGATTCCATACAAAACTTTGGATTATTTGCTCCAGCTCTTTGAAGAATACCGGTGGAATTTTGATTGGAATGGCATTAAAAGTATAGATTGTTCTAGGCAAGATACGCATTTTAACAATGTTTATTCTTCCGATCCAAGAGCATGGAATGTTCTTCCATTTTTTTTTTTTTTGTCTTCTTCAATTTCTTTCATGAGTGTTCTGTAGTTCCTCAAGTACAGATCCTTTACCTCTTTGGTTAGGTTTATTCGCAGGTATCTTATGGTTCTTGGTGCTATAGTAAATGGAATCGATTCTCTAATTTCCCTTTCTGTATTTACATTGTTAGTGTATAAAAAAGCCACTGATTTCTGCACATTGACTTTGTATCCTGCCATGTTGCTGAATTGCTATAAGAGTTCTAGTAGTTTGGGCGTGGAGTCTTTTGGGTTTTCCATATATAAAATCATGTCATCTGCAAATAGAGAGAGTTTGACTTCTTCATTGCCAATTTGGATACCTTTTATTTCTCTTTGTTGTCTGATTGCTGTTGCTAGGATTTCTAAAGTATGTTGAACAAGAGTGGTGAAAGTGGGCATCCTTGTCTTGTTCCTTATCTCAACGGGAAGGCTACAAGCTTTTTCCCATTGAGGATGATATTTGCTGTGGGTCTTTCATAGATAGATTTGATGAGGTTCAGGAATGTTCCCTATATTCCTATACTTTGAAGCGTTTAATTAAGGAACGCATGCTGGATTTTGTCAAATGCTTTTTCTGCATCAATTGAGAGGACCATGTGGTTCTTCTCTCTTCTCATGTGTTGTATCACATTGATTGATTTGCAAATGTTGAACCATCCTTGTAGCCCAGGAATGAATCCCACCTGGTCATGGTGAATAATCTTTTTTTTTTTTTTTTTTTTTTGACAGAGAGAAATCACAAGTAGATGGAGAGGCAGGCAGAGAGAGAGAGAGAGGGAAGCAGGCTCTCCGCTGAGCAGAGAGCCCGATGCGGGACTCGATCCCAGGACTCTGAGATCATGACCTGAGCCGAAGGCAGCGGCTTAACCCACTGAGCCACCCAGGCGCCCCAATTGTGGATAATCTTTTTAATGTGCTGTTGGATCCTGTTTGCTAGGATCTTGTTGAGAATCTTAGCATCCATATTCATCAGTGATGTTGGTCTGAAATTCTCCTTTTTGGTAGGGTCTTTGCCTGGTTTGGGGACCAGGGTAATGCTGGCTTCATAGAAAGAGTCAGGAAGTTTTCCTTCTGCTTCAATTTTTTGAAACAGCTTCAGGAGAATAGGTCTTATTTCTTCTTTGAAAGTTTGGTAAAATTCCCCAGGGAATCCGTCAGGTCCTGGGCTCTTGTTTTTTGGGAAGTTTTTGATCACTGCTTAAATCTCATTACTAGATATCGGTCTATTAAGGTTGTCAATTTCTTCCTGGTTCAATTTTGTTAGTTTATAGTTTTCCAGGAATGCATCCATTTCATCCTGGTTGCTTAGCTTATTGGCATATAACTGTTGATAATAACTTCTGATGATTGTTTCTCCTTCGTTGTGATCTCTCCCTTTTCATTCACAATTTTATGAATTTGGGCTTCTCTCTTTTCTTTTGGATTAGTGTGGCCAATGGTTTATCGTTCTTATTGATTCTTTCAAAAAACCAGCTTCTGGTTTCATTGATATGTTCTACTGTATCTCTGGTTTCTACCTCATTGATCTCTGTTCTAATCTTGATGATTTCCCTTCTTATGTGTGTAGTTGGTTTGATTTGTTGTTGATTCTCCAGTTCTTTAGGGTGTAGAGACAGCTGGTGTATTCTGGATTTTTCAATTTTTTTGAGGGAGGCTTGGATGGCTATGTATTCCCCCCTTAGGACAGCCTTTGCTGTATCCCATAGGTTTTGGACCAAAGTATCTTCATTATCATTGGTTTCCATGAATTGTTTCAGTTCTTCTTTGATCTCCTGGTGGATCCAAGCATTCTTAAGCAAGTTGGCGTTTAGCTTCCAGGTGTTTGAGATCCTTCTGAACTTTTTCTTGTGATTGAGCTCCAGTTTCAAAGCATTGTGATCTGAGAATATGCAGGAAATAATCTCAGTGTTTTGGTATTGGTTGAGTCCTGATTTGTGACCCAGTATATGGTCTCCTCTTGAGAAGGTTCCATGTGCACTTGAGAAGAATGAGTATTCTGTTGCTTTAGGGTGGAGTGTTCTTTATATATCTATGAGGTCCATCTGGTCCAATGTGTCATTCAATGTTCTTGCTTCTTTATTGATTTTCTGCTTCGATGAGCTGTCGATTTCTGAGAGAGGCATGTTAAGATCTCCTATGATTATTGTATTCATATCAATATGACTATCTTGATTAACAGTTTTCTTAAGTAATTGGCTGCTCCCATATTGGGAGCATAGATATTTACAATTGTTAGATCATCTTGGTGGATAGTCCCTTTAAGGATTATGTAGTGTCCTCCTGTACCTCTCACTACAGTCTTTAGTTTAAAGTCTAATTTATCTGATATGAGAATCACTGCCCCAGCCTTCTTTTGAAGCCCATTGGCATGAAAGATGCTTCTCCATCCCTTCACTTTCAGTCTGCGTGTATATTTAGGCTCACAATGGGTCTCTTGTAGACAACATATGGATGGGTTCTGTCGTTTTATCCAATCTGCAACCCTGTGCCATTTGATGGTCGCATTTAGGCCATTCACATTTAGAGTGATTATTGATAGATACGTTTTTATTGACATCGAGTTACCTTTGAAGTCTTTCTTTTTGTAGACTGTCTCTATATTTCTGTTCAATGCTATTCTACGGATTTTTCCTCTTTTATAGAACCCCCCTTAATATTTCCTGCAGTGTCAGCTTGGTGGTTGCATAGTCTTTTAAGCCTTGCCAGTCTTGGAAACTCTTTATCTCTCCATTCATTTTGAATATCAGTCTTGCTGGGTAAAGTATTCTTGGCTGCATGTTCTTCTCATTTAGTGCCCTGAATATATCTTGCCAGCCTTTTCTGGCTTGCCAGGTCTCTGTGGATAGGTCTGACTCTATTCTAATGGGCTTCCCTATTTAAGTAAGGAGCCTCTTTGCCCTGGCAGCTTTCAAGAGATTATACCTACAATTATATTTCCTCAATTTGACTATCAGGTGTCGTGATGTTCTTTTGGAATGTATAATCTTGGGTGGAGACTGTTCAGCCTGTTCAGCTGTTCAGCTGATTCCATTCGCGAGATTGGGAAAATTTTCATGAAGGACTTGTTCCACTATATCTTCTAGACTTCTTTCTTTCTCCTCCCCTTCAGGGATTCCAATAGTTCTGATTTTGGAATATTTCATGGCAGCATTAATTTCCCTGATTCTGTTTTCATGGTTTATAAGCTGTTTGTTTCAAGCTTCCTCCTGATCCCTTCTCTCTATCTGTTTGTCCTCCAGATCACTAATTCTATCTTCTGTCTCTGTTACCCTAGCTTTAAGAGAGTTTAGATTAGATTGGAACTCATTGAGAGCATTGTGAACCTCTTCCCTGGTAGCTTTAAGCTCCGCCCTAACATTGAGAACATCCTGTCTGGTCGCTTTCAGCTCAGCCCTAATCAATTCCGTTTGGTCATCCATGGCTTTCTCCAACCTAGCTATCGCCTGGATAATTGTTAGCCTGAATTCTCTTTCCGACATATTGTCTATGTTGATAGCTGTTAGCTCTGTTGCAGAAGGTCCATCCTCTGTATTTTTCTTCTGTTGGGCATTCCTCCTCCTAGTCATTTTGGTGAGAGATGACTGAACAGATGTAGCTGGATGTATCGACTGTGGTGCTGTCAAGGGGCACCGTGGAACACTTTTGAGCAATCACGATTCCCCACCCAAACGAGAGACAAAAGAAAAGAAAAAGGAAAAAAAAAAGAGAGAGAGAGACAGGAAAGAAAGGGAAGATGAAAGAGAAGGTTCAGCCCAAATGGGCCCCAATGTACGATTTATGAAGTATAGAAACAAAAACAGACAAATAAAAAGACTGATAAAAGTATATGACAAGAGAAAAAAATATATGCAAATAAAGGAAGAACCCTGTCAAAAAGAACCCCAAGTGTAAGATTTATATGCTATCAGGACAAACACAAAAACACAGAAACACTGGTGGGAGAGTGGTTATAAATTCTCAATGTGTGCGAGGAAGGTTGTTTTGATTCTTCCTGGATGTATCTTGATATCTTTGTTAAAGGACTCAACTTTCCTAAGATAAAGGGGATTAAAAATTGGTTTACCTATAGGGGTAGTATTGATTGGGGAAAGGGGATTACTTTGAAGTTCAACTCTATATGAATATTAGAGGATAAAAATAAAAAGGAATAACTAGACTAAACTAAACTAAAATTTAAAAAAAGGAATTCCAAAAATAAAAATGCAAAAGAAAAACATAGGTGTATGTATCAAAAAGTTCAGGTTAGAAGGGTATTATGGAATTTGATGTACTGTACAGCTTGCTGTGATGGTAAATACGTTAAAAAAATTACTTACCTATGTGTAAAAAAAAAAATGAACCATAATAGTGGGAATGAGTGAAAAATGAAAATTTTCCTATGAAGTACTGGTTGTTCTCTTGCAGTTCCTTTTTCTCTCTCTCTTTTTTTTTTCTTTCTTGGTTTGTTTTCTGGGGGAGGGGCCTGCCACGTGGGTTGTCAGTCAATGATGTTTCCTGAGTTAAGTCCTCCCACCCGCCTCAAGGGGGTGGGCTCTGAGGAAACTGGTTTTTTTCAGGCTTTTGTTCTCTGGCGGTTTTAATGCTTGTTCACTTTTTTTTCTCTCACCTTGACCGCCTTTGATGGTTTTTGTAGTTTTAGAGGAAAACAAAATGCACCCCGATCTCCCTCTCAGAGAGAAGCCTCAGTCTGGGTGCAGAGCCTAAATAAGTTCCCCCTTGGCCGCTGGCAGAACAGGTTCCAAGTTGCAGACCCTGGGGACGCAGGCTCTTTTGCTTGTACCCAAAGCCAAGGCAGTGGCGGCTGTCTGGGAGCTCCCGACCGTCAGAGAGGTTCCAAGCAGCAATCGCACACTGAGTTTTTCCCGCTGGCCCGGGCTGGGAGTGCCTGGTCTTGCTGGGTCTAAGAGTGCCCGGCTTGTGCGCACCTCTTTCAGGGGCGGCTATGGGTCGCATGTGCGTCTCAGCCACTGAGAATGGGGTGCAGGTCCGATAGTACCAGGCTGGGCTTTTGCGTACCTCTGTCAAGGGAGAGTTTGGGGTGCGTGACGTAGGCTCTGAAACAACGGCATGGGTCAAAGAGCACCAGCCGGGCCTTTGTAACTCTCTCAGGGGAGCATGAGGGACGTGCGCACGTATCTCAGGCTTTGTAGCAGGGCTCGAGGGTTCTGCCCGCTGGCGTGGCTCCCATCCCCTCACAGGAGCCAGAACCCACGCATTCTTGGGCAAGCTGGTGGCTTAGGGACCAAGACCTTGTTTCTCTGCCACACTCTCTCTGCCTCAGCACGAGGGGAGGCTGTCCTGGGACTGGGGACTTAAGCCCCTGTCGCTAGCTGCCCTGATTCCCACATAATTCCCCTTCGATCCTTTGCTCTTTTGGAGTGCTTTCAACCAATCTCCAAGTTAATGCTGTTCCCCAGACGCAGGGCACTCTCACTCGTATTGGGGTATTACTTTCCAACCAGTCGCCTCTGGTGGCTCCCTCCCCCTTTTGTTTATCTTCTGATATCAGTCAGCCATTCCCACTCCCCTTTACCTGCCCACTGGCGTCTTCTGACCCTGAAGAGATCCAGATGTGTATAATTCTGAGCTCAGGCTGATTTCATGGGTGAATGGAGTTCTTTGGTAGGTTATCAGCTCACTTTGGGGTACAGGTTGAACAGGTGCCTCCTCCTACTTCCCTGCCATCCTGTCCCCTCCTACTATAATTCTAACACCTACTTGTCACCACTCAAATTGAACCCCATGAAAACTGTAGTGAGCTAAACCAATGCACTAAAGTTGGAGTCAAAATTGAGATCTGAATCCAAATTTTGTCACAATGTGAATGACTTTGTGCAAGTTACTGAACTTCTCTAAGTTTGTTTCCTCACAGATAAAATGATAAATCACTCCCATTACACAAGGTTATTTTAAGGATTAAATGGAAACAACGTACATGACAACACCCTGCAAAATACTAGACATAAAGCTTCCACTCAATGAATGTTCTAAGAAGAATGTTATAGGGCTGTCCTCCTACATTATTCAGGTCAAATAGCACAGAGTGTTGTTACCAGAAGGTGCCTAGAGGTCTCTGAGATACCAAGACATCACCCTCCCTTCTGTAAGGAAACTGAGGTCCAGCAGGATGAAAGGACTTGTCTCTAAGTTATACAGACAACAGGGCACAAAGCTGGGACATAAATCCAGGTCTCCTGATACTCAGCCCAGAAACTTTCCTCTACCCCAGTCTCTGGATTCATTTCCTGCTGGTGGGGGAGAAGATTGTGAAGCCAGGGAAATGTCCCACAGCCTAAGGAAAATGGTTGTCTTAGGCATCATTAAGTGATCCAAGTCACTCGGGTTCCATTCCCAGAGCTTCAGTTTTGGTTCTAGATTGAGTTGAGGTGTAACTGCAGGAATTCTGTCCAAAGAAAGAGAAAAAATTGCCCAGGATTTTAGGATCAATCAAGTTCCAGACACCTGACTGGTAGGTGGATTCCTCCTGGGATACTCCTGTTGAAAGGTGGGGCTATGGGGAGCCCATGGGAGTTTAGCTGTTTTGGGGGTTCTGAATGCTTCAAATAGTGATTGGGAAGAGCCAGTTTCCACCTCACCTGAATAGGGGGGGCCTCCAGTGTAAGCCTTGCTGGCTTTACTCTCTGCCTTCACTGCACCCATATCCAAGTTGGACTCCTGGATCTGCCCTGCCTGGCTGTACCCCTTGGGCACCCTGCAGATCTCCTGCTCCTCCATCTTGGTAGGCTTCTCCTCTAGTTTCTCCATGATAGCATCAGTGGTGAACCTCCTGACACTGGTTTCCCATCTCAGGGGACTCTCCAGGACTGAAACTTTCCTTGAGGAAGCTGACCACAATCTCAGTGTCTTCATTGAGCTCTTGGAGGAAGAGCGCTCCCTCTCATGAAACAGTAGTTTCATACAACAATAGTGGCTGCTGCAGCCATTCTGTGCCGTTGCATCATCCTGGAACTCAAAGAGAGCTAAGGCCAAGGCTGAAGCCAAAGCAGAAGTGGTGAGGGCCTTGCCTGGCATCTCCTCACTATCAATGCCCATCTTAAAAGTGCCTGAGGTCTGCAAGGACTTACATTGGTGGCACCGGCACCTCCCAATGATGCTGTGTCACTGTGTAGCCTCAGGGGTTAGAAGGGCAGGTCGAATGGATAGGGGACATGAGAGGTGGCACCCTCCAGGATGAATGTCACCCTCCGCTGACAAAATAAGACTGAGGGTAGTGACCCATCTGCAACTATTGCAGGGAGAATGCCCTCTACTTGTGGGCCACTGAAGAATTTGGTAACACCACCAAAAGACATGGTCTTGTCTTGGTGTATGTGCCCGGTGTTCTCATTGCTTCATTGCTTCCTTCCACATGCCCTCTCAAGGTGGGTCCCTTGATGGCAGACTTGAATTCCTGGATTCTGGAGTCTCCAGATGTATGTAGGTAGTAATGGTCCCCAGGGAATATGCTTTTCAGGTAGCTTTTCAGGGTCCTCTTCCTCCCAAGAGTCTTCTTCCACTTGGATGCCAAAGCCATCAAAAGTTAGCACTTTCTGATTCACCTTCTTGGAGGTGTGCACCAGCCTCTGCACACATGCAAGTAAGGGTTCCAAGCCCTCAAAGTGGCCAGCATAGGAATGCCAGAAGGGCTTTATAGCCTCCCCTGCCTTCTTCATCTGGTAGATACCTGAGGCTTTTGGGGGTTCCTAGGCCTTGTTGTTTCTAAAGGGAGTATTCTTAGATGCCCCAGTTGAAGTCTTCAACCTCTTAAATGATTTCATTTGATCCAGTAATGTGATTTTGGTTTTCAACTCTGCTGGCCTGGAGGCATCTTCCAGTAAAATCATGGACTGGGGTCAGTTCACCTGACTGGGGGGGTCTTTTTCTGGGGCTCACAAAAATTCAGATCTTGTTGGCCTTTTTTTTTTTTTCTTATTCTGATCACTCCCTTCCCTGAGACTCAAGTCACCCTGGTCACAATGTTCAGATTCCTCCAGCTCTACCTCCCTAGCCAGACCTTCTATATCAGAGTGACCTGGGAAGACTGGAACCATGCAACCACTGGGCACCAGTTTAGAAACAGAGGCAGTCGGGCAGCTGTGGAGAGTCTCCATGGTCAGGGCAGGAGATAGGGCACCAAAGCACTGAGGGAGGTCTGGCCAGTTATTTCCAGCTGAAGGGGAGAAAGAGAGGAGAGATGGATTAGACAAAGCCACAAACATCATTCTTTTCAGATTTGTCATTATCAAATACATAGAATATACATTATCACCACTTGTCCATCAAATATTTAGGAACTTACAAAACAAAACTTCATTAATTTGGACCCCACTAGTTTAGAATTGAAGGAGATCACAGCTTATCCTTTGTACCAAGGAAAGCAAAAGGCTTTGCATTTAAGTATTTAAATGCAAATGTACTTGAGAGGGATGTAACTTAAAGCTATTATTATCGGATCTTGACAATTGATCAAATATATATATTTAAAGTCACAAAAAAAAGAAAAAAAAAACTGAAAGTACCTCAGAAGTTTATTACTTTGATCCTCTCATTTTACAGAAAGGCACTGGAGGTCCACTGAAAACACCCACCTTGTCTAAGTCACAAAGCCAAAAAAGCAGAAGATAGAGATTCCTCTCTCTCTCTCTCTCTTTTTACGATTTTATTTATTTACTTATTTATTTATTTGATAGAGAGAGATCACAAACAACAGGTGGAGAGGGAATGGTGGGGGCAAGCTCCTCTCTGCTGAGCAGAGAGCCCAAAGCAGGGCTTGATCCCAGGACCCTGAGATCATGACCTGAGCCGAAGGCAGAAGCTTAACCCACTGAGCCACCCAGGTGCCCCAGACATCGATCTCTTATTTGCTCATCCATTCACTCAGGAAGACAAAAAGTAGTGAGTTTGCCTGCCAAATCACCTGCTTAGCACTAACATCTGAGCAAGGTCCTGGACACCACTAATATGAAATAGACATACACAGCTAGTCACCCAAGCTCACAGGCTACTGGGAGAGACTGGTGGACATAAACAATTGCAATATAGCCTTGTAAGTGTTCTAACAGATGTATGCATAAAGGTAATGGAAGCTTAGAGGAAAGGAGAGAGGGGACAGTAAACTGAAAGGAGGTGGGGGCTAAGGATAGGTGGAGAGATAGAAGATTAGGGGCCCCCAAGAATGCTTCCCAATACAGCTGGGTCTAGAACTAGGAGTCCCCTCATGGTGAAATCTCTCTCCATCTGGTGATCTTTCTCCCTCTGCCCTGCATAGCCTGTGAGCAGGGCTTGATAAGAGGAAGACAGATAAAAGTGAAGGCTGACATTCAGAAGCTGAAGGGAATGGAAGAGAAGAAAGAGGAACATAGGTAGAACCCTAAAGACAGTTTCTGCCTTCTTGATGGTTTTGCCAGAGGTCAACTTATTAGCTCAGTTTTTTTTTAATTTCTCCTTTTTCTGGTCTGATATTCAAGGTTAACCTCACCAGACCTGGATCATGTCTGTACTCTGCATCCTTCCTGTACTTATATGCATAGCTTGCATAGAATCTATATGACTTAGAAAATGTTCAAGCCAAAAGAGACCTGAAATATATTATCTAGTTTTAGAAAATGGGACTGAAGGGTGCCTGGGTGGCTCAGTGGGTTAGGCCGCTGCCTTCAGCTCAGGTCATGATCTCAGGGTCCTGGGATCAAGTCCCGCATCGGGCTCTCTGCTCAGCAGGAGCCTGCTTCTCTCTCTCTCTCTCTCTCTCTCTCTCTCTCTACCTGCCTCTCTGTATACTTGTAATCTCTCTCTGTCAAATAAATAAATAAATAATAAAAATCTTTAGAAAATGGGACTGAAAAGGGTCAGAGACTTGGCCTAGGTCACACATCAAACCAGTGGCAGACCAAAAATAGAAGCCTCGTCCTCCTGCCTCCCAGGCTAGGAAGGACCTTTACTTCTGTCCCACAGTAGCACTCTCACCCAGAAGTTCTGTTTCTCCAAGGAGGTTGTCTGGTCAAGTCAGGATGATAATAACAGCTAACATTTGTAAGTATGAGGCACTGCATAAGTTCATTTTTTTCTCACAATAACACTATGAAGTGGTACTACTGGCATTCTCATTTTAAAAATTGTTCAATGAGGTAGAGAAACCTTAAATGATTTGCCTATGTTCTCCACCATCACTAATGGAGTTGGGATTTAAATCCAGACAGGATGACACCAGAAGCCATGCCATTAACCATTATACTGTACTCTCTTTCTAGAAAAGAAGATGGTCCATACACAAGTCTTCCTGCTTCCCTCCCTGTCTCTTGACTTTTTTTTAGCACTACCAGATCAGAATAATCTTCCTAAAAGGCATCTGGACACATTCTTGGTGCCAAAGCAGGTCTTGGTGGGGACAGGGAAGTTGGTGGAAGATGATCACTGTTCCTGACAAAGTTCCTACAGAAAGCCTTCCAAATTAGGTAGGTCAAGTAAGGGCTCTCCCTTCACTAATTTTCCATCTGGCCATAGCCCTTCCCCCTGGGATTTTCTCCAAGTATACCCCCCCCCAAATATGCCCTGAAAAGAGTCAGTCTTAACCTCTAAGTGGAACTTAAAATTGAAGAGAACTTTGGGCTCCCTTAGTCTGCCTGATCCACCATTTCACAGGTTGAAACAGAAGCACAGAAAATTCAAAGGAAAAGCATGCCAGGTGTATACTTTGTACTTATGCATCATCCATAACAGCAGAGCTCTGGAAGGGATGTTGGAAACCATTTAGCTGGGCCCCTCATGCTGTTTTGTCAAGATGATTAAGACCAAGGAAACTGCTCCCAGCACACAACTAGTGAATGCAAGAGTAGGGCCAGGCTTCCCAATATGCAGGCTAGGTTACTGTACACCTCTGGTTCTTTCATCACTCTAGTGTTTACAGGAAAGCCACCAATAAAAGGAAAGACTGCAAAGCAGAATTTCCCTATGGAGAGATTTAAGAATGGATACAAGAAAAAAAAGTATCTTCTTTTCAGTTCCATTTGGTCTGAGCATTATTTTAAGAGTCTTAGTATATAATTAGGGTTAACGAGGGGGATATATGAAGTGAAACCTTAACTGATTAATTTTATGTTTCACTGAACCAAAAAGACTCTTCCTAAAAGACAAGAAGAGCCATCATGAGGGCACACAGCAACTGGGGCCTCTTTTTTCATGAAGCAAACACTCTCCATTCATGCTGCCATATAGCTCTTATCATCCTGCATTTTGATTACTTGTTTATTTATCTGACTCCCCCATAAATTTGGGAGCTTTTCCAGGATAAATACTGGGTCTCATTTACCCTGATATTTCTCAGTGCTTTCTAGGTGCCTGGCATATAGTTGGTGCTCAATAATGAGAATCTATGTTTTTTTTATTAATTTTTTATTTTTTATAAACATATATTTTTATCCCCAGGGGTACAGGTCTGTGAATCACCAGGTTTAAACACTTCACAGCACTCATCCAAGCACATACCCTCTCCAATGTCCATAATCCCACTCCCTTCAATAATGAGAATCTAAATCGAGAGTCAGCAAACCAAGGCCTACCATTTGGTTTTGTAAAGTTCTATTAGAACATAGTCACACTCTTCCCTTTACTTAATTTTTTATGGCTGATTTATTTTTCTTTTTTGTTAAAAAACATAATGAATAGTTTCAATTGAATTCAATTGAAACTTCATGGCCCTCAAAAATCTAAAATATTTATTATTTGGTCCTTTACAAAGAATGTCTGCTAACCCCTGTTCTACATAATATTTTGCATGTATAGACCACTATAGTTTAACACTTTCATATTCTTATAGAGTGGGCATCTATGGGTCCATTTTAAAGATAGTTACAATGGTACTCAGGGGAGCACACTGCTTTGTATCACTCAGAAGTATTCCACAAACAGGTAAGATTTAGCAATAGAAACGTGTTTCATTTATCTAGTCAAAAGCTCCTGGCCCCATATGAAAGTAATGGCAGAGCTAGGAGGAGAGGACTGGGCATCTAGTGTCAAGTCCAATGCCTACTGTCCTGCATCTGACTCCTTCCTTAGGACCCTTAAGTAAGATTATGAAAGAAGATTCATTGCTAATTCCTACCTATGTAACATTCATTGCTTAACACAAGAATTGTTTAGGTCAACAGACACTTATTCCCAAGTTCACCTGAAATCTGAGCACAGTTCTAAATACCAATTTTGCAATCAGCTTTCTGTGTCATATAGGTGCTATGAGTGTTAAATGAGATAATGCCTAACACAATAAGGGTGATAATGAGTAATATGTCTTTAGCACTTATTCTGAAACTTGCACTGAGTTAAACACTTTATTTATATGTATCATCTCACTATTCCTCATCACAGGGCTATTATGATCCCCATTTTAAATGCAGAAAAGAAGGCTGAGAGTAGAAAGAACTTACCCAAGGTCACAGTTAGAGCCAGGATTCGAACAAAGTGCATTCGATGCCAGAGTTTATGTTCTTTAATTACCACCCACACTGTCCCTCCAAGTATAAAAGTGTTTGGCATGTCAAAACAATTAACAATTCTTAGATTATGTTTTACTTTCTAATTTTATAAGCACCTATCTACATTTATTGAACGCTTGCTACGTAGCAGAGACTTTTCTATGTATTAATTAGCTGAACATTTAAAACTGCACAATGAGGTTGGTACTATTATCTCTAGTTCAAAACTGAGGAAGCTGAGAGACTAAGAAACATGACAAAAGTAACACAGCTAGCAGAAGGTTGGCACTAGCAATGTGTTTGATACTCTAAAGGAGGAGAGGTATTAGATTCAGGCCTTGAAGAAATCTGGAAAACCACTTAGTAAGTAATCATGATCCCTTCTCCCATTCCAGACAAGGTGGTATAAGGAAAAGAGAATGGAGCTTTGAGGCAAATGAGACCTGGGGGAATAATGCCCACTTTCCTCCAAATGGTTCCAGTAGAGTATGGGATGTTTCTAGATTTTTCACTTTCTGTAGAAAGACAAATAGGCTAATCCACTTCATAAGGGCAAGACAAAGGAAGCTTTAAAGACTATTTAAGAAGAAGGTAATAATGGTGGTGGTGGATTCCTTCTTTTGGGCTCATAGCTAATCATCCCATCTGTCTCATATAACTTACCTTTTCTCTTCTTCAACAGAGACGAAAAATAGGTTACCTAACTACCTTTATGAACTTTTTTTAGAGGGAAAGAGTGAGCACAAGCAATGGGGATGGCTGAGGGAGAGGGAGAGAGAATTTTAAGCAGGCTCCATGTCCAGTGCAGAGCTGGATGCAGGGTTTGATCTCACAATGCTGAGATCATCTGAGCTGAAATCAAGAGTTGGAATTTTAACCAATTGAGCAATGCAGGTGCATCTCCCTACCTTTTAGATTTAGTTTCAAATCATAGAGTTATAGGGACAAAACTTCTAACTTGGTCCTATCACATCCTCTCTGTGACAGTGGGCATTCCACTTCCTCTCTCCAAGCCTCAGTTTCTACATCTGCAAAATGGGGGAATATGTTCCCTCATTGAACTTGTATGAGGATCTAATGTGATAGCATGCCCAAAGTCCTCAATATAATGTCTTAAATCAACAAATGTCAGGATGAAAACTCCACCTTTTATAAAGTTGCTCAAGTAGACAGTGAATCAGGACCATTTTCAGTAATAACAGTGCACTCTGGTATACATTCTCTGAGGTGCCTCCTTGATAAGTGGCATCTTCATCAGCCTGTATGTCTGGTCTTAAGAAGAAACACCTGGTGTCTGAAGCCTTGGGGACACAGAAAGCCTGATTTAGCCTGAAAGATGGATGAAAACACAGACCAACTCAGGAGACATGGCCAAAGATGAAAACACAGACCAACTCAGGAGACACGGCCAAAGATCTCCATCAGAAACATTCCCAGAGAGGATGGAAGGCTGAAAGGCTCTAGTTGCTGATGGCTTACTTGCCCTTCATTATTATTTTGCCCATCTTAAAATATTTCTAAATTCAGGACTCTTTCAGTTTCCCTTTTCTATAAACCCCTGTCACCCAGTGCACAAGTTGATGCATACATAGTCCTTACTTACCCAAAGCCAAACAGTGCTTTGTAAACCAATAATAGAATGGCAGAGTTAGAGCTCATCTAATCTAATCCATCATTTAGTAGATGAAGAAACTGAGGCCCAGAAAGACTAAGTGGTTTAGCTACATTATACCTACAAAAGTCATCAAGAATTTTTGTCCTTCTAATCCACGAGCATGGACTGTTTTTTTTTTCCCATTTCTTTGTGTCATCTTCAATTGCTTTCATCAGTATATTATAGTTTTCATACCAGAGGACTTTGACCTCTTTGCTTAGGTTGATTCCTACGTATCTTGTATCTAGTGCAATTGTAAATGGGATTGATTTCTTGATGTCCCTTTCTTTTCCTTTATTATTTGTGTATATAAACACAACAGATTTCTGTAGGTTGATTTTGTACCTGCAACTTCACTGAATTCATTTATCAGTTCTAACAGGGTTTTTGGTTTTGTTTTGCTTTGTTTTTGTGGAGTATTTTTAAAAATATTTTATTTATTTATTTCACAGACAGAGATCACAAGTAGGTGGAGAGGCAGGCAGAGAGAGAGGAGGAATCAAGCTCCCTGCAGAGCAGAGAGCCCAATGTGGGGCTCAATCCCAGGACCCTGGGATCATGACCTGAGCCGAAGGCAGAGGCCTTAACCCAGTGAGCCACCCAGGCACCCCTGTTTTTGTGGAGTATTGTGTTTTTCTTTTTTTAAGATTTTTATTTATTTGACAGGGAGAGAGAGAGAGAGAGAGAGAGAGAGAGAGAGAGAGAGATATCACAAGAAGTCAGAGAGGCAGGCAGAGAGAGAGGGGGAAGCAGGCTCCCTACTAAGCGGAGAGCCCAATGAGGGCCTCGATCCCAGGACCCTGAGATCATGACCTGAGCTGAAGGCAGAAGCTTAACCCACTGAGCCACCCAGGCCCCCCAAGTTTTAGGTTTTCTATATAGAGTGTAATGTCTTCTGTAAAGAGTGGAGGTTTTACTTCTAGCTTGCCAAATTGGATGTCTTTTATTTCTTTTTGTTGTCTGATTCCTGAGACTTCAGCACTATGTTAAATAAAAATTATGAATCCCACCAAAAAATGCTACAACTTATACAGGAATTCAGCAAAGTCACAGGATATAAAATCAATATATAGAAGTCAGTTGCATGTCACTAACAGTAAAGCAGAAGAAAGAGATATTGAATAATCCTATTTACAACTGGACCAAAACCCATAAAATAATTAGGAAGAAACCTAACAAAAGAGGTAAACAATCTGTACTAAAAAGTATAGAACACTTAGGCATTGAGGGGACAAGATGACATAAAAGTAGGGGACCTTATTTTATCTGTTCCCTTGAATTTTGCTAGATAACTAACAAATAATTCTAAACACCTATGAATTCAACCTGAGATATAAGAAAAGACTTGCTGGAATTCTACAAATAGAAAATCAACCACTTTTTGCAAGGTACAAGGTACAGAGAAGTGAATCTGGGAGGATATATTGGAAGATACAGAGCAGGAGGAGGAAACCTCCATAAACAAGCTACCAGAAAGTGATAAACCTCCAGCGCACAATATTGGAATATTTAAAATTTTCTCTAGTGAGAGACACCCCTTCCTGAAAAGTGTTCAAGTGGTAAAGCAGGGAAGAATCCTAGATGGGGCAGGGTCTCAGAATCCCCTGAGGGGTCACAGAACAAATGAGGGTGCCTGAGCTGGCAGAGCTCCTAAGCACTGGAACAAAGAAACTAATTAGGGTCAGCAACCCCAGGATAGACCTCTCAGCTCTGTTCACCAAAAACAGTGAACCGTGGTACACCTGGGCCAACATTCTCCATGTTGTGGTCCTACAAAGGGCAGACATGCAGCGACCCATTGCCTCCCCCCAGGAGGATCAGTGTGGGCATGCACAGCAGGAGTCTGCAGAGTTTTGCACACAGAAAAGTGAAGACCACTTACCCCTGAGGGTTTACTGAAGAAAGGGTACCAGGATTTTTCAACTCTGAGGTCAGAGATCAGGGCATGGCCATTTTTATTTTCATACTCTAAAGAGTATGCAATTGTGCACCACAAGAGTCTGCAGAGTTTGGTGCACCTGAGAGGGATTGACTGCCTTTCCGTGAGGATGCCCTAAAGAGTGGGGACATGATCATTCAGCCCTGGGGCTGGAGATCACTGCACCATTTTATTTAATTTTTTATTTTTTATAAACATATATTATTTTTATCCCCAGGGGTACAGGTCTGTGAATCACCAGGTTTACACACTTCACAGCACTCACCAAAGAACATACCCTCCCCAATGTCCATAATCCCACCCCTTTCTCCCAAACCCCCTCCCCCCAGCAACCCTCAGTTTGTTTTGTGAGATTAAGAGTCACTTATGGTTTGTCTCCCTCCCAATCCCATCTTGTTTCATTGATTCTTCTCCTACCCACCTAAGCCCCCATGTTGCATCACCACTTCCTCATATCAGGGAGATCATATCATAGTTGTCTTTCTCCACTTGACTTATTTCGCTAAGCATGATATGCTCTAGTTCCATCCATCTTGTCGCAAATGGCAAGATTTCATTTCTTTTGATGGCTGCATAGTATTCCATTGTGTATATATACCACATCCAAGATTCATTGTTTTTGAGCCACACCAAGTGTTCCATGCATTCCCTTATTCCCTCCAAATCCCAGAGTTTGATTTTCAGAGTCCATAATTTCTCATGTTTTGTCTCCCCTTCTGATTTTTATCAATTCACTTTTCCTTTCCTTCTCCTAATGTCCTCCATATTATTCCTTATGTGTCACAAGTAAGTGAAGCCATATGATAATTGATTCTCTCTGCTTGACTTATTTCACTCAGCACAATCTCCTCCATTCCCATCCAGTTGAAACAAAAGCTGGGTATTCATTCATTTTGATGCAGGCATAATATTCCATTGTATATATGGACCATTTATTCTTTACACATTCAACTATGGAAGGGTATCTTGGCTCATTCCACAGTTCGGCAACTGTGGCCATTGCTGCTATGAACATTGGGATACATATAGCTCTTTTTTCATTACATCAGTATCTTTGGGGTAAATACTCAGTAGTTCTATTGCAGAGTCATAGGGTAGCTAAATTTTTATTTATTTATTTATTTGAGTACTTGTTATTTTCTTTCTTTTTTCTTTTTTAATTTTTTTTCTTTTTTAAATTTCTTTTCAGTATACCAGAATTCATTGTTTATGCACCACACCCAATGCTCCATGCAATACATGCCCTCCATAATACCCATAATACCCAGGCTCACCCAACCTCCTCCCCCTTCAAAACACTCAGATTGATTTTCAGAGTCCATAGTCTCTCATGATTTGTCTCCTCCTCCAATTTCCCCCAAATCCCTTCTTTTCTCCATCTCCCCATGTCCTCTGTGTTATTTCTTATGCTCCACAAATTAGTAAAGCCATATGATAATTGAATCTCTCTGCATGACTTATATCACTGAGCATAATCTCTTCCAGTCCTGTCCATATTGATACAAAAGTTGGGTGTTTATCCTTTCTGATGGAGGCATAATACCCCATAGTGTATATGGGCCACATCTTCCTTATCCATTCGTCTGTTGAAGGGCATCTTGGTTCTTTCCAGTTTGGCGACTGTGGCCATTGCTGCTATGAACATTGGGGTACAGATGGCCCTTCTTTTCACTACATCTGTATCTTTGGGGTAAATACCCAGTAGTGCAATGGAAAGGTCATAGGGAAGCTCTATTTTTAATTTCTTGAGGAATCTCCACACTGTTCTCCAAAGTGGCAGCAGCAACTTGCATTCCCACCAAAAGTGTAAGAGGATTCCCCTTTCTCCACATCGTCTCCAACACATGCTGTTTACTGTCTTCTTAGTTTTGGCCATGCTAACTGGTTTAAGGTGGTATCTCAATGTGCTTTTGATTTGAATTCCCCTGAAGGCTAGTGATGATGAATACTTTTTCATGTGTCTGATAGGCATTAGTATGTTTTCATTGATATCCATTAGTATGTTTTCATTGTTAATGACAACTGCCCATTTTTTGACATGATTATCTGGTTTTTGTGTGTTGATTTTGAGGAGTACTTTATAGATCCTGGATATCAGCCTTTTGTCTGTACAGTCACTTGTGAATATCTTTTCCCATTCTGTGGGTTACCTCTCTGTTTTGATTTGTTTTTTATTTGATTTGTTTTTGTTTTGATTTGTTTTGATTTGAAATTCAAATCAAAACCACATTGAGATAGCACCTTATACCAGTTAGAATGACCAAAATTAACAAGATAAGAAACATCAAGTGTTGGAGAAGATATGGGGAGTGGGGAACCATCTTACACTGTTGGTGGGAATGTACATTGGTGCAGACACTTTGGACAACAGTGTGGAGATTCCTCAAAAAATTAAAAGTAGGATGAGACAAGATGGCAGAAAAATAAGAGGTGCTGTTTCAACCTGTCCCCTAAAGGGAGCTGATTACCTGAACTCTGATCATGCATGAAATCAGCCTGAGATTAGAATTATATACTTCTGGATCTCTACAAGGGAAGGAGATATCAATGGACAGGTAAAGTGGAGTGGGAATATTGGACTGATATTGGAAGATAAACAAAAGGGGGAGGGAGCCACCAGAAGCAACCCATTGGAAAGTAATACCCTAATACAAGAGTGCCCTGTGATTGGGGACCAGCATTAACTTGGAGTGTGGTTAAAAGCGCTCAAAAAGAGTGAAATACCTTAACGGGAAATTAGTGGAATTGGGCAGTTAAGGACAGGGACTTAAGCCCACAGACCCAGGATGGCCACCACTGGCAGGGAACCAGAGAGAGGAGCAAAAAAGCAAGATCTTGGTTCCTGAGCTGCCGGTGTGACTGAGAGCCTCTGGGTGGCAGTGCCTGTGAGGGTGAGGGAGCCTGCTGTGGATGCCAGCCCACCCAGCAGAACCACAGCCTTGTGCACTCTGTATGTGTGCTGTGCACCCCGGGTCTGAGTAACGCTCCACACCCTCCCCTGAGAGAGGTCCGTGAAGGCATCAGCCAGCCTGCACTCTCTAGGACCTGGAGAGTCTGAGCACTCTCAGCCCAGGCCAACATGAAAATCTCAGTGTGCAACCTCTGCTTGGGACCTCTCTGTTGGTCTGGAGCTGCCCAGACAGCCGAGGCTAGTATTTCTTGTGGTATTGGGTACAAGAGAGAGTTCCTGTCACCCCAGAGACCATGACTGGGGATGTGCTCCTCCAGGCGGAGGGGGAATTTATGTGCTCTGGAGAACCCAGAGGTGAACAGACCTAGGCTTCTTCTTGATGAGATGGAGGCTGCAGTTTTCTTTCCTCTAAACCTCCAAGGAACCACCAAAAGCCTCCACGGGGAGAAACAAACAAACAAACAAACAAAAACCTCCAGAGAAAAAACGCCTGAAAAACCTGTTTCCTCAGAGCCCTGCCCCTTGATGGAGGCAGGAGGACTTCACTCTAGTAACAGTCCCTGAAAACCATGTGGCAGGTCCCTCCCCCCAGAAAGGCAGCCAAAAAAAAACAAAACAAAAAACCAAAAACCCACAAAAGAAAAAAACACACAAGAGGACAGCCACTACTGCTTCATAGACACAACTTCTATTTTTAATTCGTTCCCACTATTCTGGTTCTTTTTGTTTCTTTTTATATAACTTTTTAACCTATTTATCATCACAATGAGATATTCAGTACATCAAATTCCATAATAACCTTTTAACCTGAACTTTTTTGATACATATGCCTATGTTTTTCTTTTGCTTTTCTATTTATTTTATTTTATTTTATTTTTTATTTCTTTAAATATTCATATAGAGATAAGCTTTAAGGTAATCCCCTTTCCCCAAACAATGCTACCCTTATTGGTAAACCAGGTTTAATCCCCCTTTGTCTCAGGAAAGTTGAGTCCTTTAAGAAAGATATCAAGATACATCCAGGAAGAATCAAAATAAGCTTCCTCGCTCACAGTGAGAATTTATAACCACTCTTCCATCTTCTTCTTCTGTCAGTGTTTCTGTGTATTTGTTTTTGTTCTGGTAGTATATAAGTCTTATACTTGAGGTTCATTTTGACGGGATTCTTCTTTTATTTATTTATTTTTTCTCTTCTCATCTACTTTTGTTGGTCTTTTTGTTTGTCTGTTTTTGTTTGTATACTTCATAAATCTTACCTTTGGGGCCCATTTGAGCTGGGCCTTCTCTCTTTTTTTATGTTTTTTTTTTTCTGTCTCTCTCTCTCTCTCTCTTTTTTCTTTCTTTTTGGTGTGGACTCTCAATTGCTTGGAAGTGTTCCAGGGTGCACTTTGCCTGCACCACGGTTGATACATTCAGCTACACATCCGCTCAGCCATCTCTCACCAAAATGACTAGGAGAAGGAATGCCCAATAGAAGAAAAATTGAGAGACTGGGCCCTCTCTATCAGAGCTATTGGATATGGACATAGACAGTATGTCAGAAAGGGAATTAAGGTTAGCAATTATCTACGCAATAGCTAGATTGGAGAAAGCCTTTGATGACAAAATGGAATTGATTAGGGCAGAAGTGAAAGCCACCAGGGATGATGTTCACAATGCTCTCAATGAGTTTCAATCTAATCTAAATTCTCTGAAGCTAAGGTAATGGAGGCAGAAGACAGAATTACTGATCTGGAGGACAAACAGATAGAAAAAAAAAAAAGGATCAGGAGGAATCCTGCAATGAACAGCTTAGAAGCCATGAAAACAGAATTAGAGAAATAAGTGACGCCATGAAACGTTCCATCCTCAGAATTATTGGAATCCCTGAGGGGAAGGAGAAAGAAAGAAGACTAGAAGATATAGTTAAACAAATTCTCCATGAAAATTTTCCAAATCTGAGTGAATGGAATCAGCGTTCGTGTACTAGAGACAGAAAGATTTACCCTAAGATCATAGACTCTAGAAAAACCTCGAGACAGCTGATTGTGAAAATGATGAATCATAATTGTAGACAGGAGCTCTTGAAAGCAGCTAGAACAAAAAAAATTCCTTACGTAGAGAGGAAAGCCCATCAGAATAACATCAGACCTGTCCACAGAAACCTGGCACTGGCAAGCCAGGAAGGGCTGGCAAGACATATTGAGAACACTAAACCAGAAGAACATGCAGCCAAGAATACTTTCTCCAGCAAGACTGATTCAAAATGGATAGAGAAATAAAGAGCTTCCAAGACTGGCAAGGATTAAAAGAGTATGTGACCACCAAGCTGACACTGCAAGAAATATTAAGGGGGGGTTATAAAAAAGGAAAAATCCCAAGAATATCATTGAACAGAAATATATGGAGACAAGCTATAGAAACAAAGACATCACAGGTAACACGATGTCAATAAAAATGTATCTCTCAATAATCACTTCCAAGGTGAGTGGCCTAAATGCACCCATAAAATGACACAGGGTTGAAGACAGGATAAAATGACAGGACCCATGCATATCTTGTCTACAAGAAACCCATTTTGAACCTAAGGATACAACCAGACTCAAAGTGAAAGGATGAAGAAACATCTTTCATGCCAATGGGCCACAAAAGAAGGCTGGAGTAGTGATTCTCATATCAGATCAATTAGATTTTAAACTAAAGACTGTAGTCAGAGATACAGAAGGACACTACATCATTCTTAAAGGGACTATCCACCAAGATGATCTAACAATTGTAAATATCTATGCCCCCAATATGGAAGCAGCCAATTACATAAGAAAACTGTTAATCAAGATAAAGAGACATATTGATATGAATACATTAATAGTAGGAGATCTTAACATGCTTCTCTCAGTAATAGATCATCAAAGCAAAAAATCAATAAAGAAACAAGAGCATTGAATGACACATTGGACAAATGGACCTCATATATACAGAATATACAGAATATTCCACCCTAAAACAACAGAATACTCATTCTTCTTAAGTGCACATGGAACCTTCTCCAGAATAGACCACATACTGGGTCACAAATCAAGACTCAACCGATACCACCAAAGACTGAGATTTTTCCTTGCACATTCTCAGATCACAATGCTTTGAAACTGGAGTTCAATAACAAGGAAAAGTTCCGAAGGAACTCAAACACCTGGAAGCTAAAGACCACCTTGCTTAAATATGCTTGGATCAACCAGGAGATCAAAGAAGAACTTAATTCATGGAAACCAATATGTATGAAGACACTATGGTCCAAAACCTATGGGATACAGCAAAGATGTTCCTAATAGGGTAATACATAGTCATACAATCCTCCCTCAAAAAAACTGAAAAATGCAGAATACACCAGCTGTCTCTACACCTTAAAGAACTGGAGAATCAACAACAAATCAAGCCAACCACACACACAAGAAAGGAAATAATCAAGATTAGAGCAGAGATCAATGAGGTAGAAACTAGAAATACAGTGGAATGTATCAATGAAACCAGATTCTGTTTTTTTGAAAGAATCAATAAGATCAATAAACCATTGGCCACACTAATACAAAAGAAAAGAGAGAAGACCAAATTCATAAAATTATGAATAAAAAGGGAGAGACCACAACTAACAGCAAGGAAATAGAAACAATCATCAGAAATTATTATCAACAGTTATGTGTCAATAGGTTAAACAACCTAGATGAAATGGATGCATTCCTGGAAAACTATAAACTCCCAAAATTGAACCAGGAAGAAATTGACAACCTGAGTAGATCAATATCTACTAACAAGATTGAAGCAGTGATCATAAACCTTCCAAAAAACAAGAGCTCAGGACCTGACGAATTCCCTGGGGAATCCTACCAAACGTTCAAAGAGGAAATAACACCTATTCTCCTGAAGCTGTTTCAAAAAATTGAAGCAGAAGGAAAACTTTCAGACTCTTTTTATGAATCTGGATTTACCCTGATCCCCAAAGCAGGCAAAGACCCCTCCAAAAAAAAGAATTTCAGACCAATGTTCCTGATGAATATAGATGATAAGATTCTCAACAAGATCATAGCTAATAGGATCCAACAGCACATTAAGATTATCCACCATGACCAGTGGGATTCATCCCTGGGTTGCTACGATGGTTCAACATTTGCAAATCAATCATTGTGATAGAACAAATCAATAAGAGAAGAGAGAAGAACCACATGGTCCTCTCAATTGATGCAGAAACAACATTTGTCAAAATCCAGCATCCTTTCTGGATTAAAACTCTTCAAAGTATAGGGATAGAGGGAACATTCCTCAACTTCATAAAATCTATCTATGAAAAACCTACAGCAAATATCTTCTTCAATGGGAAAAAACACAGCCTTCCCATTGAGATCAGGAACACAGCAAGGATGGCTACTCTCTTGTTCAACATAGTATTAGAAGTCCTAGCAACAGCAGTCATACAACAAAGAGAAATAAAAGATATTTGAATTAGCAATGAAGACATTAAACTCTCTCTCTTTACAGATGACACAATACTTTATCTGGAAAACCCAAAAGAATCTACCCCCAAACCACTAGAACTCATATAGCAATTCAGTAATGTGACAGGATACAAAATCAATGTACAGAAATTAGTTGCTTTCTTATACACTAACAATGAAAATACAGAAAGGGAAATTAGAGAATTGATTCCATTTACTATAGCACCAAGAACCATAAGATACCTAGGAATAAACCTAACCAAAGAGGGAAAGGGTCTGTACTCAAGGAACTACAAAACACTCATGAAAGAAATCAAAGAAGACTCAAAAAGATGGAAGACCATTCCGTGCTCTTGGATTGGAAGAGTAAGCATTTTTAAAATATCTATATTGCCTAGAGCAATCTATACTTTCAAAGGTATTTCGATCAAAATTCCACCAGCACTTTTCAAAGAGCTGGAGTAAATAATCCAAAAATTTGTATGGAGTCCGAAGAGACTCCGAATTGCTAAAGAAATGTTGAAAAAGTAAAACAGAACTGGGGGCATGGTACTGGCACAAGAACAGACACATAGACCATTGCAATAGAGTAGAGAGCCCAGATATGGACCCTCAGCTCTGTTGTACACTAATCTTCAACAAAGTAAGAAAAAATATACAGTGGAAAAAAGACAGTCTCTTCAACAAATGGTGCTGGGAAAATTGGACAACTATGTGTAGAAGAATGAAACTCGACCATTCTCTTACACCTTACACAAAGATAACACCAAAATGGAGAAATGACTTTAAAGTAGGGCATGAATCCATCAGAATCCTAGAGAAGAACATAGGTAGTAACCTCTTGGACATCAGCCACAGCACCTTCTTTCAAGATACGTCTCCAAAGGCAAAGGAAATAAAAGTGAAAATGAACTTTTGGGATTTCATCAATATCAAAATCTTCTGCACAGCAGGAAAGTAAACAGTCAACAAAACAAAGAGGCAATGCATGGAATGAGAGTAGATATTCCCAAATGACAATACAGAGAAAGGGCCAATATCCAGGATCTATAAAGAACTCCTCAAACTCAACACATGCAAAACAGTTAATCATGTCAAAAAAAATGGTCAGAAGACATGAAGAGACATTTTTCCAATAAAGATATATAAATGGCTAACAGACACATGAAAAAATGTTCATCATCACTAGCCATTAGGGAGATTCCAATTAAAACCACATTGAGATACCACCTTACACCAGTTAGAATGGCCAAAATTAACAATTGGGCTGGAGAAGATGTGGAGAAAGGGGAGCGCTCTTACACTGTTGGTAGGAATACAAATTGCTGCAGCCACTTTGAAGAACAATGTGGAGATTCCTTAAGAAATTAAAAATAGAGCTTCCTATGACCCTGCCACTGCAGTAGTGCATATTTGCCCCAAAGATACAGATATAGATGAGAATGAAAACACAACTGTACAAATACTTTAGGATACAGCAGATTTAGTCCTTAAAGATAAGTACATAACAATACAAACCATTCTCAAAAAATTAGAAAGATCTCAAATACACAACCGAACCTTACATTTGAAGTAACTGGAGAAAGAACAGCAAATAAATCCTAAACCAAGGAGGAGAAGACAAATAATAAAGGTCAGAGTAGAGATAGATGAAGTAGAAACCAGAACAATGGAACAGATCAATGAAACTAGATACTGGTTTTTGAAAGTAATTAATAAGATCAATAAACCCCTAGCCAGACATAGGAAAACAAAAACAGAACAGACTCAAATTAATAAGTCATGAATAAAGCAGGAGGGATTATGACCAAAAACAAGGAAACACAATTTGAAAAACATACTATGAGAAATTTTATGCCAACAAATTATGCAATCTGGAAGTAATGGATGTATTCCTCAAAAAGAATAAACTACCAAAAATGAAACAGGAAGAAAAAAAAATACCTCAGCTGTCCCATAACCAACAAGGAAATTGAATCAGTAATAAAAAATCTCCCAAGAATCCCAGCGTCAGATGGTATCCCTGGGGAATTCTACCAAATATTTATTGAAGAACTAATATTAATATTTCTGAAGCTGTTTTAAAAGATAGAAATGGAAACTTTTGTAGCAACATGGACGGGACTGGAAGAGATTATGCTGAGTGAAATAAGTCAAGCAAAGAGAGTCAATTATCATATGGTTTCACTTATTTGTGGAGCATAACAAATAGCATGGAGGACATGGGGAGTTAGAGAGGAGAAGGGGGTTGGGGGAAATTGGAAGGGGAGGTGAACCATGAGAGACTATGGAGTCTGAAAAACAATCTGAGGGGTTTGAAGTGGCTGGGGGGGTGGGATGTTGGGGTACCAGGTGGTGGGTATAATAGAGGGGACGGATTGCATGGAGCACTGGGTGTGGTGAAAAAATAATGAATACTGTTATGATGAAAATAAATAAAAAATTTAAAAAAGATAGAAATGGAAGCAGTACTTCTAAACTCATTCCATGAGGCAAGCATTACCTTGATTCCAAAACCATACATAGAACCCATTAAAAAGGAGAATTACAAATCAATATCCTTGATGAACACATATGTCTAAATTTTCATTTAGATACTAGCTGATAGGATACAATAGTACATTAAAAGAATTATTCCCCACGACCAAGTGGGATTTTTTCCTGGGCTACAATGGTAGCTCAACTTTTGCAAATCAATCAATGTGATACATCACATTCATAGAAGAAAGGACAAGAAACATATAAATAATGAATCATGGAACACTACATCAAAAAACAAATGATGTACTTATTGTATGGTGACTAACATAACATAATAAAAAAAAATCATACCTTAAAAACAACAACAACAACAGGGGCACCTGGGTGCTCAGAGGGTTAAGCCTCTGCCTTCAGCTTAAATCATGATCCCAGGGTCCTGGGATCGAGCCCCACATTGGGCTCTCTGCTCAAAGGGGAGCCTGCTTCCTCCTCTCTATCTGCCTGTTTCTCTGCCTACTTGTGATCTCTGTCTGTCAAATAAATAAAATCTTTAAAAACAACAACAACAACAACAACAAAATATGATCCTCTCAATTGATACAGTAAAATCATTTGCCAAAATACAGCATCTTTTCTTGATTGTTTCTACATTGTCCACAGTGAAGGGGTTGAGGGAACATACCCACAGAGAATATCATTGTCAATGGAGAAAACAGAGCTTTTCCCCTAAGTTCAGGAACATGACAAGAATACACGCTCTCACCACTCTTATTTAACATAGTACTAGAAGACCTAACCTCTGCAGTCAGACAAAAAAAAAAAAAAAAGAAATAAAACACATTCAAACTGGCAAAGAAGTCAAACTCTCTCTTTTCCCAGATGACATGATACTTCAAGTGGAAAACCCCAACGGCTCCACACCAAATTCGCTAGAACTCATATAGAAATTCAGCAATGTGGCAGGATATAAAATCAATACACAGAAATCAGTTGCATTTCTATACACTAAAAATGAGACTGAAGAAAGAGAAATTAAAAAACTGATCCCATTTACAATTGCACCAAAACCCATAAGATATCTAGGAATAAACCTAACCAAAGAGGTAAAGAATCTATACTCTAAAAACTACAGAACACTTCCAAAAGAAATAAATGGGAAAAAATTCTATGCCCATGGTTTGGAATAACAAATACTTTGAAAATGTCAATGCTTCCCAGAGCAATCTACACATTCATGGTAACTCTTATCAAAATACCATGGACATTTTTTCCAGAGCTGGATTTAATAATCCTAAAATTTGTATGGAACCAGAAAGACCCCAAATACCCAGAAGAATGTTAAAATAGAAAACCAACTCTGTTGGTATCACAGTGCCTGACTTCAAGCTATATTACAAAGCCATAATCATAAGGACAGCATGGTCCTGGCACAAAAGCAGATACATAGATCAATGGAACAGAAATAGAGAACCCATAAATGGACCCTGAACTTTATGGTCAACTAATCTTTGAAAAAGCAGGAAAGGATATCTAATGGAAAAAAGACAGTCTCTTCAATAAATGGTGCTGGGAAAGTTGGGCAGCCACATGTAGAAGAATGAAACTGGACAAGCTTCTTACAGCATACACAAAGATAAACACAAAATGGGTGGAAGATCTAAATGTGAGTCAGGAATCCATCAAACTCCTACAGGAGAACACAGGCAGAAACGTCTTCATCCTCAGCTGCAACAACTTCTTGCTAGACATGTCTCCAAAGATGGGGGGGGGAGCAAAAAATGAACTTTGGGGACTTCATCAAGATAAAAAGCTTCTGCAAAGCAAAGGAAACAGTCAACAAAACTGAAAGTCAACCCATGGAATGGGAGAAAATATTTGCAAATGATGTATCAGATAAAGGGCTAATAACAATGATCTATAAAGAATTTATCAAACTCCACAAGCAAAAAAACAAATAATCTAGTCAAGAAATGGGAAGAATACATGAACAGACATTTCTCTGAAAAGACACACCCACCTCCAACAGACACATGAAAAAATGCTCCACATCACTCAGCAACAAGGTTATATCAAAACCACAATGAGATACCACATCAAGCCAGTTAGAGCAGCAAAAATCGGCAAGGCAAGAAACAACAAGTGTTGGCAATGATGTGGAGAAATGGGAACCCTCCTACATTGTTGGTGGGAATGCAAGCTGAGACAGCCACTCTGGGAAAGGGTATGGATGTTCCTCAAGCAATTAAAAATACAGCTACCCCATGACCCAGCAACGGCATTACTGGGTATTTATTTCAATGATACAATGTAGTGATACATAGGGGCACCTGCACCCTAATGTTCATAGAGGCAATATCCACAATAGCTAAATTGTGGAAAAAGCTGAGATGTCCATCAACAGATGAATGGATAAATATGATTTGAGATAGATAGATGATAGATGATAGATAGATAGATAGATAGATAGATATAGATATCTATATATCTATATGTCTATATATCTCTCTCTACATATATCATGGACTATTACTCAACCATCAGAAATGAATGATGAATACTTACCATATACATGATTGCAGATGGCCTGGAGGGTATTAAGCTGAGCAAAATAACTCAATCAGAAAAGACAATTCACATATGGTTTCACTCATATGTGGAATATAAGAAAGAGGGCAGAGGACCATTGGGGAAGGGAAAAAAATGCTGAATGGGAAGTTATCAGAGAGGGAGACAAACCACAAGAGACTTAATTATAAGAAACAAACAGGTCAGGTGCCTGGGTGGCTCAGTGGGATAAAGCCTCTGCCTTTGGCTCAGGTCATGATCCCAGAGTCCTGGGATCGAGTCCCACATCGGGATCTCTGCTCAGTGGGGAGCCTGCATCCCTTCCTCTCTCTCTGTCTGCCTCTCTGCCTACTTGTGATCTCTGTCAAATAAATAAAATCTTTAAAAAAAGAAACAAACAGGTCTTCTGCAGGGGAGATGGGAGGGTAAATAGGATAATTGAGTGAAGGATATCAAGGGGGGCACATGATGTGATGAGAAGTGGGTCTTATAGGCTGCTGATAAATTACTGAACACTAAATCTGAAGCTAATGATGTACTACAAGATGACTAATTTTATTTAAATTAAAAAAATTAAAATGCTTCTATACTGAAAGAAAGAAAAGTCATTAAGGATGACAAAAAGAAATGGAAAAATATTCCATTCTCATGGATTGGAAGAACAAATATTGGTAAAATGTCTATGCTACTGAAAGCAATCTACACATTCAATGCAATCCTTGTCAAAATACCATCAGCATTTTTTACAGAGCTGGGACAAACAATCCTTAATCTTTATGGAAAAAGGAAAGACCCCAAATAGACAAAGAAATCCTGAAAAAGAAAAGCAAAGCTGGAGGCATCACACTTCCAGACTTCAAGCTATATTACAAAGCTGTAATCATTAAGACAGTATGATACTGGCACCAACATATACACATAGATCAATGGAACAGAATAGACTATCCATAAATGGACCCTCAACTCTATGTTCAACTAATTTTTAACAAAGCAAGAAAGAATGTAAAATGGAAAGAAGACATTAGTTCTTCAGAAAATGATGTTGAGATATCTGGACAGCAACATGCAGAAGATTGAAAGTGGACCACTTTCTTATACCATACAGAAAAATAAGTTCAGAATAGATGAAAGACCTGAATGTGAGCCAGGAATCAGTCAAAATCTCACTGGAGAATACAGATGGCAATCTCATTGACCTTGGCCACAACAAGTTCATATTAGACATGTCTCCAGGAGCAAGGGAAACAAAAGCAAAAATGCATTATTGAGACCATCAGGATATAAAGCTTTTGCACAGCAATGTAAACAGTTAACAAAGCTAAAATACAACCTATGGAATGGGAGAAGATATTCACAAATGACTAGTATATGACTCAATAAAGGGCTAGTATCCAAAACTTATAATGACCATATAAAACTCAACACCTAGAATACAAAAAAATCAAGTCAAGAAATGGGCAGAAGACATGAATAGACATTTGACCAAAGACATACAAATGGCTAACAGACACATGAACAGATCCTCAACATCACTTGGCATCAGGGGAATATAAATCAAAACCACAATGGGATACCACCTCACACATCAAAACTGCAATGAGATACCACTTCACCCCAGTCAGAATGGCTAAAGAGAACAACTAAGGGAACAGATGTTAGGAAGGATGCAGAGAAAGTGGACCCCTCTTACACTTTTTGTGGGAATTCCATCTGGTACAGCCACTCTGGAAATCAGTATGGAGGTTCCTCAAAAACTTAAAAATATAACTATTATATGAACAGCAATTTCACAACTAGGTGTTTATCCAAAGGATAAAAAGATAGTGATTTGAAGGGGGACATACATCCCAATATTTATAACAGCAATGTCCATAATAGCCAGCATAAGGAAAGAGCCTAGATATTCATCAACAAATGAATGGATGAAGAACGGATGGCATATATACAGGAATATTATTCAGCCATAAAAAAAGAATGGAATATTGCGGGGTATGTGCCCCCAAATGTTTATAGCAGCAATGTTCACAACAGCCAAACTATGGAAAGAACCTAGATGTTCATCCACAGATGAATGGATAAAGAAGAAGTGGTATGTATGTATATATATATATATATATATATATATATATATATATATATATTGCAGCCATCAAAAGAAATGAAATCGTGCCATTTGCAATGACGTGGATGGAACTTAGCAAAATAAGTCAATCAGAGAAAGACAACTGTCAAATGTTCTCCCTGATATGAGGAAGTGGAGATGCAATGTGGGAGGTTGGGGGGTACGAAAAGAATAAATGAAACAAGATGGGATCGGGAGGGAGACAAACCATAAGAGACTCTTAATATCACAAAACAAACTGAGGGTTGCTGGGGGGAAGGGGAGTAGGAAAAGGGGGGTGGTGTTATGGACATTGGGGAGGGTATGTGCTATGGTGAGTGCTGTGAAGTGTGTAAACCTGGAGTTCACAGAATTGTACCCCTGGGGCTAATAATACATTATATGTTTATAAAAAATTAAAATAATAAAAAAATAGAGTGACAAGGTAAATAACCACAACAATGATAGTTGCTTCTTCCATTCACAGGCCAAATCCTCTACCTGAATGAGTCTTCAAAGAACATATACTCCAAGCTCTTTGGGGGCACAGTTAGCAAAGCTTTGGCCTAATGGTACATATCCAGATGGTGGCCAAAGGTGCCTTTCTCCCCATGTCTTGTTTGCTATTTTACATTACAGTGGGCACCCACATACATTTTAGCTTACAAAGTTGGCAGTGAGAAATAAGCAAGATAGAAATTCCTTGAAGTATTCTGCTACAATGTCTGGTGGAAGGGCAAACATTAGATGAGGACTCTATGTCCTTTATTCCCCCTCTCTCTTTCTCTTATCTTGCCTTTAATACCTCAAGTTGTCATATGAGATATTGATTCTCCCAGTATCCATTAAGACTCATCTAACACTATAAACAACTATATACCAACAAACTGGACAACCTAGGAAAAAATGGAAAAATTCCTAGAAACAAACAAAAATTCTTAAAAATAAACAAACTGAATCAGGAGAAAATAGAAAGTCTGAATAAAAAAATAATAATAAGGAGATTGAATCAGAAAGCAAAAACCTCCCAAAAAATAAAAGCCCAGGCCCAGACTGCTGCCCTGATTAATTTTACCAAACATTTAAAAAAGAGTTAAAAACAATCTTTCTGGGATGCCTGGTGGGGGGTGGCGGGTGCTCAGTTGGTTAAGCATCTGCCTTTGGCTCAGGTCATGATCCCTGGGTCCTGAGATTGAGTCCCACATTGGGCTCTCTGCTCAGTGGGAGCCTGCTTCTCCCTCTCCTTAAGTGCCATCCCCAGCTTGTACTCTCTCTCATTCAGTCTCTGTCTTGCAAATAAATACATAAATGAAATCTTTTTAAAAAAATCTTTCACAAATTCGTTCCAAAAAATCAAAAGGAGATTTTATGAGGACAGTGTCATTCTGATACCAAAACTACACAAGGGCACTACCAAAATATAAAACTATAGAACAATGTCTCTAATTAATATAGATGCAAAAATTCTCAATAAAATACTAGCTTACTAAATTCAGTAGCCCATTAAAAGGGTCATCTACCATGATCAAATGGGATTTAGGTAGCTGATGCAAGGATGGTCCAACATATCAATCAATGTGATACATCACACTAATAGAATGGAATAATAAAACCCACATCATCATCAAAATAGACAGAGAATAGACCAATATATAGTAACAAGATTTAAACAGTGATCAAAATCCTCCCAAAAAACAAGATCCAAGGACCCAATTGATTCCCTTGGGAATTCTACCAAACTTTCAAAGAAGAAATAATATCTATTATTTCAAAGCTGTTTCAAAAAAATGAAGCAGAAGGAAAACTTCCAGACCCTTTTTATGAAGCCAGGATTACCCTGATCCCCAAACCAGGCAAAGACGCCATCAAAAAGGAGAATTTCAGACCAATATTCCTGATGAATATGGATGCTAAGATTCTCAACAGGATCTTAGAAAATAAGATCCAACAGTATATTAAAAGGATTATCCACCATGTCCAGGTGGGATTTATCTCTGGGTTGCAAGGGTAGTTCAACATTTGCAAATCAATTTGATAGAACAAACCAATAAGAGAAGAGCAAAGAACCACATGGTACTCTCAACAGATGCAGAATAAGCATTTGACAAAATCCAGCATCCATTCCTGATTAAAACGCTTCAAAGTATATGGGTAGAGGAAACATTCCTCAATGTCATAAAATCTATGCATGAAAAACCCACAGCGAATATCATCCTCAATGGGAAAAAGCTGACAGGCTGCCCTTTGAGATCAGGAGCATGACAAGGATGCCGGCTCTCACCACTCTTGTTCAACATAGTATTAGAAGTCCTAGCAAGAGCAATCAGAACATAAAGAGAAATAAAATGCATTCATATTGGCAATGAAGTAGTCAAATTCTCTCTCTTCACAGATGACATGATACTTTATATGGAAAACCCAAAAGAATCTACCCCCAAACTACTAGAACTCATTCACCAATTCAGTAATGTGGCAGGATCCAAAGTCAATGTACAGAAATTAGTTGCTTTCTTATACACTAACAATGAAAATACAGAAAGGGAAATTAAAGATTTGATTCCATTTTCTATAACATCAAGAACCATAAGATACCTGGGAATAAACCTAACCAAAGTGGCAAAAGATCTGTACTCAAGAAACTACAGAAAATTCATGAAAGAAATTGAAGAAGACACAAAAAGATGGAAGACCATTCCATGCTCATGGATAGGAAGAATAAACATTCTTAAGACATCTATACTACCTAGAGCAATCTATACTTTCAATGTCATTCTGATCAAAATTCCACCAGCATTTTTCAAAGAGCTGGAGCAAACAATCCTAAAATTTGTATGGAATCAGAAGGGACCCCAAATTGCTAAATAAATGTTGAAAAAGAAAAAAACAAAACTGGGAGCATCACGTTGCCTGATTTTAACCTTTATTACAAAGCCGTGATCATCAAGACAGCATAGTACTCCCATAAAAATAGACACATAAACCAGTGGGACAGAGTAGAGAGCCTCTGTATGGACCCTCAACTCTATGGTCAAATAATCTTCTACAATGCAGAAAAAATATAGACAGTGGAAAAAAGACAGTCTCTTCAATAAATGGTGCTGGGAAAATTGGACAGCTATGTCTAGAAGGATGAAAATCGACCATTCTCTTACACCATACACAAAGATAAACTTGAAATAGATAAAAGACCTCAATGTGAGGCAGGAATCTATCAAAATCCTAGAGGAGAACATAGGTAGTAATCTCTCCGACATTGGCCACAGCAACTTTTTTCAAGATATGTCTCCAAAGGCAAAGGAAACAAAAGCAAAAGTGAACTTTTGGAACTTCTTCAAGATCAAAAACGTCTTCCCAGTGAAGGAAACAGCCAACAAAGCAAAGAGGCAACCCATGGAATGGGAGAAGATATTCGCAAATGACAATACAGATGAAGGGCTGATATCCAGGATCTATAAAGAACTCTTCAAACTCAACACACACAAAACAGATAATCATGTCAAAAAATGGGCAGAAGACATGAACAGATACTTCTCCAATGAAGGCATACCAAATGGCTAACAGACACATGAAATAATGTTCCTTATCACTAGCCCAGGGAGATTCAAATCAAAACCACATTGAGACACCACCTTACTTCAGTTAGAATGGCCAAAATTAATAAGACAGTAACAACATGTGTTGGATAGGATGTGGAGAAAGGGGAACCCTCTTACACTGTTGGTGGGAATACAAGTTGGTGCAGCCACTTTGGAAAAGAGTGTGGAGATTCCTTAAGAAATTAAAAATAGAGCTTCCCTATGACCCTGCCATTGCACTACTGGGTATTTACCCCAAAGATACAGATGTAGTGAAAAGAAGGGCCATATGTACCCCAGTGTTCATAGCAGCAATGGCCCCAATCACCAAACTGTGGAATGAACCAAGATGCCCTTCAACAGACGAATGGATAAGGAAGATATGGTCCATATGTACTATGGAATATTATGCCTTCATCAGAAAGGATGAATACCCAACTTTTGTATCAACATGGACAGGACTGGAAGAGATTATGCTGAGTGAAATAAATCAAGCAGATAGAGTCAAATATCATATGGTTTCACTTATTTGTGGAGCATAACAAATAGCATGGAGGACAAGGGGAGATGGAGAGGAGAAGGGAGTTGAGGGAAATTGGAAGGGGAGGTAAACCGTGAGAGACTATGGACTCTGAAAAACAATCTGAGGGTTTTGAAGGGGCGGGGGTGGGAGGTTGGGGGAAACCAGGCGGTGGGTATAATAGAGGGCACGGATTGCATGGAGCACTGGGTGTGGTGCAAAAACAATGAATAGTGTTATGCTGAAAAGAAATTTTAAATAATTAAAAAATAAAGCACTAGAAAAAAAATAGACACAGAAAAAACATCTGGAAAAATTCAACAACTGTTCATAATAAAAACTCCTAAGATATTAGATATAGAGAAAACATCCCTCAACATATTAAAGGCCGTATATAATAAGCCCACAGCTAATATACTCAATAGTGAAATGTTGAAAAATTTTCACCTTAGATCAGGAAGTAGACAATGGTGTCCATTCCTATCACTCCTATTCAACATAATACTGGAAATCTTTGTTGGAGAAATGTCAAGAAAAAGAAATAAAAGCCATCGGAATCTGAAAGAAAGACATAATTGACTATTTGCAGATGGCATGATTTTATATATAGAAGATTCTAAAGATATCATCAAAAAGTTATTATATCTAAACAAATTCAGTAAAATTGCAAGATAAAAAATCAACATGCAAAAAGTCAAGAGTTTTTGTACACTAACAACAAATTATGTAAAAATGAAATTTGAAAATTATTTCATTTACAATAGTCTAAACATGATAAAATACTTAGAAATAAACTTAACCAAGAAGGTGAAAGATCTCTCCTCTATAAAGACACAGATAAAGAGAAGTGGTCCCACTTTCATGGATTGGAAGAATTAATATTTTTTAAATAGCCATACTACAAAAATGATCTATAGATTCAGTGAAATCTCTATGAAGATTTCAATGTCATTTTTTACAGAGGGAAAAAAAAATCTAAAATTTGTATGGACCCATAAAAAGCCCTGAGTAGCCAAATCTAATTTTTTTCTGCAAAAGAAAAACAAAGTGAGAGGCACCACATTTCCTGACTTAAAGATACTATAAAGCTATAGTAATTCAAACAGTATGGCACAAGATGGAACAACAAATGTTGGTGAGGATGTGGAGAAAGGGGAAGCCTCTTACACTTTTGGTGGGAATGCAAGCTGGTACAAGCACTCTGGTAAACAGTATGGAGTTTCCTCAGAATGTTAAAAATAAGGCTACCCAGTTACTCAGCAATTGTACTACTAGGTATTTACCCCAAAGATACAGATTAGTGAAAAGGAAGGGCATATGCACCTCAATGTTCATAGCAGCCATGTCCACAATAGTCAAAATGTGGAAGAAGTTGAGGTATCCTTCAATAGATGAATGGATAAAGAAGAAGTGATTAATAAGTAAAATGGAATATTACTCCGCCATCAGAAAGGATGAATGCTTGCCATTTACACTGGCATGGATGGAATCAGAGGGTATTATGCTAAGTGAAATAAGTCAGCCAGAGAAAGTCAGTTATCATATGGTTTCACTCTTATGTGCAATATAAGAAATAGCACAGAAAATCATAGTGGAAGGGAGGGAAAACTGAATGGGAAGAAATCAGAGGGAGACAAACAATATGAGACTCTTGACTCCAGGAAACAAACTGAAGGTTGTGGATAGGGAGGACATGAGGTAACTGGATGATGGGCATTAAGGAGGGTATGGGATGTGATGTGATGGGCATTAGGTGTTATGTGCAACTAATGAATCATTGAGCTTTATATAAAAAAAATAATGATGTACTATATGTTTGCTAATTGAGTTCCAAAAAAAAGAAAAGAAAAGAAATAAAACAGTATAGTACAGGCAGGAAAAACAAATAGATCAATGGAACAGAACTGAAACCTCAGAAATAAACCCAAGTGCATATTCAATAAATACTTGACAAAAAAATCAAGAATGATCAATGGGAAGATGGCAACAAAGTAGAAGTGTCCCTTGAACACAACTAGGTAACTATTGAATCATCCTAAATACCTGCAAAAATCAGCCTAAAGCCTGAAAAACAAAACAAACCAGAAAAACAAATAAAACAAAACAAAACAAAACAAAAAAACTCCACACCCAAAGGGACAGAAGATGCCACACTGAGGAAGGTAGGAAGTACAGAGAGATGATTGATTTAGGGGAGAAACTGATCATGGATGCTATGGAGGGAAGGGAGCCATTGTCATGGAGAAGGGTGAGAAAGAGAGAGGAATACACAGAGCAATGCACAAGGAGAACTTTTCCTCAAAACCAATGGCTTAGAAAACGAGAGAGGCTGGAACCACCAGGACTTAAATACTAGAATTTTAAAGGTCAGTGGGCTTGGCTGGGATGGAGTAAAGAGGGCACTTCCTAAGGGCCCCCACAACACCCTTCTTGCCCCCTGTCCTCTGGAGGGACTGCCTTCTTGATCAAGTTTGCCTTGGTCCCAGCTTGGCAGGCCCCTTCCCCAAAAGATTACTATAGACCCCTGCCCACACCATGTCTCTAAAACCTAGAGTTTTAAAGAACAGACTCGGGTGGGATAGAGCCAAGATGGCACCGTGCTCCTCCTGGAGGAAAGGCGGGCAAACAACCCCAGGACAGACAGCATGGAAACAGCAATCTGAAGAACACCGGGGGCACACATTGGAGAGATTATTCCCTCATCTTAGAGAGTGTCCCTGGGAGGCAGCATTCACAGAGATGCCTCTCTAAGGAGCAAAGGATCTGGCTGGCACCATTTCCCTCACCCATCCCTCAGCATAAACACAGAGCCATCTGAGGGGAAAAGCTCAGCTAAGAAACTGACTACCTAACTTGCTTATTCCAAGCCCCATCCGCCTGTCCTCTGGCAGGACTTCCCTTCTCAGTCAAGCTTGCCTCAGACCCAGTATGGTAGGCCCCTCCCCCAGAAGTCCAGCACAAACCCCTGCCCACACCACATCTCTCAACTAGAGAGTTCAGCAGGGACCATTTTGCTGCAGTTAGTGACAAGTCTCATTTCACAAGCAGACCTGAACACACCTATTTAAAACTTGCCACAATTAGTTCAGGGACCAAACAGTGCCCACAGGAGACAAGGAGAGTCTCTGCAGATGACTGGCCTGAAGGATAGAGCAGTCAAAACACAACAGTAGAGTGCACACAACACACATCAGAGACATTCCCTGAAGTGCCAGACCCTGGGCACTACATGACCTCTTCTTCATAAGGTCATTACATTCAAGAGCAGGAAATATAGCTGGCTTTTCTAAAACAGAGGAGGTAGAAAGTTAGACAAAGTGTCAAGAGGGAGGAATTTATAAAAAACAAAAGAACAAGACAAGGCCACAACCAGAAATCTAAGAGAAACAGGTATATGTAACACGCTTGATGGAGAATTTAAAGCAAAAATCCTAAAATATTCACTGGGTTTGAGAAAAGAATATAAAATATCAATGAGATCCTTACAACAGAGATAAATGAGTTTAAAAAAAACTATCAGTGATAAAGAATGCAATAAACAATATTGGAAACAGGTTTGATACAATGAACTACAGGATGGCGAAAGCAGATGAATGAATTAGTGATCTGGAATTACAATAATGGACAATAATAAAGCTGAACTGTAAGCAACATGAGAATAGACTGAGGGAAGTTAGAGACTCCATTAACATTTCTATTCTGGGAGTCCCAGAAAAAGAATAGAGGGAAAATGGGGCAGAAAATTTATTTCAAGAAATAACAACAGAAAACTTCTCTGATCTGGGGAAGGAACAGACATCCAGATCCAGGAGGCACAGAGAATTCCCATCAAAATCAACAAAAGCAGGCCAACACCAAGACATATCATAGTTAAATTCACAAAACATAGTGATAAAGAAAAAAATCCGAAAAGCAGGACGACAAAAGAAGTCCTTAACTTTCAAGGGAAGACCCGTAAATCTGCAGTTCTCAAACAGAAACTTGGCAAGCCAGAAGAGAGTGGCATGATGTATTCAATGTGCTGAATGAGAAAAATCTTCAGCCAAGAATATTCTATCTGGCAAAACTATCATTTAGAAGAGAAGAATAGATAGTTTCCCAGACAAAAGGGGTTCAGACCACTAATTACTTTGAGAGTAAATGGACTAAAAGCTCCAATCTAAAGACATACGGTGTCATAATGAATTAAAAAAAAGAAAAGACCCATCTATATTTTCCCTCCAAAAGACTCATTTTATACCTAAAGACACTTGCAGATTGAAAGTGAGGGGATGGAGAAATATTTATCTTACAAACAGATGTTAAAAAAAATCCAAATAGCAATACTTGTATGGGACAAACTAGAATTTTGTCCATGTATTGTTTTTTTTAATATTTTTATCACAGTATAATTAACACAGTGTTATATTAGTTTCAGGTGGGCAACATAATTATTCAACAATTCTACACATTACTCAGTGTTCACCAAGTGTAGTCACTGGGTGTCACCAAAAAACATTATTACAATCTTACTATTCCCTATATTGTATTTTTCTTCTCTGGGATTATTTATTTATCTATCTATTTCTCTTGTATTGTTTTTATCTTGCTTTGGTATCAGAGTAGTACTGGCCTCATGGAATGATTTTGAATGTGTTCCTTCTAATACACTATTCGTAAGATTTTGATAGATATTTTGTAAGATTTTGATAGATATAGTCATTAAGTTTTTTTTTTTTTAATTGTTTGGTAGAATTTAACAATGACACCATGTGGTATTGGGCTTTTCTGTGCTGGGAGATTTTTGTTTCCTAATTCAACTTTCATTCTTGTTATTGGTCTAAGAAGATTTCCTATTTCTTAGACTCAAGATTCCTAATTTAATCATGGTAACTTGGGTGTCTTTAAGAATTATCTGGATTTCTTTCCTAAATTACCTGATTTGTTAGAATAAAATTGTTTATAGTAATCTGTTATATGATATATTTCTGTGGTTATCTGTTGTACTGTTTTCTCTTCAGTTTCTCATTTTGGATTTTGATATTTCTTTTTTTCCCTTAGTTAATGTAGTTAGAGCATTGTCAATTTTTTTCCTTTCTTTTTGAAAAATTGGTCATTGTTTTCAATGTTATGTTATTGTTTATTCTGGTCTCTATTTGTTTCTGATTTTTCTTTGTTATTTTCTTCCTCTACCAAATTTCAGCTAAGTTTCTTCTTAGCTGAAATGTGCAACATTTTATAAAACAATAGACTCAGTTTCTTCAAAATACCTATGTTATAGAGGAGGACTTAAGATGGTGGAGGATTAGGGGTACTCTAAACTTATCTAGTCCCTCAGGCACAGCTAGATACAATATCAAGTCCTTCTGAGCACCAAAAAAATCAATCAGAGGAATGAGAGAACAAAAACTGCAAATCTAGAAGAAAAAAAGCAGCCACCTTTTGGAAGGTAGAAAGTGTGGAGAGCTGAATTGAGGGCAATATAGTTGTGGATATGGTGGCAGGGAGAGAGCCTGCTCACAGAGGCTATTGCAAAATATTATTAGCAGCAGAGTACAAAATCAGTACTTTTAGAAGTCTGCTACAGTGGGGGACATTCCTGGCTTAAAGGTGCTCAGGTGGCCAAGCAGGGTGGAGTTCCAGGTGTAACATCATGGTCTGAGGATCCCCGGGGTTACAAGAAGAAAGGTTGGTGCCTGAGTGCTACACTGTTCCCAGGCACAGGAACGTGGAAACCAGCTGAGAACAGTGAGTCTTAATGCTGGTTTTCTGTTCTGTTTTGCCATAAACTGAGAGCTGCTGCATCGTCCTGTGACTTCTTTCCTAGGATGGGTGGGCAAAAAGCAAAAGCAAGGCAAGACACTCCCCCAGAGGAACAGTGTGGATACACGCCATGGGAGTCCTTAAAATTTGGAGTATTGAAACTCAGTTGCATGCCTGACATAAAAAGCTGAGGGTTGCTGGGGGGAGGGGGTTTGGGAGAAGGGGGTGGGATTATGGACATTGGGGAGGGTATGTGCTTTGGTGAGTGCTGTGAAGTGTGTAAACCTGGTGATTCACAGACCTGTACCCCTGGGGATAAAAATATATGTTTATAAAAAATAAAAAATTAAAAAAAAAAAAAGCTCAGACATAGGCAGGGTGACCACAAGGTTCTGACAGAAACTGGGGACACAAGAATGATTGATTCTTCTTCAGTGAAGGCCCACTGAAGAGCGAGACAAATGACTTTCAATTCTGGAGCTAGAGAGTGGGGTGCTGCCATATCCCCCCACTCATCAGCTTGGAAAAATTTCAAGAAAGCAAAACAGCATTACCTAGTGGATGCCAGAGCCCTTTGCACCAAGCCCTGCTGCCCTGCACCCTGGAGTTGCATTTCCACTAGAACAAGTCCACCTGAAAATCAGCACTACAGACCCTTCCCAGAGAATATCAGCACAAACAGCTAGCTTGCACCAAATTTAGTGATTATAGAGTGCCAGCTTGCGCCAAATTTAATGATCACAGGGTGCTCCAAAGTTTCAGCTCTAGGGGAAAATAGGATCTAGCTTCCTTTTTAATTTTATTCTTTATTGTTTTATTATTATTTCCTCATTTATTTTCTTATTTTAATTCCTTTTTTTATATTTTTTTGAAATTTTGATTTTTATATATACTGTATATACTTTATTTTTAATTTAATATTTTAATTTTAATTTAATATTTTCCTGAATTAATCATTGGTAATATATTACATAACAACCAAGGTCCTCACATACAAATGATTTCCACTTTGTCTATATTGCCAACCTCCCATATGTCAACAAACACAACACTAACATTATCAAACTTGGGAAACAATAAAGTACTCTGAATTTTAACATCATAATATTAGGAAATTTGGGGAGCTTTGCAAAATATATCCTGATCATCCATGTGTACAATGTCATTTCTACTGATTTTTGTAGTGATCATTAGTGAATAAGGAGCAGATTTACAAGTTTATATAGTAAGGCATCTGGGTTCAACACAAAACTGTTACAACTTTAGGCAAATACATGTTTCATAAGATGCTGCTAACACTTAGATGGATTAAATAAAATTCAAAAACGTGGAATAAAGACAAGACAATAATAAAGACAAGACAATAAGAAGCATTTTCCACAATTTATCTTGTCATAGCAAGGAAACCAAAAGACACCAAAGTCCAATTTTTTTCCCCTCTCTCTGTCTTTTTTGCTTTCTTTTATTTACTGGAAAAAGAAATGATGAGATGGAGAAACTGAGCCTAAAAGAAAAAACAGGAAGTAGAACTCATGTCCATGCATATAATCAATACAGATGTAAGTAAGATATTGGAATTAGATTATAAACAATGATTGTAAAGACACTACCTGGGCTTGATAAAAAGCATAGAAGGCACTAGAGAATTCATTGCTGCAGAGATAAAAGAACTAAAATCTAGACAGGCTAAAATTAAAAATGTTATAACCAAGATGCAATCCAAGGTGGAGGCCATAAGAACAAGGATGCATCATTCTGAGACAAAATGGTGGAGGAAAAGGGGACCTCATTTCATCTGGTTGCTTGAATTTAGATAGATAACTACCAAATAATTCTGAATAACCATGAATTCAACCTGAGACATAAGAAAAGAATATCTGGAACCATGCAAGTAGAAAAGCAACCATTTTTTGTGAGGTAAGAGGTTCAGAGAAGGGAATTTGAGGGGAACTATTAGAAGATAAATGGAGGTTGGAGGGATCCTCCACAAACCAGCTATTGAAAAGTGATAAATACTCCTGGAGGGCCAAGTCTGAATCCTTAGAAATCTGTGCCAGTGAGAGATATACCTGCAGGAAAAGCATGCAGGGGATGAAACAGGCAGATTTCTAGGTGAGACACTTTGGTCTCAGGACCCCAGAATAATAGAATTAATGGGGTTATCTGAGCCAATAGAGATCCCAAGAATGGGAGCAGGGAAACTGGTTATGGCCTGTGAGCCCACAAGGTGGTTCTCAGCTCTGTTCAGCATAAACTGTGAGCCAGAACTGATAAGGTGACTGCTTTCTGCCTGGGAACCGTGAAGAGGACTGGAATGCTGGGACACTCTGCCATCCTCCAGGAGGGGTGGATGGAATGAGTACATGCATGACTGGGCCAAAGTTTTCAATGCAGTGGCCCTATAGAGAGCACTGCAAGACACCCCTCTGCTATACCCTGGGAAGGGCGGAGTGGGTGAAAGCACAACCAGGCAACAACACTCAGGACTGATTCCCAGTAAAAGACAGTACTAGAGGACTCGTTGCCATTCTCCAGGAGGAGCACATGATCCAGTGACTGCTTTTAGGCCTTTTGTAAAGGGCAATAACTTGGGGTCTAATGACTTCCCCTGGGAGGATTGCTAAGAGTTCTCGCCACAAAAGTCTGCAGAGTAGAGCACACACAAAACTGAAAACTGTTTATCCCAAAGGGTTTGTCAAGGAGATGGGATTGATATCTTTCAGCTCTAGGCCTGGATATCTGGGCATGGCTATTTTTATTTTGACCTTTAAAGAGGCTAGGAGATAGGGGGGCAAGATGGTGGAGGAATAGGAGACCATGTTTCAGCTGGTCCCCTGAATGGAGCTAAATATCTACCAAAACACTTTGAACACCCAAGAAATCAGCCTGAGATGTAACTGCACACTTCTAGATCTCTATGGGAGCAGAGGATCATCAGTGGATAAGTACAGAGGAGTGGGAATGCTCAGAGACCTATTGGAGGATAAACAGAAAGGGTAGGGAGCCACCAGAAATGACACATTGGAAAGTAAAACCCCACTATGAAAGTGCCCTGTGCTTGGGGACCAACATTAACTTAGAGACTGCTTAACAACACTCAAAAAGAGAAAAGAGTCTTAAGGGGCAAGTGGTGGTACTGGGTGACCAAAGGCAAAGATCTAAGTTCACTGTCTCAGGGAGGACAGAGCCAGTGCTTGCCAGTGTTCACACATGCCTGAGAGAGCCCAGCAGGGGCTCCAGTCAGGAGTACTTAGGCCCACAACTTTCCTCAGCCTGCTCCGCATGCCCCACTGAGTCAGAGCACACCTGGCATGGGCTGGGCTCCAGAAAGTAGTAACGGCAATAACAGCCAAGGGGATTAGGCTCACTCAGATTATTATTGCTTGTGGTTTTAGTGGCACACTGGTACAGAGAGTAACAGAAGCCTCGGGCAATCAATGGGATGCTGGCTGGGGAACCGAACACAGGGAAGATGTGGCGTTAGGCAGAAGTTGCAGAGGGAGAGTCTGTGTTTCTGTACCAATCAGAGGGGAGCAGACTGAGGATTATCTGAGACGGAGCTCTGGATGCACAGATTACATTGCTCTGACCCTCCGAAAAGGCACAAAAAACTGCCAAAGAACAAAAACCTCCAGAGAACAAAAGCCTGAAAAACTGGTTTCCAGTTTTAGGCCACTAAGACACATACTGCATGTACGCCACCGGGGATGTTCCACAGTGTCTCACTCTCCTCAAAACACTTCAATTGCCATGAGGGAACGCTGCTGTAGGACGTACCCACGACAGGGGTGTGTATGTGGAAGTTGGAAGCTGTGGGACCTGTCTGTGGGGAAATCATGAAGTGCCGATACAGGGCCATTGTCGGGGAACATAGGAAGTTCTCTGTTCAGGGAAACTTTTGCAGGCAAATACTAATTGATGACAGTATCTTCTCCCCTGAGGAAAGAAGAAAGAACAAGGACGTTCTCTTGGCAGTTTGCATAATGTGAGTGAAGTGCAAGTTACAGCACTTGGGCATCCAAAACACATTTAGATGGTCCTTAGCTGTGGTCATCCAAGCTCTATTTCTTATTCAAAAACGCTTTAAACATTTTGAGGGAAGTGTGCGTTAGGAGGGATTCGTGGCCGTGTTGAGTCTGTCAAAGAAGGAAGTTGTTGGGTCTAAGTGTGTGGTAAACTGGAATGGGCATATATACGGGTCTAGTCTCAGACGTCCATCTCCTTAACCACAGGAAGTTCTGTTTCATAGAAATTCCTTCAGGAGGATTCTCATTTCTGACAGTGTCAGAAACAGACACTGAGGAAACTGTGCTATAGAACCTACACACGACAGGGTTGAGTCTCTTGAATGTTGGATTCTGTGGATATCTCTGTGTTGAAATCATGAAGTGACCTACAAGGCCCTAAAAGATGATTCTTAGAAAGAGATCTGTTCAGGGAAAACTCTTCATTTGGATACTCATTCATAACAGTGTCTTCTTCGTAGATGAATGAAGATAGAACAAGGACAGACTATGCACACTTTAGGAACTGTGAGTGAAGTGCAGGGTATCCAAAAAACATATTTGATAAGCACAACATGTGGTCATGCACACTGTCTTTCTGTGTCAAAACGCTTCAAACAATGTGGGGGAAGTGTGCTTTCAGGGGGATTTGTGGCATTGTTGAGGCTGTCAAAGAAGGACGCTGTTGGGACTGACTGTGTGGTAAACTGGAATGAGTGCGTATAGGAGTCTAGTCTGAGACGTCCATCTCCTTGACTTTAGGATTTCTGTTTCAGGGAAACTCCTTCAGGTGGATTCTCATTTCTGACAGTGTCTTTCCTGTGGATGAAAGAAGACAGAAAAATGACGGACAGAGGGCTGGTTGCATACTGTGAGTGAAGGGCAGTGTGAGACACCTAGGCCTCTAAGACACATACTGCAAGTACACCACCTGTGATGTTCCACAGTGTCTCCCTCAGCTCAAAAACCTTCAAATGCCTTTAGGGAACTGTGCTATAGGACGTACTCACGACAGGGATGTGTCTGTGGAAGGATTGAATCTGTGGGACCTGCCTGTGTGGAAATCATGAAGTGTCGATACAGTGCCATTGCTGGTGAACATAGGAAGTTCTCTCTTCAGGGAAACTCCTGCAGGCAAAGACTAATTGATGACAGTATCTTCTCCGCTGAGGAAAGAAGATAGAACAAGGACGTTCTCTTGGAAGTTTGCATACTGTGAGTGAAGTGCAAGTAAAGGCGCTTAGGGATCCAGAACACATTTGGATGGTCCTTACCTGTGGTCATCCACACTCTATTTCTTTGACGAAAATGCTTTAAACATTTTGAGGGAAGTGTGCTTTAGGAGGGATTCGTGGCCGTGCTGAGTCTGTCAAAGAAGGAAGCTTTTGGGACTAAGTGTGTGGTAAACTGGAATGGGCGTGTATAGGAGTCTAGTCTCAGATGTCCATCCCCTTGACCATAGGAAGTTCTATTTCAGGGAATATCCTTCAGGCGAATTCTCATTTCTGAAAGTATCTTTCCTGTGGAGGAAAGAAGACAGACCAAGGACGACAGAGGACAGGTTGCATATTGTGGGTGAAGGGCAGGGTGAGACACTTAGGCCTCTAAGACACATACTGCAAGTACTCCCACTTGATGTTCCACAGTATCATCCTCTGCTCAAAACAGTTCAAATGCAGGGAGGAACTGTTTTATATGACGGACACATGACAGGGATGTGTCCTTGGAAGGCTGGAAGTTGTGGGATCTTTCTGGGATGAAATCATGAAGTGACGCAACAGGGCCCTAACAGGTGATTCATAGAAAGGGACCTGTTCAGGGAACCTACTTCAGGTGCCTACTCATTCATAACAGTGTCTTCTCCATTGAGGAATGAAGACAGAGCAAGGACGGACTCTGGGCACTTTAATAACTGTGAGTGAAGCGCAGGCTATGGCGCTTAGGCATCCAAAACACATATTGGATCAGCACGACCTGTCTTTCTGTTTCGAAAATGCTTCAAACATTGGGAGTTAAATGTGCTTTAGGAGGGATTTGTGGCCGTGTTGAGTCTGTCAAAGAAGGAAGCTGTTGGGACTGACTGTGTGGTAAATTGGAATAGGGCTTATAGGAGTCTAGTCTCAGATGTCCATTCCCTTGAGCACAGGAAGTTCTGTTTCATAGAAATTCCTTCAGGAGGATTCTCATTTCTGACAGTGTCTTTCCAGTGGAGGAAAGAAGATAGAACAAGGATGGAAAGAGGGCAGTTTGCATATTGTGAGTGAAGCGCAGGGTGAGTCACCTAGGCCTCTAAGACACACACTACATGTACACCACCTGTGATGTTCCACAGTGTCTCCCTCTCCTCAAAACACTTCAATTACCATGAGGGAATGCTGCTGTAGGACGTACCACGACAGGGGTGTGTATGTGGAAGTTGGAAGCTATGGGACCTGTATGTGTGGAAATCATGAAGTGTCAATATAGGGCCATTGCCAGTGAACATAGGAAGTTCTCTGTTCAGGGAAACTCTTCCAGACAAATACTAATTGATGACAGTATCTTCTCCCCTGAGGAAAGAAGATAAATCAAGGACGTTCTCTTGGAAGTTTGCATAATGTGAGTGAAGTGCAAGTTACAGCACTTGGGCATCCAAAACACATTTGGATGGTTCTTAGCTGTGGTCATCCAAGCTCTATTTCTTATTCAAAAACGCTTTAAACATTTTGAGGGAAGTGTGCTTTAGGAGGTATTCGTGGCCGTGTTGAGTCTGTCAAAGAAGGAAGTTGTTGGGCCTAAGTGTGTGGTAAACTGGAATGGGCGTATATAGTGGTCTAGTCTCAGAGGTCCATCTCCTTAACCACAGGAAGTTCTGTTTCATAGAAATTCCTTCAGGAGAATTCTCATTTCTGACAGTGTCTGAAACAGGCACTGAGGAAACTGTGCTATAGAACCTACACACGACAGGGTTGAGTCACTTGAATGTTGGATTCTGTGGAATATCTCTGTGTTGAAATCATGAAGTGACCTACAAGGCCCTAAAAGATGATTCTTAGAAAGAGATCTGTTCAGGGAAAACTCTTCATTTGGATACTCATTCATAACAGTGTCTTCTTCGTGGATGAATGAATATAGAACAAGGACAGACTATGCACACTTTAGGAACTGTGAGTGAATTGCAGGGTATCCAAAAAACATATTGGATAAGCACAACTTGTGGTCATCCACACTTTCTGTGTCAAAACGCTTCAAACAATGTGGGGGAAGTGTGCTTTCAGGGGGATTTGTGACATTGTTGAGTCTGTCAAAGAAGGAAGCTGTTGAGACTGACTGTGTGGTAAACTGGAATGAGTGCGTATAGGAGTCTAGTCTGAGACGTCCATCTCCTTGACCTTAGGAATTCTGTTTCAGGGGAACTCCTTCAGGTGGATTCTCATTTCTGACAGTTTCTTTCCTGTGGATGAAAGGAGACAGAAAAATGACGGACAGAGTGCTGGTTGCATACTGTGAGTGAAGGGCAGGGTGAGAATCTTAGGCCTCTAAGACACATACTGCAAGTACACCACCTGTGATGTTCCACAGTGTCTCCGTCAGCTCAAAACCCTTCAAATACCTTTAGGGAACTGTGTGATAGGACATACTCACGACAGGGATTTGTCTGTGGAAGGATTGAATCTGTGGGACCTGCCTGTGTGGAAATCATGAAGTGTCGATACAGTGCCATCACTGGTGAACATAGGAAGTTCTCTCTTCAGGGAACCTCCTGCAGGCAAATACTAATTGATGACAGTATCTTCTCCGCTGAGGAAAGAAGATAGAACAAGGACGTTCTCTTGGTAGTTCGCATAATGTGAGTGAAGTACACGTTAAGGCACTTAGGCATCCAAAACACATTTGGATGGTCCTTACCTGTGGTCATCCACACTTTATTTCTTTGTCGAAAACGCATTAAACATTTTGAGGGAAGTGTCCGTTAGGAGGGATTCGTGGCTGTGTTCAGTCTGTCAAAGAAGGAAATTCCTGGGAATAAGTGTGTGGTAAACTGGAATGGGCTTTTATAGGGGTCTAGTCTCAGACGTCCATCTCCTTAACTACAGGAAATTCTGAGTCATAGAAATTCCTTCAGGAGGATTCTCATTTCTAACTTTGTCTTTCCAGTGGAGGAAAGAAGATCGAACATGGACGGACAGAGGGCAGGTTGCATACTGTGATTGAAGGGCAGGGTGAGACACTTAGGCCTATAAGACACATACTGCAAGTACTCCACCTGTGATGTTCCACAGTGTCTCCCTCTGCTCAAAACTCTTCAAATTCCATGAGGGAACGCTGTTGTAGGACATACTCATGACATGGATGTGTCTGTGGAAGATTGAAAGCTGTGGGACCTGTGTGTGGAAATCATGAAGTGTCAATACAGGGCCATTGTCGTTGAACATAGAAAGTTCTGTGTTCAGGGTTACTCTTGCAGGAAAATACTAATTGATGACAGTATCTTCTCCCCTGAGGAAAGAAGATAGAACAAGGACGTTCTCTTGGCAGTTTGCATAATGTGAGTGAAGTGCAAGTTAAGGCACTTAGGCATCCAAAACACATTTGCATGGTCCTTACCTGTGTTCATCCACGCTCTATTTCTTTGTCGAAAATGCTTTAAACATTTTGAGGGAAGTGTGCGTTAGGAGGGATTCGTGGCCGTGTTGAGTCTGTCAAAGAAGGAAATTGCTGGGACTAAGTGTGTGTAAACTGGAATGGGCGCGTATAGGGGTCTAGTCTCAGACGTCCATCTCCTTAAACACACTCTTCCAAATGTACTCCAGGAAGTGGAATGATCTCTCTCAGTGAGACCCCGGGGATCCCTATACCACTTTGTGCATTCTCCTTGGTCAGAGCCTTCCTTCTCTCCAGGAGAGCATGTTACAGCTCCACTCTGGCAAAAGTCATGCTCTTCCAAAGCCTCAGAGTTTGAGCTCCACTCACCGTTTGCAAAAACAAACAAACAAACAAACAAAAAAAAACAAGAAAAAAAAAACACTGAGCCACTCTTTTCCCATGGCTCCCCAGTATGTGTTCAGAGAAGTTTACTTCTTGTGTAAATCTGATGCTCCACTCTCAACCTCTCTCTCTCTTTTCTCTCCCTGTGGAAAGTGTTCCCTTTCCGCCATGGCATGACATCTTTTCTCTTCCGCAATTCACTTCCATGCACCTTGCACCTGCCATGATGTCTCCCTCCAATCATGGAGATCTTTCTTCCAATACTCAGAACAATTTCTTGGGTGTTCCAAGTGATCTGATCTCAATACAGCTGTATTTGAGGGTTGAGGAAACCCAGGGTTCTCCAACTTCTCTACCATCTTAACTCCGCCTTCCTCAAGAGTCTCTTTATGATCATTACTTTAAATTTTCTATCTAGTATATTACTCATATCCATTTTGCTTAGGTCTCTTGTGGTTTTATCCTGTTTCATTTGGGATGTTTCTCTTTGTCTCCTCATTTTGTCTAACTCTCTAGGTCTCTTTCTCTGTGTTAGGAAAATCAGCTATGTCTCCTGCACTTGCAGGTAATGGCCTTATGAATAAAAGGTCCTATAGTGATCTGTAATGCATTATCCCTTGTAGCCAAGCCCCTGGTGCTTAAGGGTGTCTCCTATGTGTGTTGCATGTGCCCTGACATTAAGTGCTCGCTGCTTTTGGATTTGGTCTGGTTATCTGCAGAGCCTCTCTTTGCCTGTTTATTAGCCATACTTTATTCCCACCTGGGGGGGGCATGTTTTAACAAGGTGTGCTACAGTCTGCTTCTGAAATGAGACTTGCTGCCACTGCTATTGGAATTGAAGCCGCATAAAACACCCAGTTCAAGAGATACCCTCCAGATTCATCTATACAGTGACAAATAGCAGGATTTATTTTTTTTTAAGATTTTATTTATTTGACACACACACACACACACACAGAGCACAAGCAGGGGGAGTAGCAGGCAGAGGGAGAGGGAGAAGCAGACTCTGCACAGGGCAGGGTTCCCAATGTGGGGCTCCATTTCAGGACCCTGGGATCATGACCTGAGCTGACAGCAGATGTTTAACTGATTGAGACACCCAGATGACCAGGCATGATTTCATTCTTCATTCTTATTATGGTTGAATAATATTCCAGTGTGTGTGTGTGTGTGTGTGTGTGTGTGTGTGTGTGTGAGTGATATTCCCTTTATCCATTGGACACAGATTATTTCTACATCTTGTCTATTGTGAATAATGCTGCAAGTAACATCTATATAATCTATATCTGTATCTATATCTATCTATCTATATCCATGTCTTTGCAATAGCAGTTTTCTTTTCCTTGGATATATACCCAAGTGGAATTGTTAGATCATATATTAGTTGTATTTTTATATATTTTAGACAACTCCATACTATTTTTTATACTAATTCACATTCTATACTAATTCACATTGACATCAACAGTGTACAAGTGTTCTTTTTTGTTCACATCCTGGACAACACTTGTGGTCTTTTGTATTTTGGATAACAGCCATACTAATTGTTATGAGATGTATCTTATTTTATATCTGATTTGAATTTCCCTGGAAATTATTGAGTTGTATGAGTTTCTTATATTTTTTGAATGTTAAGCCCTTAAATACAGATATATAATTTACAAACATTTTCTCCCACTCTGTAGATTGTCTTTTCACTTTGTTGAGGGTTTCCTTTGCAGTGCAGAGCCTTTTTAGTTTGATGTAGTTCCACTTGTTTGTTTGTGTTCATTGCCTCTATTTGTGGTCAATTCCATTTCACTGTCAAGACCAATGATAAGGAGATCTTACCCTATGTTTTCCTCCAGGAGTTTTATGTTTCAGGTTTTAGCTTTAAAGTCTTTACTTCATTTTAAGTTAACTTTTGTACATTGTTTGAGATTTTATTCTTTTATATAAGAATATTGAATTTTTCAACATTAGTTACTGAAAAAAACTATGCTTTCTCCATTGTATATTCTTGGCACCTTTGTTGAGAACTAGTTGACTGCATGTTTGTGGGTTTATTTTTGTAAAGAGGCTAGATTTGTATTCTGTTTTCCTTTTGAGATTCTGTTAAGCCAGGTACTCCTCATTCTGTAATTGTACAATTGATTTATTTTATATTATTTTTAAAGATTTTATTTATTTGACAGACAGAGATCACAGGTAGGCAGAGAGGCAGGCAGAGAGAGAGGAGGAGGAAACAGGCTCCCTGCTGAGCAGAGAGCCAGCTGCCAGGCTTGATCCCAGGACCCTGGGATCATGACCTGAGCCAAAGGCAGAGGCCTTAACCAACTGAGCCACCCAGGTGCCCCGATTTACTTTAATAACAAGTTCAATATTTCACCATATTCCTTTTGGATTTCATATTGTTGTTTTTCATTTTTCTGTTGGGCTACTGTTGAACTCCCTTAAGTATGGTTGTTTAACCAGCTAAATTCACTAAACGATAATATTATCTAGTGTTTCCCATATTGTCCACAAAGATTTTCTGAGAAATGTTACTTTGTGTATATATTTGAATTTTGGTTGAGCCATTTTAAGTGGCAGAAATCATGACACTTTACTCATAAATACACTAGGATGAAGTGTTTTTAAAGAAAGATGCTCCCTACATTCCCTACATAACACTAATACTATCCTCACAGCACAGAACATATACCACATATGCCATTAATATGCAGTCAGCACTCAAATTTTCCCCACTAGGTTCCCAGAATATAATTTTTGAACCAGATTTCAATGAATATACTCTCATTTTTCTTATGTCTTTTTAGAGTAATCGCCTTTAACTTTTTCCTCCATAACATAGGCATTTTTAAATTTATATTTTACTTAGTTAGCTTACAGTGCAATATTGGTTACTGGAGGAGAATTCAGTGACTCATCACTTATATACAACAGTCAGTGCTCATCACAAGTGCCCTATTTAATACCCATGATCCATCTAGTCAATCTTCCACCAACCTCCTTCCATCAACCCTGTTTATTCTCTATCACTAGGAGTCTCTAATGGCTTGTTTCCTTCTCTCATCCCCCCACCCATATGTTCATCTGCTTTCTTTCTTAAAATCTGAGTGATATTATATAGTACTCATATTTCTTTGACTAACTTACTTCACTTAGCATAATACACTCTATCTCCATCCATGTCATTATAAATGGCAAGATTTCATTCTCTTTGATGACTGAATAATATTCCATTGTATATATACACATCTTCTTTATCCATTCATCAATTGATAAACATCTGGGCTCGCTCTATGGTTTCACTATTGTATTGTATTGTATTGTATTGTATTGTATTGTATTGTATTGTATTGTATTGTATCATATTGTATTGTATAATGCTGCTATAAACACCAGTGTGCATATACTCCTCTGAATATCTATTTTTGCATTCTTTGGGTAAATACCTGGTAGTGTAATTGCTGTATTTTAAAGTAGTTCTATTTTTAGCTTTTTGAGTATCCTCCAGATTGTTCTCCAGAGTGGCTACACCAGTCCGCCTTTCCACCTGTGCAAGAGGGTTCCCCTTTCTCCTTAGCTGCACCAAAACCTTTGTTGATTGTATGGTTAATTTTAGCTATTCTGACAGGTGTGAGGTGGTAACTCATCATGGTTTTGATTTGTATTTCTCTGATGATGAGGGATGTGAGACATCTTTTCATGTGTGTGTTAGCCATCTAGAAGTCTTCTTTCGAAAAGTTTCTGTTCATGTCTCCCTCACATTTCTTAACTGTATTATTTGTTTTTTGGGTGTTGAGTTTGATAACTTCATTATAGATGTTGATTACTAACCCTTTATCAGACATGTTATTTGCAAATATCTCATCCATTCCATAAATCGCCTTTCAGTTTTGTGGATTGTTTCCTTCATTGTGCAGAAGGTTTTTTTATCATGATAAGTCCCAATAGTTCATTTTTACTATTGTTTCCCTTGCATCCAGTGATGTTTCTGATAAGTTGTTATGGCGGAGGTTAAAGAGGTTTCTGCCTGTGTCCTTCTCTAGGATTTTGCTGGTTTTCTTTCTCACATTTAGGTCTTTCACCCATCTTAAATTTATTTTTGTGTACGGAATAAGAAAGTGTTCCAGTTTCATTCTTTTACATGTTTCTGTAAAGTTTTCTCAATACAATTTTTTGAAGATACTGTCTTTTTCCTGTTGGATATTCCTTCTTGCTTTTTTGAGGACTAGTTTACCATAGAGTTGAGGGTCCATTTCTAGGTTCTCTATTCTGTTCTTTTGATCTATGTATCTGTTTTTGTGGCAGTACCATACTGTCTTGATGACTACAGTTTTGTAATATGGCTTGAAATTCAGAATCTTGATGCCTTTTTGTTTTGTGTTTCTTTTTCACAATTGCTTTGGCTATTCTGTGTCACTTGTGGTTTCATACAAATTTTAGGAGTATTTGTTCCAGCTCTGTGAAAAATGCTGTTGGTATTTTGATAGAGATTACATTAAATCTGTGGATTGCTTTGGGTAGCATAAAAATTTTAACAGTATTTGTTCTTCCAATCCATGAGCCTGGAAACATTTTCCATTTCATTCTGCCCTTCTCAATTTCTTTCAAAATTGTTATACAGTTTTCAGAGTATAGATCTTTTACCTCTTTTGTTAGGCTTACTTCTTCATCCTATTTTTTGTTGTTGTTGTAATTGTACATTGGATTGATTCCTTAATTTCTCCTTCTGCTATTTTGTTATTGGTGTATAGAAATGCAACAGAGTTCTTCCCATTGATTTTATATCACACGACTTTGCTGAATTTATGTATTCCAGCAATTTTTAATAGACTCTTTCAGGTTTTCTACATGGAGCATCATATCATCTACAAAATGTGAATGTTTAACTTCTTCCTTGCTGATTTATATGCCTTTTATTTACTTATTTTTTGTCTGATGGCTGAGGCTAAGACTTCCAATAATATGTTAAATATTATAGGTGAGAGTGGATATCCTTGTCTCACTCCTGGCAAGGGAACAAGAAAAGCTCTCAGTTTTTCACCATTGAGTATGAAATTAACTGTGGAAGTTTCACATGTGGCCTTTATGAAGTGGAGGTATGTTCCATCTATCCCTATTTTGTTGAGGGTTTTTGTCAAGAAAAATGCTGCATATTGTCAAATGTTTTTTCTCCATCTATTGAAAGAATCATATGGTTCTTATTGTTTCTTTTATTAATTTGGTGTATCACCTTGATTGAATTGCAAATATTGAACCACCTTTGCAGTCCAGGAATAAATCCCATTTGATCATGGTGAGTAATTCTTTTCATGTACTATTGAATTTTATTTGCTAGTATTTTATTGATAATTTTTATATCCATGCCCATCAGGGATATTGGCCTGTACTTCTTTTTAGTGGGGCCTTTGGTTTTGAAATCAAGGTAATGTTGACTTCATAGAATAAGTTTGTAAGTTTTCTTACTGTTTCTATATTTTGGAACAGTTTGAGGAGAATAAGTATTAACTCTTCTTTAAAAGTCTGGTACAGTTGCACTGGGAATCCATTCCACCTTGGACTTCTGTTTGTTGGGAGAATTTGATTATTTGTTCAATTTCTTTGCTGGTTATGGGTCTGTTCAAAATTTCTATTTCTTCATTTCAACTTCAGTAGTTCATAGGTCTGTAGGAATTTGTCCATTTCTTTCAGGTTGTCTAGTTTTTTGGCATATAAGTTTTCATAGCATTCTCTTATGATTGTTGTATTTATGTGTTTGTGTGTGTGTGTGTGATATGTCCTCATTCATTCATGTTTTTATCTATTTGAGTCCTTTCTCTCTTTTTTTGATAAGTCTATCTAGGGATTTATCAATCTTATTATTTTTTTCAAGGAATCAGATCTTAGTTTCATTAATCCATTCTACACTTTTTTTTGGTTCAATATCATTTATTCTATTTTTATTATTTCCCTTGTTCTGCTGGATTTAGACTTTATTTGTTGTTCCCTTTCTAGCTCCTTTAGGAGTAAGATTAGGTTATTTATTTGAGACTTGAGGTAGGACTGTATTCCAACACATTGCCCTCTTTGGATTTCCTTTGTTTCATCCCAAAGTTTTTGGACTGTCATGTTTTCATTTTCATTTCCTTTCATGTATATTTTAAAAATTTCTTCTATAATTTCTTGGTTATTCCATCCATTCCTTTGTAGGATGTCCTTTAATCTCCATTTACATGAAGTCTTTCCAAATTTTTTCTTATAGTTAACTCCAAGTTTCATAGAGTTGTGATCTAAAAATATGCATGGAATAATCTTGATATTTTGGTACTTGTTGAGGGCTGATTTGTGACCCAGTATGGGATCTATTCTGGAACATGTTCCATGCACACTTAAAAAGAATGTGTTTTCTGATAAAATATTCTAAACATACCTGATAAGTCCATCCAGTCCAATGGGACATTCAAAACCATTGTTTCCCTATTCATCTACTAGATGATCTGTCCATTGCTGTTAGTGGGGTGTTAAAGTGCCCTACTACTATTTTATTTTTATGAATGAGTTTCTTTATGTTTATTATTAGTTTTATTCATATATTTAGGTTCTCTGAATTTGGGGACAAAAATATGTTCAATTATTAGATCTTACTGATGATTAGTCCCCTTAATTATGTTATAATGCCCTTTTTCATCTGTTATAGTCTTTTAATACCTAATTTGTCTGATATAAGTATTAATATCTCAGCATTATTTTGATGTCCATTAACATGGTAGATGGATCTCCCTCTCCTCTCTTTCAGTCTGTAGGTGTCTTTAGGTCTAAAATGAGTCTCTGGGAGGAGGGGCAAGATGACAGAGAAGTAGGAAAACATTCAACTGGTCTCTGACGTGAGCTAAATATCTACCAGAACACTCTGAACACCCATGAAATCAGCCTGAGATATACGATTATACACTTCTGGATCTCTATGGGGGCAGGAGATCATCAGTGGAGAGGTAAAGCAGAGTGGGAGAACTTGGAATGATATCAGAGGATAAAAAGAAGAGGGAGGGAGCCACCAGAAGAGACCCATTGGAAAGTAATACCCTAATATGAAAATGCCTTGTGGTTGGGGACCACCATTAACTTGGAGTCTCATTAAAATTACTCAAAAAGAACAAAAGGCCTTAAGGGGCAACTGGTGGAATAAGGCAGCCATGGGCACATCCCTAAGCCCATGGTCCCAGAACGGTCACAGTCGGCTCCCACATATGAATGAGAAAGCCCAACAGAGGTTCAACTTGTGGCCCCAGAGCCCACAGATTTATGCTGCTTGCATCACCAATTGGGCTGGACACAGCGCTGCCCATTACTGAGGGAGCTTGAACACAGGCTCCCACTAAAGTTCCCTGGACACACAGGATTCACCCACCTGTACTGCCACTGCTGCAGGGTGTGAGTGCACTTGGCATGGGCCTGGAAAACAGACAGAAGACCCAGCAGTGACAGCCACTAGAATCATGACCCACAGACCAACATTGCTTATGGTTTTAGTGGAATGGAGGTACAGAGACAAGTGGGGGCCTCAAGTGACCACTAAGGATGGTGGCTGAGGGTGCGTACTGCCGATGGGAGGTTGTATTGTTCAATAAAATTTGCAGAGGGAAAGTCTGTGTTTCTGGACCATTCAGAGGGGAGCAGACTGAAGATTATCTGAGACAGAGCTCTCGGTGCAAACAGTTTACTTTGCTCTGACCCTCCGAAAAGGCACAAAAAACTGCCAAAGAACAAAAACCTCCAAAGAACAAAAGCCTGAAAAACTGGTTTCCACAGAGCCCAGCCACTTGATAGGGGCAGGGTAACTCAGCCCAAGCAAGATTGACTGAAATACAACACAGCACACCCCTCCCACAGAAGACAAGCCAAAAGAGCAAGAGGACAAAAACCCTGGGGTCCTCATAAAACAGTAAAACCCCAACTTCAGGGGAAATACCAGGATATTAAGGATACCAGGATATTAAGCTCCGGGTATTGCCCCAAAACCCATGTATTTCATAGGTGAAACTTCTCTTTTTCTTTTTCTCTTTTTAAACTCGTTATCACAATTCCTGTCCTTTTATTTTTAACCTACTTACCATTATAACTAGATGCTTAATCTAGTTTTAATATCCCTGTATCTCTGGAAAGTAGAGTCCTTTAACAAAGATAACAAGATACACCCAGGAAGAACTGATATAACCTTCCTCGCTCACATCAGGGTTTTATAAACACCTTGCCATCGTGTTCTTCTGCCAATGTTTCTGTGTATTTGTTTTTGTTTTTGTACTATATAAATCTTATTCATGAAGTTCATTTTGGCTGGGGTTTCCTTTTCCTTTTATTTTTCTAGTCTGTTATGTTTTTCTTTAGATATTATTTATTTATAAAAATATTTGATTTATTTATTTGACAGAGAGAGAGATCACAAGTAGGCAGAGAGGCAGCAGAGAGAGAGGAAGAGGAAGCAGGCTCCCTGCTAAGTAGAGAACCTGATGCAGAACTCGATCCCAGGACCCTGAGATTATGACCTGAGCCAAGGGCAGAGGCTTAACCCACTGAGCCACACAGGCGCCCTAGTCTGTTACTTTTGTTGGTACATTTGTTTGTTCATTTTTCATTATGTACCTTATAAATCTTACTTTGAGGGTTCATTTTGGCTTTTTTTTTTCCTTTTTCTTTTCACTTTCTCTCTCTCTTTTTTTCTTTCATTCTCGTGGGGACTGCTGATTGCTCCAAAACTTTCCAGGGTGCACCTTGCCTGGATCATGGTTGATATATTCAGCTATACATCCCTTCAACCACCTCTCACCAAAATGACTAGGAGGAGGAACACCCAATAGAGGAAAAATTCAGAGACTTTGATTCCTGCCACAGAACTATTGGACATGGACATAAACAATATGTCAGAAAGGAAATTCATGGCAACAGTTATCCAGGCAACGGCTAGGTTGGAGAAGACAACATGGCCAGCTAGGTTGGAGTGGAAACATAGAATCTCTAAGGGTGGAAGTGAGGGCTGATCTGGCAGTACTAAAATATGTTATCAGTGAGACCCAATCTAATGTAAGTACTCTAACAGTGAGGGTAACTGAGGCAGAAGACAGAATTAGTGATTTAAAGACAAACTGATAGAAAAGAAGGATCAGGAGGAGGCCTGGGGCAAACAGCTTAGAAGCCATGAAAACAGAATTAAGGAAATAAGCGATGCCATGAAACGTTCCAATGTCAGAATTATTGGGATCCCTGAGAGGATGGAGAGGAGGGGATAGAAGATATAGTTGAACAAATTCTGGATGAAAATTTCCCTAATCTGGAGAATGGAACAACTGTTTGTGTCCTAGAAGCAGAGAAGACAGCCCCCCAAATCGATGAGGGTAGAAAGACCTCCAGGCACGTGATTGTGAACTCCATGCATCTTAAATTCAAAGAACATGACTTAAGGGGAGCTAGAGGGGAGGGATCCTTACTTAAAGAGGTAGGACCATCAGAATAATGCCAGGCCTTTCCACAGAAACCTAGCAAGTCAGAAAGGGCTGGCAAGACATATTTAGGGCACCAAATGAAAAGAACATGCAGACAAGAATACTTTATCCACCAAAGCTGGCATTCAGAATGGATGGAGAGATGAAGAGTTTCCAAGACAAGCAATGCTTAAAAGATTATGTGACCACCAAGCCAGCACTACAAAAAATATTAAGAGGAGTTCTATAAAAGGAGAAAGAACCCAAGAGTGACATAGAACAGAAATTTACGGAGACAATCTATAGAAACAAGGACTTCACAGCCAATATGATGTCAATAAAATATTATCTGTCAATAATCACTCTCAACATGAGCAGCCTAAATGCTCCCAGCCCAAATGCTACAGCGTTGAAGACTGGATAAAATGACAGGACCCATCCAATATGCTCTCTACAAGAGACACATTTGGTACCTAAAGATACATGCAGACTGAAAGTGAAGATATGGAGAAGCATCTATCATCCCAACAGGTCTCAAAGAAAGCTGAGGTAGCAATTCTCATATCAGATGAATTAGATTTTAAGCTTAAGACTTTAAGTCAGAGATACAGAAGGACACTACGCCATTCTTAAAGGGTCTATCCACCAAGCAGATCTAACAATTGTAACTATTTATGCCCCCAGCATGGGAGCAGCCAATGACATAAGCCAACTGTTCAATGAAATAAAGCATCATAGTGATAAGAATACACAAATTATAGGGGATCTTAACACAGCACTCTTAAGCAATAGACAGATTATCTAAGCAGAAAATCAACAAAGAAACAAGAGCTTTGAAAGACACATTGGACCAGATGGGCCTCATAGATATATACAGAACACTCCATGCTTTAACAACAGAATACTCATTCTTCTTGAGCGCACATGGAACTTTCTCCAGAAGAGACAATATACTGGGTCACAATCCAGGTCTCAGCCGATACCAGAAGACTGAGATTATTCCCTGCATATTCTCAGACCACAATGCTTTGAAACTGGAACTCAACCACAAGAAAAAGTTTGGAAGGAATTGAAACACTTGGAAGCTAAAGACCATCTTGCTCAAAAATGTTTGAATCAACCAAGAAATCAAAGAAGAACTTAATTTATGGGAACAAATGAGAATGAAGACACATGGGTCCAAAATCTATGGGATATGGCAAAGGTGGTCCTAAGGGGGAAATACATAGCCATCCAAGCCTCACTCAGAAATATTGAAAAATCCAGAATACGCCAACATACTTTACACCTTAAAGAGCTATAAAATCAAGAACTAATTAAGCAAACCCCACACAGAAGAAGGGAAATGATTAAGATTAGAGCAGAGATCAATGAGTTAGAAATTAGAGATGAGGTAGAATACCATAAATGAAACTAGAAGCTGGTTCTTTGAGTGTATTAATAAGATCCATAAACCACTAACCAAACTAATCCAAAGGAAAAGAGAGAGGACCCAAATTAATAAAATTATGAATGAAAGGGGAGAGGTCACAACTTACACCAAGGAAATAGAAAAAATCATCTGAAATTATTAGCAGCAGCTATATGCCAATAAGTTAAGCAATTTAGAAGAAATGGATGCATGCCTGGGAAACCTATAACCTTCCAAGACAAAAACAGGAATAAATTGGCAACCTGAATAGACCAATATGTAGTAACGAGATTGAAGCAGTGATCAAAAACCTCCTAAAAAACAAGAGCCCAGTACCTGATGGATTCCCTGGAGAATTCTATGATTCAAAGAAGGAATAATACCTATTCTCCTGAAGATGTTTCGAAACACAGAAACATAAGGAAAACTTCCAGATTCTTTCTATGAGGCCGGCATTACTTTAATCCCAAACCAGGGAAAGACCCTATCAAAAAGGAGAATTTCAGACCAATATCCATGATGAATATGGATGTCAAGATTAACAACAAGATCCTAGTTAACAGGATTCAACAGTACATTAAAAACTTTATCCACCATGACTAGGTGGATTTTATCCCTGGGAAACAACAGTGGTTCAACATTTGCAAATCAAACAATGTGATAGAATGAATTAATAAGAGAAGAGCAAAGAACTACATGGTTCTCTCAGTTGATGCAGGAAAAGCATTTGACAAAATACAGCAGCCTATCCTGATTAAAGCTCTTCAAAGTATAGGGATAGAAGGAACATTCTTCAACTTCATAAAATCTATCTATGAAAAACCTACAGTCAATATTATTTTCAATGAGGAAAAGCTGACAACCTTCCCATTGAGATCAGGAACACGACAAGCATGCCTACCCTCACCACTGTTGTTCAACATCATAATAGAAGTCCTAGCAACAGCAATCAGACAACAAAAAGAAACAAAAGTTCATTCAAATTGGCAAAGTAGAAGTCAACCTCCCTCTCTTTGCAGATGACATGATAGTATATATGAAAAACCCAAAAGACTCCACCCCCAAACTACTAGAACTCATACAGCATAATACTCATAATTCCTTAATGTGGCCGGATACAAAATCCATGCACAGAAATCAGTTGCTTTCTTATACACTACCAATGAAACTATAGAAAGGGAAATTAGGGAATTGATTCTATTTACTATATCTCTAAGAACCATAAGATATCTTGGACTAAACCTAAGCATAGAGGTAAAGGATCTGTACTCGGGGAACTACAGAACACTCATGAAAGAAACTGAAGAAGACACAAAAAGATGGAAAAGCGTTCCATGCTCATGGATCAGAACAACAAACATTGTTAAAATGTCTATACTGCCCAGAGCAATCTATACTTTCAACATCATTCTGATAAAAATTCCACTGGCACTTTTTAAAGTGCTGGAACAAACAATCTTAAAATGTTTACAGAACCAGAGGTGACCCCTAATCACCAAGGAAATGTTGAAAAAGAAAAACAAAGCTCGGGGCATGATGTTGTCTGATTTCAAGCTTTATTACAAAGCTGTGATCACCAAGATAGCATGGTACTGGCACAAAAATCTAGTCCTAGTCCAGTGGAACAGAGTAGAGCGTCCAGATATGGACCTGCAACTCTATGGTCAAATAATCTTCTACTAAGTAGGAAAAAATATCCAGTGGAAAAAACACAGTCTCTTCAATAACTGGTGCTAGGAGAATTGGACAGCTATGTATAGAAAAATGAAACTCGACCATTCACTTACACCATACACAAAGATAAACTCCACATGGATGAAAGACCTCAACATGAGACAGGAATCCATCAAAATCTAGAGGAGAACATAAGCAGTAACCTCTTTGAGATTGGCCACGGCAACTTCTTTCAAGGCACGTTTCCGAAGGCAAAGGAAACAAAAGCAAAAATGAACTTTTGGGACTTCCTCAAGATCAAAAGCTTCTGCACAGCAAAGGAAACAGTCAACAAAACAAAGAGACAACCCACAGAATGGGGAAAAATATTTGCAAATGACACTAGAGACAAAGGGCTGATATCCAAGATCTATAAAGAACTCCTCAAACCCAACACCCCCCCCCAAAAAAAAACCAGATAATCACGTCAAAAAGTGGGCAGAAGACATGAACAGATAGTCCTCCAAAGAAGACATACAAATGGCTAGGAGACACATGAAAAAATGTTCAACATCATTAGCCATCAGGGAAATTCAAATCAAAACAACATTGAGATACCACCTTACACCAGTTAGAATAGCAAAGATTAACAAGGCAGGAAACAACAAATTTTGGAGAAGATGTAGAGAAAGGGGAACCCTCTTACACTGTTGGTGGGAATGCAAGTTGGTGCAGCCACTTTAAAAAACAGTGTGGAGATTCCTCAAAGGGGGGGGGGATAGAGCTACCCTACGACCCTGCAATTGCACTGCTGGGTGTTTTCCCCAAAGCTACAAATGTAGTGAAAAGAAGGGCCATATGTACCCCAGTGTTCATAGCAGCAATGTCCACAATAGTCAAACTGTGGCACAAGCCAAGATGCCCTTCAACAGACGAATGGATAAAGAAGATATTGTCCATATATACAATAGAATATTATGCCTCCATCAGAAAGGATGAATACCCAACTTTTATATCAACATGGTTGGGACTAGAGGAGATTATGCTGAGCAAATAATTCAATCAGAGAAAGTCAGTCATCATATGGTTTCACTTACTTGTGGCACATAAGGAATAACATGGAGGACACTAGGAGAAGGAAAGGGAAAGTGAATTGGGGGAAGCTAGAGGGAGAGACAAACCATGAGAGACTATGGACTCTGAGAAACAAACTGGGGGTTTTGGAGTGGAGGGGTGTGGCGGCATGGGTGTGGGCATTAAGGACGGCACATATTGCATGGAACACTGGTTGTGGTACTTAGAAAAAAATAAATCTTGCAACACTGAAAAAATAAAATAAAGTTGAAAAAAATAGATAAAAATAAATGAAAGAGGGAAAGAGTCTTTGGGAAAGAAAAGCCACATGTAGGACCAGCTCACACTGAGCCCAGCCCCCCTTCAAGTGGTGGCACAGCTCTGCCAAGGCAATGACACCAGAGAAGCAGTGAAGCAGGCCCCACCTCAGAAGACTAAGTGGAAGAACAGGTGCACAGCTAGTTTACTGACCCCACAGGACTTTAACACTCCAGAGCTAGGGGAAAAAGAGTATATAGAATTTGAGACTTTTTCTTATGATTTGTTTATATTTCAATTTAAAATTTTCCATTTCTATCTTTTCTTTTTTCCCTTTTCACTGTTTTTTATTTTATCAGCTCTCTGTTTTTAAGTATATTTTATCTTTCCTTTTTTACATTGATATTTTATGGCTATATTCTTCATTTTTGCTTCTTTCACTCTATTCAATTTTATTTTTGTGCATATATATATATATATATATAATTTCCCTTACAATTTTGGACTCAATGTCTTCTAACACAGACACCAAAATATTCTCTAGACCAACTAGATCACCCAGTTTTGACCACCCTGAGAAATTACACACTTTCTTCTACTCCCATTTTTTTTTTTACGTTTTCTTTCTTTTTTTAAAAATTTGCTTTTCCTTTTATTTTTGTTTTCTTTCTGACCAGTTCAGATTTGTCTAGTGTATATTTTGCTTGGGTCATGGTTGATATTGTTGATTATGCTCGTGGGGAAAATGACTGGAAGGAGGAATGCACAAGAAAAAGAAGAACCAGAGGTAATACTCTCTGGAACACATATAATCAATATGGATATAGTAAGCTATCAGAGTTGGAATTCAGGATAACAACTACAAAGTTACTACCTGGACGTGGGGAAAAAAAAACATGAAAGACACCAGAGAAAATATTAGAGCACAAATGAGATATAATCAGGCTGAAATTAAAAATAACTGAGATGCAGTCTAAATTGGATGCTCAAACAAGAGGGTAAATGAGGCAGAAGAATCAGTGACATAGAGGAAAAATTGATGGAAAGGAAGGCAGCTGAGGTAAAGAAAATAAAAGAATTAATAGACCATGAAGAAAGGCTTCAAGAAATCAGTAATACTATAAAATGTACCAACGTCAGAATTATTGGGGTGCTGAGGGTGAAGAGAGACAGAGGACCAGAGGTGTATTTGAGAAAATCATAGCTGGGAACATCCCTATCTGGGGAAAGAAACAGGCATTCATGTCCAAGAGATAGAGAGGACCCCTCCCAGAATCAATCACCCTGGCATATATTAGAGAAGTTTGCAAATTTCAGAGATAAAGACAAAATCCTGAAAGCAACTTGAGAGAAGAGGTTCAAAACCTACAGAGGTAGGATTATTACACTTAAATCAGACCTATTTACAGAGATCTGGCAGGGCAGAAATCACTGATGTGATATATTCAGGGTACTCAGTGAGGAAAAAAATGCATCCAAGAATACTCTATCCTTTATCCTTTACTATTCATTATACTTCACTATACTTTATCCGTTACCACCCTAGCTTTCTTTTGAGGTTCATTTGCTTTTTAAATTGTTCTCCATACACTTACCTTCAATCTGTAATTATCTTTATGTTCAAAATGCCTCTCTTGTAGGTAGTGTATGGATGTGTCCTGCTTTTTTTATCCAATCTGAAACCCTGTGTCTTTGATGGAAGCATTCAACCAATCTACATCGAGAATAACTATTGAGAGATATGGATTTAGTGTCCTGGTACTGTCTGTATGGTCTCTGTTTCTGTAGGTTTTCTATTTCTTCCTGGTTTATGTGACTCATGGAGTTTTTCTTTGTTTACAGAATTCCTGTTAATATTTCTTGCAGGGCTGGCTTGGTGGTCACATATTCTTTCATTTCCTCGTGTGCTGAAAGGTCTTTAACTCTCCATCCATTCTGAATGACAGTCTTCCTGGGTAAAGTATTCTTGGCTGGATGTTCTCCTTATTTAGTACACTGAATATGTCCTGCCAGTCCTTTTTGGCTTGCCAGATCTCTATGGACAGGTCTAATATTATTCTAATGTTTCTCCCTCTGTTTCTGAAGAATCTTTTCCCTCTAGCTTCTCTCAGGATAGCTTCCTTGACTCTAAGATTTGCAAGCTTCATTATTACTTGTTGGGGTGTTGATCTACTTTATTGATTTTGGAAGGGGTCCTCTCTGGTTCTTGGACTCAAATGTTATTTTTTCTTTTCCAGATTAAGGAAGTTTTATTTTCTCAAATATACCTTCTAGTCCCCTCTTTCTCTCTGCCCCCTCAGGGATCCCAGTAATTCTCACATTGGAGTGTTTTGTGGCATTGTTAATCTCTCTAAGTCTAATCTCATGTGCCACTAGCTGCCTATCCCTATCTTCTTTGACTTCCTTTCTATCAGCTTATCTTCTAGGTATTTTCATTCTTTTGCCTCACTTACCCTGGCTGTTAAGAGTATCCAGTTTAGACTGTATCTTATTTATAACACTTTTAAGTACATCTTAATTTTTTAAAATATTTATTTATTTGACAGACAGAGATCACAAGTAGGCAGAGAGGCAGGGAGAGGGAGAGAGGGGGAAGCAGGCTTCCAGTTGAGCAGAGAGCCTGATGTGGGGCTCAATTCCTGGACTCTGGGATCCTGACCTGATCTGAAGTCAGAGGCTTTAACCCACTGAGCCACCCAGGCGCCCTTAAGTTCATCTTAATTTTATCTCATTTCTGCCCTTAGAGTTTCTCTATTGTCACTAATGCCTTTTCAAGACTAGCTATTGACTTCATGATCATTCTCCTGAAGTCTGTCCCTGACACTTTGCTTATATCCATATCCATTAGTTCTGTGGTGGAAGACATTGTCTCTGGTTCTTATCTTTGTTGAGCGTCTTTCTGTGGTTGGATGGTTGAACAAATGGATAGAGTCCAAAATATCAACCACGACCCAACTTAGATGCACTCTATCAAAATCTGTAGTGGTGGTCACACACAACCACAGAAAAGAAAATGCCCAAATGAAACACAAGAATAAATTTTAAAGATTGAAAAAAAAAAAATATATATATATATATATATATATATATATATATGGGCTGGGAGCAAAAGGGAGGCTATAATCTCTCAGTGTGGACAAATCAGGGTGTCTCAGTTGTTCTTGGATGTATTCTGATTTGTGTGTTAGAGGATATTATGTCCTGAAATTACTAGGAAGGTAAAACTTGTATGTATTAAAAGGTACAATAGAGTAGAGTGTACAATGGCCTAAAATAAAGTATATATCTAAAAAAAGTACAGGTGTGTAGAAATACAAGTTAAAAAGCACCTATAAAAAAATGAGTTGGGAGGGAGGAGTCAAGATGGCTGAGAAGTAGAAGGCTGAGACTACTTCAGCTAGCCGGAGATCAGCTAGATAACTTATCTAAAGATTGCAAACACCTGCAAATCCATCGGCAGATCTAAGAGAAGAAGAACAGCAATTCTGGAAACAGAAAAACAACCACTTTCTGAAAGGTAGGACCGGCGGAAAAGTGAATCCAAAGCGACGGAAAGATAGACCCTGGAGGGAGGGGCTGGCTCCCAGCAAGTGGCGGAGCAACCGCGCACAAAATCAGGAATTTTAAAAGTCTGTTCCGCTGAGGGACATTGCTCCAGAGGCTAAACCGGGGCGAAGCCCACGCGGGGTCAGCGTGGCCTCAGGTCCCGCAGGGTAACAGAAGGATCGGGGATGTCTGAGTGTCGCAGAGCTTGCGGGTATTGGAAAGGGAAAGCCAGCTACAGAGACAGAGCCAACAGTGAGCTCGCAGCTCGGGGTTACCTTGAACCGGTCCCAGGCTCGGTGAGCTCGGAGCATGGCTGGAGGTCAGGCAGACCGGGAGTAACTGGGCGCTGTTCTCTGAGGGCGCACTAAGGAGTGGGGCCCTGGGCACTCGGCTCCTCCGGGCCAGAGACCAGGAGGCCGCCATTTGTATTCCCATCCTCCAGAACTCTACGGAAAGCGCTCAGGGAACAAAAGTTCCTGAAAGCAAAGCCAAGCGGATTACTCACCCCAGCCCCTGATAAGGGCAGTGCAATTCCGCCTGGGGCAAAGACACTTGAGAATCACTACAACAGGCCCCTTCCCCAGAAGATCAACAAGAAATCCAGCTGAGACCAAGTTCACCTACCAAGGAGTGCGGTTTCAATACCAAGGAGAGCAGCAGAATTCCAGAGGAGGAGAAAGCAAAGCACGGAACTCATGGCTTTTTCCCTGTGATTTTTTTTAGTCTTGCAGTTAAATTTTTTCTTTTTGATTTTTTGCTTTTTTTCTTGCCTTCTGGTAAATTTTTTTTTAACTTTTACCTTTCTCTTTTATAATGTTTTTTAACAAGTTTATCTAATATATATATATTTTTTCTTTTTTATATTTTTCTTATTTGTTTTCATTTTTTAAATTCTTTTCTTTTTTCTTTTTTTTTTCTTCCTTTTTGAACCTCTTTTTATCCCCTTTCTCCCCCCTCACGATTTGTGATCTCTTCTAATTTGGTTAAAGCATATTTTCTGGGGTTGTGGCCACACTTTTAGTATTTTACTTGCTCCTTCATATACTCTTATCTGGACAAAATGACAAGATGGAAAAATTCAACAACAACAACAAAAAAAGAACAAGAGGCAGGACCGAAGGATAAGGACCTAATCAATACAGACATTGGTAATATGTCAGATCTAGAGTTCAGAATGGCAATTCTCAAGGTTCTAGCCAGGCTCTAAAAAGGCATGGAAGATATTTAGAAAAACCCTCTTCAGATATATAAAAGCCAATTCTAGAGAAATAAAAGAACTAAAATCTAACCAAGTTTAAGTAAAAAAAAAAGCTATTAATGAGGTGCAATAAAAAATGGAGGCTCTCACTGCTAGGATAAATGAGGCAGAAGAAAGAATTAGCGATATAGAAGACCAAATGACAGAGAATAAAGAAGCTGAGCAAAAGAGGGACAAACAGCTACTGGACCACGAGGGGAGAATTTGAGAAATAAGTGACACCATAAGACAAAACAACATTAGAATAATTGGGATTCCAGAAGAAGAAGAAAGAGAGAGGGGAGCAGAAGGTATACTGGAGAGAATTATTGGTGAGAATTTCCTCAATATGGCAAAGGGAACGAGCATCAAAATTCAGGAGGTTCAGAGAACGCCCCTCAAATTCAATAAGAATAGGCCCACACCCCGTCACCTAATAGTACAATTTACAAGTCTCAGTGACAAAGAGAAAATCCTGAAAGCAGCCCGGGAAAAGAAGTCTGTAACATACAATGGTAAAAATATTAGATTGGCAGCTGACTTATCCACAGAGACCTGGCAGGCCAGAAAGAGCTGGCATGATATTTTCAGAGCACTAAATGAGAAAAACATGCAGCCAAGAATACTATATCCAGCTAGGCTATCATTGAAAATAGAAGGAGAGATTAAAAGCTTCCAGGACAAACAAAAACTGAAAGAATTGGCAAACACCAAACCAGCTCTACAGGAAATATTGAAAGGGGTCCTCTAAGCAAAGAGAGAGCATACAAGTGGTAGATCAGAAAGGAACAGAGACCATATACTGTAACAGTCACCTTACAGGCAATACAATGGCACTAAATTCATATCTCTCAATAGTTACCCTGATTGTGAATGGGCTAAATGCCCCTGTCAAAAGACACAGGTTATTAGACTGGATAAAAAAACAAAACCCATCTATATGTTGCCTCCAAGAAACTCATTTTAAGCCGAAGACACCTCCAGATTTAAAGTGAGGGGGTGGAAAAGAATTTACCATGCTAATGGACATCAGAAGAAAGCAGGAGTGGCAATCCTTATATCAGATCAATTAGATTTTAAGCCAAAGACTATAATAAGAGATGAGGAAGGACACTATATCATACTCAAAGTGTCTGTCCAACAAGAAGATTTAACAATTTTAAATATCTATGCCCCGAATGAGGGAGCAGCCAACTATATAAACCAATTAATAACAAAATCCAAGAAACACATCAACAATAATACAATAATAGTAGGGGGCTTTAACACTCCCATCACTGAAATGGACAGATCATCCAAGCAAAAGATCAGCAAGGAAATAAAGGCCTTAAACGACACACTGGACCAGATGGACATCACAGATATATTCAGAACATTTCATCCCAAAGCAACAGAATACACATTCTTCTCTAGTGTACATGGAACATTCTCCAGAATAGATCACATCCTTGGTCCTAAATTAGGACTCAACCGGTATCAAAAGATTCGGATCATTCCCTGCATATTTTCAGACCACAATGCACTGAAGCTAGAACTCAACCACAAGAGGAAGTTTGGAAGGAACCCAAATACATGGAGACTAAACAGCATCCTTCTATAGAATGAATGGTCAACCGGGAAATTAAAGAAGAATTGAAAAAAATCATGGAAACAAATGATAATGAAAATACAATGGTTCAAAATCTGTGGGACACAACAAAGGCAGTCCTGAGAGGAAAATATATAGGGGTACAAGCCTTTCTCAAGAAACAAGAAAGATCTCAGGTACACAACCTAACCCTACACCTAAAGGAGCGGGAGAAAGAACAAGAAAGAAACCCTAGTCCAGTAGGAGAAGAGAAATCATAAAGATCAGAGCAGAAATCAATGAAATAGAAACCAAAAAAACAATAGAACAAATCAACGAAACTAGGAGCTGGTTCTTTGAAAGAATTAATAAAATTGATAAACCCCTGGCCCGACTTATCAAAAAGAAAAGAGAAAGGACCCAAATAAATAAAATCATGAATGAAAGAGGAGAGATCACAACTAACACCAAAGAAATACAAACTATTATAAGAACATACTATGAGCAAATCAACACCAAAAAATTTGACAATCTGCAAGAAATGGATGCATTCCTAGAAACATATATACTACCACAACTGAACCAGGAAGAAATAGAAAGCCTGAACAGACGAATACCCAGTAAGGAGAATGAAACAGTCATTAAAAATCTCCAAACAAACAAAAGCCCAGGGCCTGACGGCTTCCTGGGGGAATTCTACCAAACATTTAAAGAAGAACTAATTCCTATTCTCCTGAAACTGTTCCAAAAAATAGAAATGGAAGTAAAACTTCCAAACTCATTTTATGAGGCCAGCATCACCTTGATCCCAAAACCAGACAAGGATCCCATCAAAAAAGAGAGCTATAGACCAATATCCTTGATGAACACACATGCGAAAATACTCACCAAAATACTAGCCAATAGGATTATTCACCACGACCAAGTGGGATTTATTCCAGGGCTGCAAGGTTGGTTCAACATCCGTAAATCAGTCAATGTGATACAACACATCAATAAAAGAAAGATCAAGAACCATATGATACTCTCAATAGATGCTGAAAAAGCATTTGACAAAGTACAGCATCCCTTCCTGATCAAAACTCTTCAAAGTGTAGTGATAGAGGGCACATACCTCAATAACATCAAAGCCATCTATGAAAAACCCACCGCAAATATCATTCTCAATGGAGAATAACTGAAAGCTTTTCTGCTAAGGTCAGGAACACGGCAGGGATGTCCATTATCACCACTGCTATTCAACATAGTACTAGAGGTTCTAGCCTCAGCAATCAGACAACAAAAGGAAATTAAAGGCATCCAAATTGGCAAAGAAGAAGTCAAATTATCACTCTTCGCAGATGATATGATACTATATGTGGAAAACCCAAAAGACTCCACTCCAAAACTGCTAGAACTTGTACAGGAATTCAGTAAAGTGTCAGGATATAAAATCAATGCACAGAAATCAGTTGCATTTCTCTACACCAACAGCAAGACAGAAGAAAGAGAAATTAAGGAGTCAATCCCATTTACAATTGCACCCAAAACCATAAGATACCTAGGAATAAACCTAACCAAAGAGGCACAGAATCTATACTCAGAAAACTATAAAGTACTCATGAAAGAAATTGAGGAAGACACAAAGAAAAGGAAAAATGTTCCATGCTCCTCGATTGGAAGAATATTGTGAAAATGTCTATGCTACCTAAAGCAATCTACACATTTAATGCAATTCCTATCAAAGTACCATCCATCTTTTTCAAAGAAATGGAACAAATAATTCTAAAATTTATATGGAACCAGAAAAGACCTCAAATAGCCAAAGGGATATTGAAAAAGAAAGCCAACGTTGGTGGCATCACAATTCCGGACTTCAAGCTCTATTACAAAGCTGTCATCATCAAGACAGCATGGTACTGGCACAAATACAGACACATAGATCAATGGAACAGAATAGAGAGCCCAGAAATAGACCCTCAATTCTACGATCAACTAATCTTTGACAAAGGAGAAAAGAATGTCCAATGGAAATAAGACAGCCTCTTCAATAAATGGTGTTGGGAAAATTGGACAGCCACATGCGGAAAAATGAAATTGGACCATTTCCTTACACCACACACAAAAATAGACTCAAAATGGATGAAGGACCTCAATGTGCGAAAGGAATCCATCAAAATCCTTGAGGAGAACACAGGCAGCAACCTCTTCGACCTCAGCCGCAGCAACATCTTCCTAGGAACAACGCCAAAGGCAAGGGAAGCAAGGGCAAAAATGAACTATTGGGATTTCATCAAGATCAAAAGCTTTTGCACAGCAAAGGAAACAGTCAACAAAATCAAAAGACAACTGACAGAATGGGAGAAGATATTTGCAAACGACATATCATAGAAAGGACTAGTGTCTAGAATCTATAAAGAACTTAGCAAATTCAACACCCAAAGAACAAATAATCCAATCAAGAAATGGGCAGAGGACATGAACAGACATTCCTGCAAAGAAGACATCCAGATGGCCAACAGACACATGAAAAAGTGCTCCATATCACTCGGCATCAGGGAAATACAAATCAAAACCACAATGAGATATCACCTCACACCAGTCAGAATGGCTAAAATCAACAAGTCAGGAAATGACAGATGCTGGCGAGGATGCGGAGAAATGGGAACCCTCCTACACTGTTGGTGGGAATGCAAGCTGGTGCAGCCACTCTGGAAAACAGCATGGAGGTTCCTCAAAATGTTGAAAATAGAACTGCCCTATGACCCAGCAATTGCACTATTGGGTATTTACCCTAAAGATACAAACGTAGTGCTCCAAAGGGGCACGTGCACCCGAATGTTAATAGTAGCAATGTCCACAATAGCCAAACTATGGAACGAACCTAGATGTCCATCAACAGATGAATGGATCAAGAAGATGTGGTATATATACACAATGGCATACTATGCAGCCATCAAAAGAAATGAAATCTTGCCATTTGCAACAACATGGATGGAACTGGAGCGTATCATGCTTAAGGAAATAAGTCAAGCAGAGAAAGACAACTTTCATATGATCTCCCTGATATGAGGAAGTGGTGATGCAACATGGGGGCTTAAGTGGGTAGGAGAAGAATAAATGAATCAAGATGGGATTGGGAGGGAGACAAACCATAAGTGACTCTTAATCTCACAAAACAAACTGAGGGTTGCTGAGGGGAGGGGGTTTGGGAGAAAGCGGTGAGATTATGGACATTGGGGAGGGTATGTGCTTTGGTGAGTGCTGTGAAGTGTGTAAACCTGGTGATTCACAGACCTGTACCCCTGGGGATAAAAATATATGTTTATAAAAAATAAAAATTTTTAAAAAATGAGTTGGTACAATAGACATCTAGTTGAAGTGAGGAGAAGGTATAAAGAAGTATACAGCAGGAGGAAACAACATGAGAAATCAGAAAGAAAGAAAGAAAGAAAGAAAGAAAGAAAGAAAGAAAGAAAGAAAGAAAGAAAGAAAAGGAAAGGAGAGGAAAGGAAAATTACCACTGAAAAATAAACAAGTTGTGAGGCCACACCTGGAGCTCAATATACAATTTTCCCCTTGTGTCAGGATTTTATGGTCTTAGGATCCAAAAGATTGTCATCAACCTGTTCCTCCAGCCTGTCTTCTGGGGGATGGGTCTGCTCTGTTTTCTCAAGTAATCCTGTCTGTGCAGAGTTGCACCACCCCCTGTCTGGGGGATGGGCTCAGTGGAAACTGGACTTCTGAGTGTTTTTGTACCTTGGCGTCTATTTGCATTTCTTCAGATATCAGAGCAAAAATGGTCACAAATAACCTTGTGGCTCAGAGCAGAAAATTCACAGTTTGCCCTCTTATAATCTCAGCAGGACAAACAGTCTCCACTTCTGCTTGTGGTACTGAAAATGGCAGTTCCCCATGGTATGTTCCCAAAGCTACTCTCAAAAGTATTTTCAGGGGCCCAGGATTATCTCTGCCCTTTGTGACATTTTTTTTTCCCAGATTTTTTTTTTTTTAATTTTCAGCGTAACAGTATTCATTGTTTTTGCACCACACCCAGTGCTCCATGAAATCGCTGCCCTCTCTAATACCCACCACCTTGTTCCCCCAACCTCCCACCCCCTGCCCCTTCAAACCCCTCAGATTGTTGCACTTTGTGCTTTTAAAGCTGAGAGCAGCTGTGGGTTTCTATACACACCCAAAATTCTGGAATCAAATCCAGTTCCACCCTATAGCCTTTTCCCAGCCACTACTGCTCTGCAAGATTTTGCTCTGTCATGGGCACTGGCTCCAGATCTTTTTAGACTTTTCAAGGAAAGAGCATATATTGAACCTCCCAGTTCATGGTTTTTGGCGATCCTAGTTGAGAGTCCCTTCCTGGGCTTGACCATAACCTTCTTCATAGTTCCAATGCTCAGGCTCTCTACCATTTCAGAAATCGCCTTTTGATCTGAGGTCTCTCATATCCTGACACCACAATCCCCTACCTAGAAGTTTTTTTTTTTTTCATTTCCAAAGCCCCCTTCAAGGAAGGGTGTCTCTTACTAGAGCACATTTCTAAGGGTTCTGATTTGGAACTCAGGCGTGACATGACTTTTCAGGCCCCAGCTTATGGAAGATCCATCCATTTTCTATTTATCATAAAATATCTCCCTGCAGATTCACAACTTTGCACTCCCCACCTTCCAAAAAGCAGCTGCTTTTCTCTTGCAGAGGACCAGAGAAATATTTTTACATCTCAGGTTGATTTTGTGGGTGTTCACAAAGGTTTGAATGATATCCAGCTAAATTCAGGGAATCATTTTAAATGGGGTCCCCTACTTCTCCTCCATCTTACCTTCCTCCCCTCCCTTTTTAAAAATTCTAATTTGATACCCTGTGTTTTTCGATTGAAGCATTTAGCCCATTTACATTCAGAGTAACTAGTGAAAAGTACAGTTTAGTGCCATTGTATTACCTGTAGGGTCACCATTTCTGTAGGTTGTCTCTGTTTCTTTCTGCTGTATGTTACTCTTGGGCTCTCTATTCACTTACAAGATACCCTTTAATATTTCTTGCAGGGCTGGCTTGACGATCACATATTCTTTCAGTTTGTCCTGGAAGCTCCTATTCTCTCCCTCCATTCTGAATGACACCCTTGCTGGATAAAGTATTCTTGGATGCATTTTTTTCATCACTGAGTACCCTGAATATATCACATCAGTGATTTCTGCCCTGCCAGATCTCTGTAAATAGGTCTGATTTAAGTGTAATATTCCTACCTCTGTAGGTTTTGAACCTCTTCTCTCAAGTTGCTTTCAGGATTTTGTCTTTATCTCTGAAATTTGCAAACTTCTCTAATATATGCCAGGGTGATTGATTCTGGGAGGGGTCCTCTCTATCTCTTGGACATGAATGCCTGTTTCTTTCCCCAGATAGGGATGTTCCCAGCTATGATTTTCTCAAATACACCTCTGGTCCTCTGTCTCTCTTCACCCTCAGCACCCCAATAATTCTGACGTTGGTACATTTTATAGTATTACTGATTTCTTGAAGCCTTTCTTCATGGTCTATTAATTCTTTTATTTTCTTTACCTCAGCTGCCTTCCTTTCCATCAATTTTTCCTCTATGTCACTGATTCTTCTGCCTCATTTACCCTCTTGTTTGAGCATCCAATTTAGACTGCATCTCAGTTATTTTTAATTTCAGCCTGATTATATCTCATTTGTGCTCTAATATTTTCTCTGGTGTCTTTCATGTTTTTTTTTTCCCCACGTCCAGGTAGTAACTTTGTAGTTGTTATCCTGAATTCCAACTCTGATAGCTTACTATATCCATATTGATTATATGTGTTCCAGAGAGTATTACCTCTGGTTCTTCTTTTTCTTGTGCATTCCTCCTTCCAGTCATTTTCCCCACGAGCATAATCAACAATATCAACCATGACCCAAGCAAAATACACACTAGACAAATCTGAACCGGTCAGAAAGAAAACAAAAAATAAAAGGAAAAGCAAATTTAAAAAAAAAAAAAAGAAAAAGTAAAAAAAAAAATGGGAGTAGAAGAAAGTGTGTAATTTCTCAGGGTGGTCAAAACTGGGTGATCTAGTTGGTCTAGAGAATATTTTGGTGTCTGTGTTAGAAGACATTGAGTCCAAAATTGTAAGGGAAATTATATATATATATATATATATATATATATATGCACAAAAATAAAATTGAATAGAGTGAAAGAAGCAAAAATGAAGAATATAGCCATAAAATATCAATGTAAAAAAGGAAAGATAAAATATACTTAAAAACAGAGAGCTGATAAAATAAAAAACAGTGAAAAGGGAAAAAAGAAAAGATAGAAATGGAAAATTTTAAATTGAAATATAAACAAATCATAAGAAAAAGTCTCAAATTCTATATACTCTTTTTCCCCTAGCTCTGGAGTGTTAAAGTCCTGTGGGGTCAGTAAACTAGCTGTGCACCTGTTCTTCCACTTAGTCTTCTGAGGTGGGGCCTGCTTCACTGCTTCTCTGGTGTCATTGCCTTGGCAGAGCTGTGCCACCACTTGAAGGGGGGCTGGGCTCAGTGTGAGCTGGTCCTACATGTGGCTTTTCTTTCCCAAAGACTCTTTCCCTCTTTCATTTATTTTTATCTATTTTTTTCAACTTTATTTTATTTTTTCAGTGTTGCAAGATTTATTTTTTTCTAAGTACCACAACCAGTGTTCCATGCAATATGTGCCGTCCTTAATGCCCACACCCATGCCGCCACACCCCTCCACTCCAAAACCCTCAGTTTGTTTCTCAGAGTCCATAGTCTCTCATGGTTTGTCTCTCCCTCTAGCTTCCCCCAATTCACTTTCCCTTTCCTTCTCCTAGTGTCCTCCATGTTATTCCTTATGTGCCACAAGTAAGTGAAACCATATGATGACTGACTTTCTCTGATTGAATTATTTGCTCAGCATAATCTCCTCTAGTCCCAACCATGTTGATATAAAAGTTGGGTATTCATCCTTTCTGATGGAGGCATAATATTCTATTGTATATATGGACAATATCTTCTTTATCCATTCGTCTGTTGAAGGGCATCTTGGCTTGTGCCACAGTTTGACTATTGTGGACATTGCTGCTATGAACACTGGGGTACATATGGCCCTTCTTTTCACTACATTTGTAGCTTTGGGGAAAACACCCAGCAGTGCAATTGCAGGGTCGTAGGGTAGCTCTATCCCCCCCCCCCTTTGAGGAATCTCCACACTGTTTTTTAAAGTGGCTGCACCAACTTGCATTCCCACCAACAGTGTAAGAGGGTTCCCCTTTCTCTACATCTTCTCCAAAATTTGTTGTTTCCTGCCTTGTTAATCTTTGCTATTCTAACTGGTGTAAGGTGGTATCTCAATGTTGTTTTGATTTGAATTTCCCTGATGGCTAATGATGTTGAACATTTTTTCATGTGTCTCCTAGCCATTTGTATGTCTTCTTTGGAGGACTATCTGTTCATGTCTTCTGCCCACTTTTTGACGTGATTATCTGGTTTTTTTTTGGGGGGGGGTGTTGAGTTTGAGGAGTTCTTTATAGATCTTGGATATCAGCCCTTTGTCTCTAGTGTCATTTGCAAATATTTTTCCCCATTCTGTGGGTTGTCTCTTTGTTTTGTTGACTGTTTCCTTTGCTGTGCAGAAGCTTTTGATCTTGAGGAAGTCCCAAAAGTTCATTTTTGCTTTTGTTTCCTTTGCCTTCGGAAACGTGCCTTGAAAGAAGTTGCCGTGGCCAATCTCAAAGAGGTTACTGCTTATGTTCTCCTCTAGATTTTGATGGATTCCTGTCTCATGTTGAGGTCTTTCATCCATGTGGAGTTTATCTTTGTGTATGGTGTAAGTGAATGGTCGAGTTTCATTTTTCTATACATAGCTGTCCAATTCTCCTAGCACCAGTTATTGAAGAGACTGTGTTTTTTCCACTGGATATTTTTTCCTACTTAGTAGAAGATTATTTGACCATAGAGTTGCAGGTCCATATCTGGACGCTCTACTCTGTTCCACTGGACTAGGACTAGATTTTTGTGCCAGTACCATGCTATCTTGGTGATCACAGCTTTGTAATAAAGCTTGAAATCAGACAACATCATGCCCCGAGCTTTGTTTTTCTTTTTCAACATTTCCTTGGTGATTAGGGGTCACCTCTGGTTCTGTAAACATTTTAAGATTGTTTGTTCCAGCACTTTAAAAAGTGCCAGTGGAATTTTTATCAGAATGATGTTGAAAGTATAGATTGCTCTGGGCAGTATAGACATTTTAACAATGTTTGTTGTTCTGATCCATGAGCATGGAACGCTTTTCCATCTTTTTGTGTCTTCTTCAGTTTCTTTCATGAGTGTTCTGTAGTTCCCCGAGTACAGATCCTTTACCTCTATGCTTAGGTTTAGTCCAAGATATCTTATGGTTCTTAGAGATATAGTAAATAGAATCAATTCCCTAATTTCCCTTTCTATAGTTTCATTGGTAGTGTATAAGAAAGCAACTGATTTCTGTGCATGGATTTTGTATCCGGCCACATTAAGGAATTATGAGTATTATGCTGTATGAGTTCTAGTAGTTTGGGGGTGGAGTCTTTTGGGTTTTTCATATAAACTATCATGTCATCTGCAAAGAGAGGGAGGTTGACTTCTACTTTGCCAATTTGAATGAACTTTTGTTTCTTTTTGTTGTCTGATTGCTGTTGCTAGGACTTCTATTATGATGTTGAACAACAGTGGTGAGGGTAGGCATGCTTGTCGTGTTCCTGATCTCAATGGGAAGGTTGTCAGCTTTTCCTCATTGAAAATAATATTGACTGTAGGTTTTTCATAGATAGATTTTATGAAGTTGAAGAATGTTCCTTCTATCCCTATACTTTGAAGAGCTTTAATCAGGATAGGCTGCTGTATTTTGTCAAATGCTTTTCCTGCATCAACTGAGAGAACCATGTAGTTCTTTGCTCTTCTCTTATTAATTCATTCTATCACATTGTTTGATTTGCAAATGTTGAACCACTGTTGTTTCCCAGGGATAAAATCCACCTAGTCATGGTGGATAAAGTTTTTAATGTACTGTTGAATCCTGTTAACTAGGATCTTGTTGTTAATCTTGACATCCATATTCATCATGGATATTGGTCTGAAATTCTCCTTTTTGATAGGGTCTTTCCCTGGTTTGGGATTAAAGTAATGCCGGCCTCATAGAAAGAATCTGGAAGTTTTCCTTATGTTTCTGTGTTTCGAAACATCTTCAGGAGAATAGGTATTATTCCTTCTTTGAATCATAGAATTCTCCAGGGAATCCATCAGGTACTGGGCTCTTGTTTTTTAGGAGGTTTTTGATCACTGCTTCAATCTCGTTACTACATATTGGTCTATTCAGGTTGCCAATTTATTCCTGTTTTTGTCTTGGAAGGTTATAGGTTTCCCAGGCATGCATCCATTTCTTCTAAATTGCTTAACTTATTGGCATATAGCTGCTGCTAATAATTTCAGATGATTTTTTCTATTTCCTTGGTGTAAGTTGTGACCTCTCCCCTTTCATTCATAATTTTATTAATTTGGGTCCTCTCTCTTTTCCTTTGGATTAGTTTGGTTAGTGGTTTATGGATCTTATTAATACACTCAAAGAACCAGCTTCTAGTTTCATTTATGGTATTCTACCTCATCTCTAATTTCTAACTCATTGATCTCTGCTCTAATCTTAATCATTTCCCTTCTTCTGTGTGGGGTTTGCTTAATTAGTTCTTGATTTTATAGCTCTTTAAGGTGTAAAGTATGTTGGCGTATTCTGGATTTTTCAATATTTCTGAGTGAGGCTTGGATGGCTATGTATTTCCCCCTTAGGACCACCTTTGCCATATCCCATAGATTTTGGACCCATGTGTCTTCATTCTCATTTGTTCCCATAAATTAAGTTCTTCTTTGATTTCTTGGTTGATCCAAACATTTTTGAGCAAGATGGTCTTTAGCTTCCAAGTGTTTCAATTCCTTCCAAACTTTTTCTTGTGGTTGAGTTCCAGTTTCAAAGCATTGTGGTCTGAGAATATGCAGGGAATAATCTCAGTCTTCTGGTATCGGCTGAGACCTGGATTGTGACCCAGTATATTGTCTCTTCTGGAGAAAGTTCCATGTGCGCTCAAGAAGAATGAGTATTCTGTTGTTAAAGCATGGAGTGTTCTGTATATATCTATGAGGCCCATCTGGTCCAATGTGTCTTTCAAAGCTCTTGTTTCTTTGTTGATTTTCTGCTTAGATAATCTGTCTATTGCTTAAGAGTGCTGTGTTAAGATCCCCTATAATTTGTGTATTCTTATCACTATGATGCTTTATTTCATTGAACAGTTGGCTTATGTCATTGGCTGCTCCCATGCTGGGGGCATAAATAGTTACAATTGTTAGATCTGCTTGGTGGATAGACCCTTTAAGAATGGCGTAGTGTCCTTCTGTATCTCTGACTTAAAGTCTTAAGCTTAAAATCTAATTCATCTGATATGAGAATTGCTACCTCAGCTTTCTTTGAGACCTGTTGGGATGATAGATGCTTCTCCATATCTTCACTTTCAGTCTGCATGTATCTTTAGGTACCAAATGTGTCTCTTGTAGAGAGCATATTGGATGGGTCCTGTCATTTTATCCAGTCTTCAACGCTGTAGCATTTGGGCTGGGGGCATTTAGGCTGCTCATGTTGAGAGTGATTATTGACAGATAATATTTTATTGACATCATATTGGCTGTGAAGTCCTTGTTTCTATAGATTGTCTCCGTAAATTTCTGTTCTATGTCACTCTTGGGTTCTTTCTCCTTTTATAGAACTCCTCTTAATATTTTTTGTAGTGCTGGCTTGGTGGTCACATAATCTTTTAAGCATTGCTTGTCTTGGAAACTCTTCATCTCTCCATCCATTCTGAATGCCAGCTTTGGTGGATAAAGTATTCTTGTCTGCATGTTCTTTTCATTTGGTGCCCTAAATATGTCTTGCCAGCCCTTTCTGACTTGCTAGGTTTCTGTGGAAAGGCCTGGCATTATTCTGATGGTCCTACCTCTTTAAGTAAGGATCCCTCCCCTCTAGCTCCCCTTAAGTCATGTTCTTTGAATTTAAGATGCATGGAGTTCACAATCACGTGCCTGGAGGTCTTTCTACCCTCATCGATTTGGGGGGCTGTCTTCTCTGCTTCTAGGACACAAACAGTTGTTCCATTCTCCAGATTAGGGAAATTTTCATCCAGAATTTGTTCAACTATATCTTCTATCCCCTCCTCTCCATCCTCTCAGGGATCCCAATAATTCTGACATTGGAACGTTTCATGGCATCGCTTATTTCCTTAATTCTGTTTTCATGGCTTCTAAGCTGTTTGCCCCAGGCCTCCTCCTGATCCTTCTTTTCTATCAGTTTGTCTTTAAATCACTAATTCTGTCTTCTGCCTCAGTTACCTTCACTGTTAGAGTACTTACATTAGATTGGGTCTCACTGATAACATATTTTAGTACTGCCAGATCAGCCCTCACTTCCACCCTTAGAGATTCTATGTTTCCACTCCAACCTAGCTGGCCATGTTGTCTTCTCCAACCTAGCTGTTGCCTGGATAACTGTTGCCATGAATTTCCTTTCTGACATATTGTTTATGTCCATGTCCAATAGTTCTGTGGCAGGAATCAAAGTCTCTGAATTTTTCCTCTATTGGGTGTTCCTCCTCCTAGTCATTTTGGTGAGAGGTGGTTGAAGGGATGTATAGCTGAATATATCAACCATGATCCAGGCAAGGTGCACCCTGGAAAGTTTTGGAGCAATCAGCAGTCCCCACGAGAATGAAAGAAAAAAAGAGAGAGAGAAAGTGAAAAGAAAAAGGAAAAAAAAAAGCCAAAATGAACCCTCAAAGTAAGATTTATAAGGTACATAATGAAAAATGAACAAACAAATGTACCAACAAAAGTAACAGACTAGGGCGCCTGTGTGGCTCAGTGGGTTAAGCCTCTGCCCTTGGCTCAGGTCATAATCTCAGGGTCCTGGGATCGAGTTCTGCATCAGGTTCTCTACTTAGCAGGGAGCCTGCTTCCTCTTCCTCTCTCTCTGCTGCCTCTCTGCCTACTTGTGATCTCTCTCTCTGTCAAATAAATAAATCAAATATTTTTATAAATAAATAATATCTAAAGAAAAACATAACAGACTAGAAAAATAAAAGGAAAAGGAAACCCCAGCCAAAATGAACTTCATGAATAAGATTTATATAGTACAAAAACAAAAACAAATACACAGAAACATTGGCAGAAGAACACGATGGCAAGGTGTTTATAAAACCCTGATGTGAGCGAGGAAGGTTATATCAGTTCTTCCTGGGTGTATCTTGTTATCTTTGTTAAAGGACTCTACTTTCCAGAGATACAGGGATATTAAAACTAGATTAAGCATCTAGTTATAATGGTAAGTAGGTTAAAAATAAAAGGACAGGAATTGTGATAACGAGTTTAAAAAGAGAAAAAGAAAAAGAGAAGTTTCACCTATGAAATACATGGGTTTTGGGGCAATACCCGGAGCTTAATATCCTGGTATCCTTAATATCCTGGTATTTCCCCTGAAGTTGGGATTTTACTGTTTTATGAGGACCCCAGGGTTTTTGTCCTCTTGCTCTTTTGGCTTGTCTTCTGTGGGAGGGGTGTGCTGTGTTGTATTTCAGTCAATCTTGCTTGGGCTGAGTTACCCTGCCCCTATCAAGTGGCTGGGCTCTGTGGAAACCAGTTTTTCAGGCTTTTGTTCTTTGGAGGTTTTTGTTCTTTGGCAGTTTTTTGTGCCTTTTCGGAGGGTCAGAGCAAAGTAAACTGTTTGCACCGAGAGCTCTGTCTCAGATAATCTTCAGTCTGCTCCCCTCTGAATGGTCCAGAAACACAGACTTTCCCTCTGCAAATTTTATTGAACAATACAACCTCCCATCGGCAGTACGCACCCTCAGCCACCATCCTTAGTGGTCACTTGAGGCCCCCACTTGTCTCTGTACCTCCATTCCACTAAAACCATAAGCAATGTTGGTCTGTGGGTCATGATTCTAGTGGCTGTCACTGCTGGGTCTTCTGTCTGTTTTCCAGGCCCATGCCAAGTGCACTCACACCCTGCAGCAGTGGCAGTACAGGTGGGTGAATCCTGTGTGTCCAGGGAACTTTAGTGGGAGCCTGTGTTCAAGCTCCCTCAGTAATGGGCAGCGCTGTGTCCAGCCCAATTGGTGATGCAAGCAGCATAAATCTGTGGGCTCTGGGGCCACAAGTTGAACCTCTGTTGGGCTTTCTCATTCATATGTGGGAGCCGACTGTGACCGTTCTGGGACCATGGGCTTAGGGATGTGCCCATGGCTGCCTTATTCCACCAGTTGCCCCTTAAGGCCTTTTGTTCTTTTTGAGTAATTTTAATGAGACTCCAAGTTAATGGTGGTCCCCAACCACAAGGCATTTTCATATTAGGGTATTACTTTCCAATGGGTCTCTTCTGGTGGCTCCCTCCCTCTTCTTTTTATCCTCTGATATCATTCCAAGTTCTCCCACTCTGCTTTACCTCTCCACTGATGATCTCCTGCCCCCATAGAGATCCAGAAGTGTATAATCGTATATCTCAGGCTGATTTCATGGGTGTTCAGAGTGTTCTGGTAGATATTTAGCTCACGTCAGAGACCAGTTGAATGTTTTCCTACTTCTCTGTCATCTTGCCCCTCCTCCCAGAGACTCATTTTAGACCTAAAGACACCTACAGACTGAAAGAGAGGAGAGGGAGATCCATCTACCATGTTAATGGACATCAAAATAATGCTGAGATATTAATACTTATATCAGACAAATTAGGTATTAAAAGACTATAACAGATGAAAAAGGGCATTATAACATAATTAAGGGGACTAATCATCAGTAAGATCTAATAATTGAACATATTTTTGTCCCCAAATTCAGAGAACCTAAATATATGAATAAAACTAATAATAAACATAAAGAAACTCATTCATAAAAATAAAATAGTAGTAGGGCACTTTAACACCCCACTAACAGCAATGGACAGATCATCTAGTAGATGAATAGGGAAACAATGGTTTTGAATGTCCCATTGGACTGGATGGACTTATCAGGTATGTTTAGAATATTTTATCAGAAAACACATTCTTTTTAAGTGTGCATGGAACATGTTCCAGAATAGATCCCATACTGGGTCACAAATCAGCCCTCAACAAGTACCAAAATATCAAGATTATTCCATGCATATTTTTAGATCACAACTCTATGAAACTTGGAGTTAACTATAAGAAAAAATTTGGAAAGACTTCATGTAAATGGAGATTAAAGGACATCCTACAAAGGAATGGATGGAATAACCAAGAAATTATAGAAGAAATTTTTAAAATATACATGAAAGGAAATGAAAATGAAAACATGACAGTCCAAAAACTTTGGGATGAAACAAAGGAAATCCAAAGAGGGCAATGTGTTGGAATACAGTCCTACCTCAAGTCTCAAATAAATAACCTAATCTTACTCCTAAAGGAGCTAGAAAGGGAACAACAAATAAAGTCTAAATCCAGCAGAACAAGGGAAATAATAAAAATAGAATAAATGATATTGAACCAAAAAAAAGTGTAGAATGGATTAATGAAACTAAGATCTGATTCCTTGAAAAAAATAATAAGATTGATAAATCCCTAGATAGACTTATCAAAAAAAGAGAGAAAGGACTCAAATAGATAAAAACATGAATGAATGAGGACATATCACACACACACACACAAACACATAAATACAACAATCATAAGAGAATGCTATGAAAACTTATATGCCAAAAAACTAGACAACCTGAAAGAAATGGACAAATTCCTACAGACCTATGAACTACTGAAGTTGAAATGAAGAAATAGAAATTTTGAACAGACCCATAACCAGCAAAGAAATTGAACAAATAATCAAATTCTCCCAACAAACAGAAGTCCAAGGTGGAATGGATTCCCAGTGCAACTGTACCAGACTTTTAAAGAAGAGTTAATACTTATTCTCCTCAAACTGTTCCAAAATATAGAAACAGTAAGAAAACTTACAAACTTATTCTATGAAGTCAACATTACCTTGATTTCAAAACCAAAGGCCCCACTAAAAAGAAGTACAGGCCAATATCCCTGATGGGCATGGATATAAAAATTATCAATAAAATACTAGCAAATAAAATTCAATAGTACATGAAAAGAATTACTCACCATGATCAAATGGGATTTATTCCTGGACTGCAAAGGTGGTTCAATATTTGCAATTCAATCAAGGTGATACACCAAATTAATAAAAGAAACAATAAGAACCATATGATTCTTTCAATAGATGGAGAAAAAACATTTGACAATATGCAGCATTTTTCTTGACAAAAACCCTCAACAAAATAGGGATAGATGGAACATACCTCCACTTCATAAAGGCCACATGTGAAACTTCCACAGTTAATTTCATACTCAATGGTGAAAAACTGAGAGCTTTTCTTGTTCCCTTGCCAGGAGTGAGACAAGGATATCCACTCTCACCTATAATATTTAACATATTATTGGAAGTCTTAGCCTCAGCCATCAGACAAAAAATAAGTAAATAAAAGGCATATAAATCAGCAAGGAAGAAGTTAAACATTCACATTTTGTAGATGATATGATGCTCCATGTAGAAAACCTGAAAGAGTCTATTAAAAATTGCTGGAATACATAAATTCAGCAAAGTCGTGTGATATAAAATCAATGGGAAGAACTCTGTTGCATTTCTATACACCAATAACAAAATAGCAGAAGGAGAAATTAAGGAATCAATCCAATGTACAATTACAACAACAACAAAAAATAGGATGCAGAAGTAAACCTAACAAAAGAGGTAAAAGATCTATATTCTGAAAACTGTATAACAATTTTGAAAGAAATTGAGAAGGGCAGAATGAAATGGAAAATGTTTCCAGGCTCATGGATTGGAAGAACAAATACTGTTAAAATTTTTATGCTACCCAAAGCAATCCACAGATTTAATGTAATCTCTATCAAAATACCAACAGCATTTTTCACAGAGCTGGAACAAATACTCCTAAAATTTGTATGAAACCACAAGTGACACAGAATAGCCAAAGCAATTGTGAAAAAGAAACACAAAACAAAAAGGCATCAAGATTCTGAATTTCAAGCCATATTACAAAACTGTAGTCATCAAGACAGTATGGTACTGCCACAAAAACAGATACATAGATCAAAAGAACAGAATAGAGAACCTAGAAATGGACCCTCAACTCTATGGTAAACTAGTCCTCAAAAAAGCAAGAAGGAATATCCAACAGGAAAAAGACAGTATCTTCAAAAAATTGTATTGAGAAAACTTTACAGAAACATGTAAAAGAATGAAACTGGAACACTTTCTTATTCCGTACACAAAAATAAATTTAAGATGGGTGAAAGACCTAAATGTGAGAAAGAAAACCAGCAAAATCCTAGAGAAGGACACAGGCAGAAACCTCTTTAACCTCCGCCATAACAACTTATCAGAAACATCACTGGATGCAAGGGAAACAAAAGTAAAAATGAACTATTGGGACTTATCATGATAAAAAAACCTTCTGCACAATGAAGGAAACAATCCACAAAACTGAAAGGCGATTTATGGAATGGATGAGATATTTGCAAATAACATGTCTGATAAAGGGTTAGTAATCAACATCTATAATGAAGTTATCAAACTCAACACCCAAAAAACAAATAATACAGTTAAGAAATGTGAGGGAGACATGAACAGAAACTTTTCGAAAGAAGACTTCTAGATGGCTAACACACACATGAAAAGATGTCTCACATCCCTCATCATCAGAGAAATACAAATCAAAACCATGATGAGTTACCACCTCACACCTGTCAGAATAGCTAAAATTAACCATACAATCAACAAAGGTTTTGGTGCAGCTAAGGAGAAAGGGGAACCCTCTTGCACAGGTGGAAAGGCGGACTGGTGTAGCCACTCTGGAGAACAATCTGGAGGATACTCAAAAAGCTAAAAATAGAACTACTTTAAAATACAGCAATTACACTACCAGGTATTTACCCAAAGAATGCAAAAATAGATATTCAGAGGAGTATATGCGCACTGGTGTTTATAGCAGCATTATACAATACAATATGATACAATACAATACAATACAATACAATAGTGAAACCATAGAGCGAGCCCAGATGTTTATCAATTGATGAATGGATAAAGAAGATGTGTATATATACAATGGAATATTATTCAGTCATCAAAGAGAATGAAATCTTGCCATTTATAATGACATGGATGGAGATAGAGTGTATTATGCTAAGTGAAGTAAGTTAGTCAAAGAAATATGAGTACTATATAATATCACTCAGATTTTAAGAAAGAAAGCAGATGAACATATGGGTGGGGGGATGAGAGAAGGAAACAAGCCATTAGAGACTCCTAGTGATAGAGAATAAACAGGGTTGATGGAAGGAGGTTGGTGGAAGATTGACTAGATGGATCATGGGTATTAAATAGGGCACTTGTGATGAGCACTGACTGTTGTATATAAGTGATGAGTCACTGAATTCTCCTCCAGTAACCAATATTGCACTGTAAGCTAACTAAGTAAAATATAAATTTAAAAATGCCTATGTTATGGAGGAAAAAGTTAAAGGCGATTACTCTAAAAAGACATAAGAAAAATGAGAGTATATTCATTGAAATCTGGTTCAAAAATTATATTCTGGGAACCTAGTGGGGAAAATTTGAGTGCTGACTGCATATTAATGGCATATGTGGTATATGTTCTGTGCTGTGAGGATAGTATTAGTGTTATGTAGGGAATGTAGGGAGCATCTTTCTTTAAAAACACTTCATCCTAGTGTATTTATGAGTAAAGTGTCATGATTTCTGCCACTTAAAATGGCTCAACCAAAATTCAAATATATACACAAAGTAACATTTCTCAGAAAATCTTTGTGGACAATATGGGAAACACTAGATAATATTATCGTTTAGTGAATTTAGCTGGTTAAACAACCATACTTAAGGGAGTTCAACAGTAGCCCAACAGAAAAATGAAAAACAACAATATGAAATCCAAAAGGAATATGGTGAAATATTGAACTTGTTATTAAAGTAAATCGGGGCACCTGGGTGGCTCAGTTGGTTAAGGCCTCTGCCTTTGGCTCAGGTCATGATCCCAGGGTCCTGGGATCAAGCCTGGCAGCTGGCTCTCTGCTCAGCAGGGAGCCTGTTTCCTCCTCCTCTCTCTCTGCCTGCCTCTCTGCCTACCTGTGATCTCTGTCTGTCAAATAAATAAAATCTTTAAAAATAATATAAAATAAATCAATTGTACAATTACAGAATGAGGAGTACCTGGCTTAACAGAATCTCAAAAGGAAAACAGAATACAAATCTAGCCTCTTTACAAAAATAAACCCACAAACATGCAGTCAACTAGTTCTCAACAAAGGTGCCAAGAATATACAATGGAGAAAGCATAGTTTTTTTCAGTAACTAATGTTGAAAAATTCAATATTCTTATATAAAAGAATAAAATCTCAAACAATGTACAAAAGTTAACTTAAAATGAAGTAAAGACTTTAAAGCTAAAACCTGAAACATAAAACTCCTGGAGGAAAACATAGGGTAAGATCTCCTTATCATTGGTCTTGACAGTGAAATGGAATTGACCACAAATAGAGGCAATGAACACAAACAAACAAGTGGAACTACATCAAACTAAAAAGGCTCTGCACTGCAAAGGAAACCCTCAACAAAGTGAAAAGACAATCTACAGAGTGGGAGAAAATGTTTGTAAATTATATATCTGTATTTAAGGGCTTAACATTCAAAAAATATAAGAAACTCATACAACTCAATAATTTCCAGGGAAATTCAAATCAGATATAAAATAAGATACATCTCATAACAATTAGTATGGCTGTTATCCAAAATACAAAAGACCACAAGTGTTGTCCAGGATGTGAACAAAAAAGAACACTTGTACACTGTTGATGTCAATGTGAATTAGTATAGAATGTGAATTAGTATAAAAAATAGTATGGAGTTGTCTAAAATATATAAAAATACAACTAATATATGATCTAACAATTCCACTTGGGTATATATCCAAGGAATAGAAAACTGCTATTGCAAAGACATGGATATAGATAGATAGATATAGATACAGATATAGATTATATAGATGTTACTTGCAGCATTATTCACAATAGACAAGATGTAGAAATAATCTGTGTCCAATGGATAAAGGGAATATCACTCACACACACACACACACACACACACACACACACACACACACACACTGGAATATTATTCAACCATAATAAGAATGAAGAATGAAATCATGCCTGGTCATCTGGGTGTCTCAATCAGTTAAACATCTGCTTTCAGCTCAGGTCATGATCCCAGGGTCCTGAAATGGAGCCCCACATTGGGAACCCTGCCCTGTGGAGAGTCTGCTTCTCCCTCTCCCTCTGCCTGCTACTCCCCCTGCTTGTGCTCTGTGTGTGTGTGTGTGTGTGTCAAATAAATAAAATCTTAAAAAAAAATAAATCCTGCTATTTGTCACTGTATAGATGAATCTGGAGGGTATTAAATGAATTAAATTTCTAAATGAAATAGACCAGATACAGAAAAGAAAATATCACATGATCTCATTTATTTGTAGAATCTAAAATTTTAAAAAAAGTTGAACTTATGGTACAGAGAATAGAATGGTGATTACCAGAGCCTGAAACATGGGACAAAAGGAGAGATATTGATAAAAGAGTGTGAACTTTTGGTTATTAAAAAAAAGAAGTTTTGGAGACCTAAGACCTAATATACAAGATATTTACTATAGTTAATATATTCTATACTATAAATTTGCTAAGACAATGTATCTCAAGTTATCTCACAACAAAAAAGGACAACTATGGGAGATGATGGATGTTAATTACTTTGTGGTAACTATTTCACTATATATGTGTGTGTGTGTATATATATATATATATATATATATATCACCTTACACACCTTAAATATATGAAATTTCATTGGCCATATATATTATATTTATATTTTTATATTTATATATATTTATATTTTATATATTTATATCATATATATTTTTGTGTGTGTGTATACACATATTCATATATTTTTTTTAATCTAGGCCTTCTGGTTGACCCAGGTGAGAATTTTAAGCAACATTGCAGTGCAATCTAATTACACATCAAGGATTTGATGGGAGTTCTGGCTTAAGATGGATGATTCAGGATGATCTTAAACACACCTCCTCCAAGGGACACCTCAAGTCTACAGCTACATTATGCAAATATACAAATATAAAGCTACATATCCCCTGAACAAAACTCAAAAACTATCTGAGTGACTCCTACACATGAGTTGAATAAGGAAAAATCCCCACATCAAAGTGGTAGATGAGGGTGAGACACAATTGTTCCATAAACTATCCTTGGTATGGCAACCCACACTGGGATGGAACTCACAACCTTGGACTTCCCCCTGAGCAATGAGATATTTGAATCCCACAACCAGAATCCCAGCTTTTAAGAACTTCACCTGTGAGCCCTCAAAACATCTAGCTTTGAAAGCCAATGGGGCTTGCTTCTACTAGGCCCACAAGGGTATAGAGAACTGAAAAAAACAATTATTAAAGGTCTCACATGGACTTATACACCCTCTTTAGAAGTAGCCAACTGAAAAGTGACCAGACTTGGAGGAGACTGAGAAGATGGCAGAGTATGAGGACCCTAAACTTGTCTTGTCCCAAAGATACAACTAGATAACACCCACATCAGTATAAATAACCCAGAAAACAACATGAAGACTAGCATAATAAACTTCACAACTAAAGGTAGAGAGAAGGTCAAATCAAAGGTAGAGGAAAGGTGGAGACACAGTTTGGGAGCAAAACAGATTGAGGCCATCCCAGATAGAAAAGGATCTAAGAGCACAGTGAAGGGTGAGAAACGGACTGTCACACTGGGGAGCCTGCACAAGGAAAACAAATCCCCATAACATTTGTCTTTGAAAGCAAGAGGGGAAGACTTTTGTGATTTCTTAAAACCAGTGGGACTTAAAACCTGGAATTTTAAAAAATCAGGGAGATTGGCCCTGGGGGAACTTGGAAAATGTTAGGAAGCTGGGTCACAGCCCTTATAAAGACAGAACAGTAAACTGCCAGTGGAGATACAGTGTAGAATTAGCAGTCTGAAAAACTCCTGGGACATATGGGGGATAGAGTGATTTATTCATCTCAGAGCATTTCTGGAGAGGCAGGGATCACATACAGACCCTTCCAAGAACAAAGAAATTGGCATGAAGCGTTTTCCTCTCTTGCGCCCCAGCATGCACTTTGCCTATCTGCATAAACCAGTCCAGCACTTACACTCTTTACCTAACTTGCCTATACCAACCTCCAACCCCCATGTTTTGGGGATCTTCCCTTCCCAGTCACACTTGCCACAGTCCTAGTTATATTGCTCTCCACTCTCAGAAGACCTGTGCAAACCCCAGCAGCACCATATCTCTTGAACTGGGTGTTTTATGCGGCTTCAATTCCAATAGCAGTGGCAGCAAGTCTCATTTCAGAAGCAGACTGTAGCACACCTTGTTAAAACATGCCCCCCCCCAGGTGGGAATAAAGTATGGCTAATAAACAGGCAAAGAGAGGCTCTGCAGATAACCAGACCAAATCCAAAAGCAGCGAGCACTTAATGTCAGGGCACATGCAACACACATAGGAGACACCCTTAAGCACCAGGGGCTCGGCTACAAGGGATAATGCATTACAGATCACTATAGGACCTTTTATTCATAAGGCCATTACCTGCAAGTGCAGGAGACATAGCTGATTTTCCTAACACAGAGAAAGAGACCTAGAGAGTTAGACAAAATGAGGAGACAAAGAGAAACATCCCAAATGAAACAGGATAAAACCACAAGAGACCTAAGCAAAATGGATATGAGTAATATACTAGATAGAAAATTTAAAGTAATGATCATAAAGAGACTCTTGAGGAAGGTGGAGTTAAGATGGTAGAGAAGTTGGAGAACCCTGGGTTTCCTCAACCCTCAAATACAGCTGTATTGAGATCAGATCACTTGGAACACCCAAGAAATTGTTCTGAGTATTGGAAGAAAGATCTCCATGATTGGAGGGAGACATTATGGCAGGTGCAAGGTGCATGGAAGTGAATTGCGGAAGAGAAAAGATGTCATGCAATGGCGGAAAGGGAACACTTTCCACAGGGAGAGAAAAGAGAGAGAGAGGTTGAGAGTGGAGCATCAGATTTACACAAGAAGTAAACTTCTCTGAACACATACTGGGGAGCAATGGGAAATGAGTGGCTCAGTGTTTGGTTTTTTTTTTTTTTTTTTTTTTTTTTTTTTTTTTGCAAACAGTGAGTGGAGCGCAAACTCTGAGGCTTTGGAAGAGCATGACTTTTGCCAGAGTGGAGCTGTAACATGCTCTCCTGGAGAGAAGGAAGGCTCTGACCAAGGAGAATGCACAAAGTGGTATAGGGATCCCCGGGGTCTCACTGAGAGAGATCATTCCACCTCCTGGAGTACATTTGGAAGAGTGTGGTTAAGGGAGATGGACGTCTGAGACTAGACCCCTATACGCGCCCATTCCAGTTTACACACACTTAGTCCCAGCAATTTCCTTCTTTGACAGACTCAACACGGCCACGAATCCCTCCTAACGCACACTTCCCTCAAAATGTTTAAAGCATTTTCAACAAAGAAATAGAGCGTGGATGAACACAGGTAAGGACCATGCAAATGTGTTTTGGATGCCTAAGTGCCTTAACTTGCACTTCACTCACATTATGCAAACTGCCAAGAGAACGTCCTTGTTCTATCTTCTTTCCTCAGGGGAGAAGATACTGTCATCAATTAGTATTTTCCTGCAAGAGTAACCCTGAACACAGAACTTCCTATGTTCACCGACAAAGGACCTGTATCGACACTTCATGATTTCCACACACAGGTCCCACAGCTTTCAATCTTCCACAGACACATCCATGTCATGAGTATGTCCTACAGCAGCGTTCCCTCATGGAATTTGAAGAGTTTTGAGCAGAGGGAGACACTGTGGAACATCACAGGTGGAGTACTTGCAGTATGTGTCTTATAGGCCTAAGTGTCTCACCCTGCCCTTCAATCACAGTATGCAACCTGCCCTCTGTCCGCCCTTGTTCGATCCTCTTTCCTCCACTGGAAAGACAAAGTCAAGAATGAGAATCCTCCTAAGGAATTTCTATGACTCAGAACTTCCTGTGGTTAAGGAGATGGACGTCTGAGACTAGACCCCTATAAAGCCCATTCCAGTTTACCACACACTTATTCCCAGGAATTTCCTTCTTTGACAGATTCAAAACAGCCACGAATCCCTCCTAACGGACACTTCCCTCAAAATGTTTAATGCATTTTCAACAAAGAAATAAAGTGTGGATGACCACAGGTAAGGACCATCCTTAAGTGCCTTAACGTGCACTTCACTCACATTATGCGAACTACCAAGAAAAAGTCCTTGTTCTATCTTCTTTCCTCAGGCGAGAAGATGCTGTCATCAATTAGTATTTGCCTGCAGGAGTTTCCCTGAAGAGAGAACTTTCCTCAGGCGATAAGATACTGTCATCAATTAGTATTTGCCTGCAGGAGTTTCCCTGAATAGAGAACTTCCTATGTTCACCAGCGATGGCACTGTATCGACACTTCAGAGATTCCACACAGGCAGGTCCCACAGATTCAATATTTCCACAGACACATCCCTGTCGTGAGTACATCCTATAGCACAGTTCCCTAAAGGCATTTGAAGGGTTTTGAGCTGAGGGAGACACTGTGGAACATCACAGGTGGTGTACTTGCAGTATGTGTCTTAGACGCCTAAGTGTCTCACACTGCCCTTCACTCACAGTATGCAACCAGCCCTCTGTCCGTCATTTTTCTGTCTTCATTCATCCACAGGAAAGACACTGTCAGAAATTAGAATCCACCTGAAGGAGTTTCCCTGAAACAGAAATCCTAAGGTCAAGGAGATGGACGTCTCAGACTAGACTCCTATACGCACTCATTCCACTTAACCACACAGACAGTCCCAACAGCTTCCTTCTTTGACAGACTCAACAATGCCACAAATCCCCCCGAAAGCACACTTCCCTCACAGTGTTTGAAGCGTTTTTACACAGAAAGACAGAGTGGATGACCACAAGTTGTGCTCATCCAATATGTTTTTTGGAGAGCCTGCACTACACTCACAGATCCTAAAGTACCGTCCTTGTTCTATCTTCATTCATCCACGAAGAAGACATGGTTATGAATGAATATCCAAACAAGGAATTTTCCCTGAACATATCTCTTTCTAAGAATCACCTTTTAGGGCCTTGTAGGTCACTTCATGATTTCAACACAGAGATATTCCACAGAATCCAACATTTAAGAGAATCTGTCGTGAGTAGGTTCTGCAGCACAGTTTCCTCAGTGTCTGTCTCAGACTCTGTCAGAAATGAGAATTCTCCTGAAGGAATTTCTATGAAACAGAACTTCCTGTGGATAGGGAGATGGACGTCTGAGACTAGACCACTATATACGCCCATTCCAGTTTACCACACACTTAGACCCAACAGCTTCCTTCTTTGACAGACTCAATACGGCCACGAATCCCTCCTAACGCACACTTCCCTCAAAATGTTTAAAACGTTTTTGAATAAAAAATAGAGCTTGGATGACCACAGGTAAGGACCGTCCAAATGTGTTTTGGATGCCCAAGGTGCCTTAACTTGCACTTCACGCACATTATGCAAACTGCCAAGAGAACTTCCTTGTTCTATCTTCTTTCTCAGGAGAGAAGATACTGTCATCAATTAGTATTTGCCTGCAAAAGTTTCCCTGAACAGAGAACTTCCTATATTCACCGACAATGGCCCTGTATCGACACTTCATGATTTCCACACAGACAGGTCCCACAGCTTCCAACTTCCACATACACACACCTGTCGTGGGTACGTCCTACAGCAGCGTTCCCTCATGGCAATTGAAGTGTTTTGAGGAGAGGGAGACACTGTGGAACATCACAGGTGGCGTACATGCAGTATGTGTCTTAGAGGCCTAGGTGTCTCACCCTGCGCTTCACTCACAATATGCAAACTGCCCTCGGTCCGTCCTTGTTCTATCTTCCTTCCTCCACTGGAAGGACACTGTCAGAAATGAGAATCCTCCTGAAGGAATTTCTATGAAACTGAACTTCCTGTGGTCAAGGTAATGGACATCTGAGACTAGACTACTATAAGCCCTATTCCAGTTTACCACACAGTCAGTCCCAACAGCTTCCTTCTTTGACAGACTCAACACGGCCACAAATCCCTCCTAAAGCACATTTAACTCCCAATGTTTGAAGCGTTTTCGAAACAGAAAGACAGTGTGTATGACTACAGGTCGTGCTGATCCAATATGTGTTTTGGATGCCTAAGCGCCATAGCCTGCACTTCACTCACAGTTATTAATGTGCCCAGAGTCCGTCCATGCTCTATCTTCATTCCTCAATGGAGAAGACACTGTTATGAATGAGTAGCCACCTGAAGTAGGTTCCCAAAACAGGTCCCTTTCTATGAATCACCTGTTAGGGCCCTGTTGCGTCACTTAATGATTTCATCCCAGAAAGATGCCACAACTTCCAGCCTGCCAAGGACACATCCCTGTCATGTGTCCATCCTATAAAACAGTTCCCTCAAGGCATTTGAACAGTTTTGAGCAGAGGATGACACTGTGGAACATCAAGGGTGAGTACTTGCAGTATGTGTCTTAGAGGCCTAAGTGTCTCACCCTGCCCTTCGCTCACAGTATGCAACCTGTCCTCTGTCCGTCCTTGGTCTGTCTTCATTCCTCCACAGGAAAGACACTTACACAAATGAGAATACGCCTGAAGGTGATTCCCTGAAACAGAAGTTCCTATGGTTAAGGGGATGGACATCTGAGACTAGACTCCTATACACGCCCATTCCAGTTTACCACACACTTAGTCCCAAAAATTTCCTTCTTTGACAGAATCAACACAGCCACGAATCCCACATAAAGCACACTTCCCTCAAAATGTTTAAAGCATTTTCGACAAAGAAATAGAGTGTGGATGACCACAGGTAAGGACCATCCAAATGTGTTTTGGATCCCTAAGTGCCTTAAATTGCACTTCACTCACAGTATGAAAAATGCCAAGAGAACATCCTTGTTCTTTCTTCTTTCCTCCGCGGAGAAGATATTGTCATCAATTAGTATTTGCCTGCAGGAGTTTCCCTGAAGAGAGAACTTCCTATGTTCACCAGCAATGGCACTGTATCGACAGTTCACGATTTCCACACAGGCAGGTCCCACAGATTCAATCCTTCCACAGACAAATCCCTGTCGTGAGAACGTCCTATACCACAGTTCCCTCAAGGCATTTGAGGGTTTTGAGCAGAGGGAGACACTGTGGACCATCACAGGTGGTGTACTTGCAGTATGTGTCTTAGAGGCCTAAGTGTCTCACCCAGCCCTTCACTCACAGTATGCAACCTGCCCTCTGTCCGTCATAGTTCTGTATTCTTTCATCCACAGGACAGAAACTGTCAGAAATGAGAATCCACCTGAAGGAGTTTCACTGAAACAGAATTCCTATGGTCAAGGAGATGGACGTTTCAGACTAGACTCCTATACGCACTCATTCCAGTTTACCACACAGTCAGTCACAACAGCGTCCTTCTTTGACAGACTCAACAATGCCACAAATCCCTCTGAAAGCACACTTCCCCCACATTGTTTGAAGCGTTTTGACACAGAAAGACTGTGTGGACGACCACAAGTCGTGCTTATCCAACATGTTTTTTAGATAGCCTGCACTTCACTCACAGTTCCTAAAGTGTGCATAGTCTGTCCTTGTTCTATCTTAATTCATCCACGAAGAAGACACGGTTATGAATGAGTATCCAAATGAAGAATTTTCCCTGAACAGATCTCTTTCTAAGAATCACATTTTAGGGCCTTGTAGGTCACTTCATGATTTCAACACAGAGATATTCCACAGAATCCAACATTCAAGAGACTCAACCCTGTCGTGAGTAGGTTCTATAGCACAGTTTCCTCAGTGTCTGTTTCTGACACTGTCAGAAATGAGAATCCTCCTGAAGGAATTTCTATGAAACAGAACTTCCTGTGGATAAGGAGATGGACGTCTGAGACTAGACCACTATATGCGCCCATTCCAGTTTACCACACACTAGACCCAACAACTTCCTTCATTGACAGACTCAAACGGCCACGAATCCCTCGTAACAAACACTTCCCTCTAACTGTTTAAAGCATTTTTGAATAAGAAATAGAGCTTTGATGACCACCGGTAAGGACCATCCAAATGTGTTTTGGATGCCCAAGTGCCTTAACTTGTACTTCACTCACATTATGCAAACTGCCAAGAGAACGTCCTTGTTCTATCTTCTTTCCTCAGGAGAGAAGATACTGTCATCAATTAGTATTTGCCTGCCAAAGTTTCCCTGAACAGAGAACTTCCTATGGTCACCGACAAAGGACCTGTATCGACACTTCATGATTTCCACACAGACAGGTCCCACAGCTTCCAATCTTCCACAGACACATCCCTGTCATGAGTACATCCTACATTAGCATTTCCTCATGGCATTTGAAGTGTTTTGAGCAGAGGGAGACACTGTGGAACATCACAGGTGGCGTACATGCAGTATGTGTCTTAGAGGCCTAGGTGTCTCACCCTGCGCTTCACTCACAATATGCAAATTGCCCTCTGTCCTTCCTTGTTCTGTCTTCTTTCCTCCACGGGAGAGACACTGTCAGAAATGAGAATCCGCCTGAAGGAGTTTCCCTGAATCAGAACTTCCTATGATCAAGGGGTGGACGTCTGAGACTAGACTCCTATACCCGCCCATTCCAGTTTACCACACACTTAGTCCCAACAACTTCCTTCTTTGACAGACTCAACACTGCCACAAAACCCCCCGAAAGCACACTTCCTTCTCAATGTTTGAAGCGTTTTGACACAGAAAGACAGTGTGGATGACGACAAGTCGTGCTCATCCAATATGTTTTTTGGAGAGCCTGCACTTCACTCACAGTTCCTAAACTACCGTCCTTGTTCTATCTTCATTCATCCACGAAGAAGACACGGTTATGAATGAATATCCAAATCAGGAATTTTCCCTGAACATATCTCTTTCTGAGAATCACCTTTTAGGGCCTTGTAGGTCACTTCATGATTTCAACACAGAGATATTCCACAGAATCCAACATTCAAGAGACTCAACCCTGTCGTGAGTAGGTTCTATAGCACAGTTTCCTCAGTGTCTGTTTCTGACACTGTCAGAAATGAGAATCCTCCTGAAGGAATTTCTATGAAACAGAACTTCCTGTGGATAAGGAGATGGACGTTTGAGACTAGACCACTATATACGCCCATTCCAGTTTACCACACACTTAGACCCAACAACTTCCTTCTTTTTTTCTTTTTTTTTTTTTAAGATTTTATTTATTTATTTGACAGACAGAGTTCACAAGGAGGCAGAGAGGCAGGCAGAGAGAGAAGAAGAAGCAGGCTCCCCACTGAGCAGAGAGCCCGACGAGGGCTCGATACCAGGACCCCGAGATCACGACCTGACCTGAAGGCAGAGGCTTTAACCCACTGAGACACCCAGGTGCCACCAACAATCTCCTTCTTTGAAAGACTCAACACGGCCCTCCTAACGCACAATTCCCTCAAAATGTTTAAAGCGTTTTTGAATAAGAAATAGAGCTTGGATGACCACAGGTAAGGACCATCCAAATGTGTTTTGGATGCCCAGGTGCCTTAACTTGTACTTCACGCATATTATGCAAACTGCCAAGAGAACGTCCCTGTTCTATCTTCTTTCCTCAGCAGAGAAGGTACTGTCATCAATTAGTATTTGCCTGCAAATGTTTCCCTGAACAGATAACTTCCTATGTTCACCGACAAAGGACCTGTTTCAACACTTCATGATTTTCACACAGACAGGTCCCACAGCTTCCAACTTCCACATACACACCCCTCGTGGGTACGTCCTACAGGATCATTCTCTCATGGCAATTGAAGTGTTTTGAGCAGAGGGAGACACTGTGGAACATCACAGGTGGTGCTCATGCAGTATGTGTCTTAGAGGCCTAGGTGTCTCACCCTGTGCTTCACTCACAATATGCAAACTGCCCTGGGTCCGTCCTTGTTCTATCTTCTTTCCTCCACTGGAAAGAGACTGTCAGAAATGACAATTCTCCTGAAGGAATTTCTATGAAACAGAACTTCCTGTGCTCAAGGGAATGGACATCTGAGACTAGACTCCTATAAGTCCTATTCCAGTTTACCACACAGTCACTCCCAACAACTTCCTTCTTTGACACACTCATCACGGCCACAAATCCTTCCTAAAGCACATTTCCCTCCCAATGTTTGAAGCGTTTTTGAAACAGAAAGACAGTGTGTATGACTACAGGTCGTGCTGATCCAATATGTGTTTTGGATGCCTAATCGCCAAAGCCTGCACTTCACTCACAGTTATTAACGTGCTGAGAGTCTGTCCTTGCTCTATCTTCATTCCTCAATGGAGAAGACACAATTATGAATGAGTAGCCACCAGAAGTAGGTTCCCTGAACAGGTCCCTTTCTATGAATCACCTGTTAGAGCCCTATTGCATCACTTCATGATTTCATCCCGAAAGATCCCACAACTTCCAGCCTTCTAAGGACACATCCCTCTCATATGTCCGTCCTATAAAACAGTTCCCTCACGGCATTTGAACTGTTTTGAGCAGAAATGACACTGTGGAACATGACGTAAGAGTACTTGCAGTATGTGTCTTAGAGGCCTAAGTGTCTCACCCTGCCCTTCACTCACAGTATGCAACCTGTCCTCTGTCCGTCCTTGGTCTGTCATCTTTCCTCCACAGGAAAGACAATTTCAGAAATGAGAATCCGCCTGAAGGAGATTCCCTGAAACAGAATTCCTATGGTCAAGGAGATGGACGTCTCAGACTAGACTCCTATACGCACTCATTCCAGTTTACCACACAGTCAGTCCCAACAGCGTCCTTCTTGACAGACTCAACAATGCCTCAAATCCCCCTGAAAGCACACTTCCCCCACGTTGTTTAAAGCGTTTTGACACAGAAAGACAGTGTGGATGACCACAAGTCGTGCTTATCCAACACGTTTTTTGGATAGCCTGCACTTCACTCACAGTTCCTAAAGTGTGCACAGTCTGTCCTTGTTCTAACTTCATTCATCCACGAAGAAGACACGATTATGAATGAGTATCCAAATGAAGAATTTTCCCTGAACAGATCTCTTTCTAAGAATCACATTTTAGGGCCTTGTAGGTCACTTCATGATTTCAACACAGAGATATTCCACAGAATCCAACTTTCAAGAGACTCAACCCTGTCGTGAGTAGGTTCTATAGCACAGTTTCCTCAGTGTCTGTTTCTGACACTGTCAGAAATGAGAATCCTCCTGAAGGAATTTCTATGAAACAGAACTTCCTGTGGATAAGGAGATGGACGTCTGAGACTAGACCACTATATGTGCCCATTCCAGTATACCACACACTTAGACCCAACAACTTCCTTCATTGACAGACTCAACATGGCCACGAATTCCTCCTAACATACACTTCCCTCAAAATGTTTAAAGCAATTTTGAATAAGAAATAGAGCTTCCACAGGTAAGGACTATCCAAATGTGTTTTGGATGCCCAAGTGCCTTAACTTGTACTTTACTCACATTATGCAAACTGCCAAGAGAACGTCCTTGTTCTATCTTCTTTCCTCAGGGGAGAAGATACTGTCATAAATTAGTATTTGCCTGCAAAAGTTTCCCTGAACAGAGAACTTCCTATGGTCACCTACAAAGGACCTGTATCGACACTTCATGATTTCCACACAGACAGGTCCCACAGCTTCCAATCTTCCACAGACACATCCCTGTCATGAGTACATCCTACATCAGCATTTCCTCATGGCATTTGAAGTGTTTTGAGCAGAGGGAGACACTGTGGAACATCACAGGTGGCGTACATGCAGTATGTGTCTTAGAGGCCTAGGTGTCTCACCATGCGCTTCACTCACAATATGCAAACTGCCCTCTGTCTATCCTTGTTCTGCCTTCTATCCTCCACGGGAGAGACACTGTCAGAAATGAGAATCCGCCTGAAGGAATTTCCCTGAATCAGAACTTCCTATGATCAAGGGGATGGACCTCTGAGACTAGACTCCTATACCCGCCCATTCCAGTTTACCACACACTTAGTCCCAACAACTTCCTTCTTTGACAGACTCAACACTGCCACAAATCCCTCCAAAAGCACACTTCCTTCTCAATGTTTGTAGTGTTTTGACACAGAAAGATAGTGTGGATGACGACAAGTCGTGCTCATCCAATATGTTTTTTGGAGAGCCTGCACTTCACTCACAGTTCCTAAAGTACTGTCCTTGTTCTATCTTCATTCTTCCACGAAGAAGACACGGTTATGAATGAATATCCAAATGAAGAGTTTTCCCTGAACAGATCTCTTTCTAAGAATTACCTTTTAGGGGGGCACCTGGGTGGCTCAGTGGGTTAAGCCACTGCCTTCGGCTCAGGTCATGATCTCAGGGTCCTGGGATCAAGTCCCGCATCGGGCTCTCTGCTCATCAGGGAGCCTGCTTCCTCCTCTCTCTCTCTGCCTGCCTCTCTCCCTACTTGTAACCTCTCTCTGTCAAAAAAGTAAATAAAAATCTTAAAAAAAAATAAAATCACTTCTAAAAAAAAAAAAAAGAATCACCTTTTAGGGCCTTGTAGGTCACTTCATGATTTCAACACAGAGATATTCCACAGAATCCAACTTCAAGAGACTCAACCCTGTCGTGAGTAAGTTCTATAGCACAGTTTCCTCAGTGTCTGTTTCTGAAACTGTCATAAATGAGAATCCTCCTGAAGGAATTTCTATGAAACAGAACTTCCTGTGGTTAAGGAGATGGTCGTCTGAGACTAGACCACTATATGCGCCCATTACAGTTTACCACACACTTAGACCCAACAACTTCCTTCTTTGACAGACTCAACTCAGCCACGAATCCCTCCTAATGCACACTTCCCTCAAAATGTTTAAAGCCTTTTTGAATAAGAAATAGAGCTTGGATGACCACAGGTAATGACCATCCAAATGTATTTTGGATGCCTTAGTGCCTTAACTTGTAGTTTACTCACATTATGCAAACTGCCAAGAGAACGTCCTTGTTCTATCTTCTTTCCTCAGCGGAGAAGATACTGTCATCAATTAGTATTTGCCTGCAAACGTTTCCCTGATCAGAGAACTTCCTATGTTCACTGACAACGGCCCTGTATCGACACTTCATGATTTCCACACAGACAGGTCCCACAGCTTCCAACTTCCACATACACACACCTGTCGTGGGTACGTCCTACATTAGCATTCCCTCATGGCAAATGAAATGTTTTGAGCAGAGGGAGACACTGTGGAACATCACAGGTGGTGTACATGCAGTATGTGTCTTAGAGGCCTAGGTGTCTCACCCTGTGCCCTACTCACAATATGCAAACTGCCCTCTGTCCATCTTTGTTCTATCTTCTTTCCTCCACTGGAAAGACACTGTCAGAAATGAGAATCCTCCTGAAGGAATTTCTATGAAACAGAGCTTCCTGTGCTCAAGGGAATGGACACCTGAGACTAGACTCCTATAAGTCCTATTCCAGTTTACCACAAAGTCAGTTCCAACAACTTCCTTCTTTGACAGAATCAACGCAACCACAAATCCTTCCTAAAGCACATTTCCCTCCCAATGTTTGAAAGTTTTCGAAACAGAAAGACAGTGTGTATGACTACAGGTCGTACTGATCCAATATGTGTTTTGGATGCCTAAGCGCCATAGCCTGCACTTCACTCACAGTTATTAACGTGCCCAGTGTCCGTCCTTGCTCTATCTTCATTCCTCAATGGAGAAGACACTGTTATGAATGAGTAGTCACCTGAAGTAGGTTCCCTGAACAGGTCCCTTTCTATGAATCACCTGTTAGGGCCCTGTTGCGTCATTTCATGATTTCATCCCAGAAAATCCCACAACTTCCTGGCTTCCAAGGACACATCCCTGTCATGTGTCCATCCTATAAAACAGTTCCCTCATGGCATTGGAACTGTTTTGAGCAAGGATGACACTGTGGAACATCAAGGGTGAGTACTTGCAGTATGTGTCTTAGAGGCCTAAGTGTCTCACCCTGCCCTTCACTCACAGTATGCAACCTGTCCTCTGTCCGTCCTTGGTCTCTCTTCTTTCCTCCACAGGAAAGACACTTTCAGAAATGAGAATCCGCCTGAAGGAGATTCCCTGAAACAGAACTTCCTATGGTCAAGGGGATAGACATCTGAGACTAGACGCCTATACAAGCCCATTCCAGTTTACCACACACTTAGTCCCAAAAGCTTCCTTCTTTGACAGACTCAACACGGCCATGAATCCCTCCTAACATACACTTCCCTCAAAATGTTTAAAGCGTTTTTGAATAAGAAATAGAGCTTGGATGACCACAGGTAAGGACCGTCCAAATGTGTTTTGGATGCCCAGTGCCCTAACTTGCACTTCACTCACATTATGCAAACTGCCAAGAGAACGTCCTTGTTCTATCTTCTTTCCTCAGGGTAGAAGATACTGTCATCAATTAGTATTTGCCTGCAAAAGTTTCCCTGAAAGGAAACTTCCTATGTTCGCCGACAATGGCCCTCTGTTGACACTTCATGATTTCCACACAGACAGGTCCCACAGTTTCCAACCTTCCACAGACACATCCCTGTCATGAGTACATTAAACAGCAGCATTTCCTCATGGCATTTGAAGTGTTTTGAGCAGAGGGAGACACTGTCAAACATCACAGGTGGCCTACTTGCAGTATGTGTCTTAGTGGCCAAAGTGTCTCACCCTGCCCTTCACCCACAGTATGCAACCTGCCCTCTGACGGTCCTTGTTCTGTCTTCTTTCCTCCACGAGAAAGACACTGTCAGAAATGAGAATACACCTGAAGGAGTTTCCCTGAGTCAGAACTTCCTATAGTCAAGGGGATGGACGTCTGACACTAGACTCCTATACGCGCACATTCCAGTTTACCACAAACTTAGTCACAACAACTTCCTTCTTTGACAGACTCAACATGGCCACGATCCCTCCTAACGCACACTTCCCTCAAAATGTTTAAAGCATTTTCGACAAAGAAATAGAGCGTGGGTGACATCAGGTAAGGACCATGCAAATGTGTTTTGGATGCCTAAGTGCCTTAACTTGCACTTCACTCACATTATGCAAACTGCCAAGAGAACGTCCTTGTTCTATCTTCTTTCCTCAGGGGAGAAGATACTGTCATAAATTAGTATTTGCCTGCAAAAGTTTCCCTGAACAGAGAACTTCCTATGTTCACCGACAAAGGACCTGTATTGACACTTCATGATTTCCACACAGACAGGTCCCACAGCTTCCAATCTTCCACAGACACATCCCTGTCATGAGTACATCCTACATCAGCATTTCCTCATGGCATTTGAAGTGTTTTGAGCAGAGGGAGACACTGTGGAACATCACAGATGGTGTACATGCAGCATGTGTCTTAGAGGCCTAGGTGTCTCACCATGCGCTTCACTCACAATATGCAAACTGCCCTCTGTCTGTCCTTGTTCTGTCTTCTATCCTCCACGGGAGAGATACTGTCAGAAATGAGAATCCACCTGAAGGAGTTTCCCTGAATCAGAACTTCCTATGATCAAGGGGATGGACGTCTGAGACTAGAATCCTATACACGCCCATTCCAGTTTACCACACACTTACTCACAACAACTTCCTTCTTTGATAGACTCAACACTGCCACAAATCCCTCCGAAATCACACTTTCTTCTCAATGTGAAGCGTTTTGACACAGAAAGACAGTGTGGATGAGCACAAGTCGTGCTCATTCAATATGTTTTTTGGATAGCCTGCACTTCACTCACATTTCCTAAAGTACCTTCCTTGTTGTATCTTCATCCATCCACGAAGAAGACATGGTTATGAATGAGTATTCAAATGAAGAATTTTCCCTGAACAGATCTCTTTCTAAGAATCACCTTTTAGGGCCCTGTAGGTCACTTCATGATTTCAACACAGAGATATTCCACAGAATCCAACATTCAAGAAACTCAACCCTGTCGTGAGTAGGTTCTATAGCACAGTTTCCTCAGTGTCTGTTTCTGACACTGTCAGAAATGAGAATCCTCCTGAAGGAATTTCTATGAAACAGAACTTCCTGTGGTTAAGGAGATGGACGTCTGAGACTAGACCACTATATGCGCCCATTCCAGTTTACCACACACTTAGACCCAACAACTTCCTTCTTTGACAGACTCACCACGGCCACGAATCCCTCCTAACGCACACTTCCCTCAAAATGTTTAAAGCATTTTCAACAAAGAAATAGAGTGTGGATGACCACAGGTAAGGACCATCGAAATGTCATTTGGATGCCTAAGCACATTAACTTGCACTTCACTCACAGTATGCAAACTGCCAATAGTACGTCCTTATTCTATCTTCTTTCCTCAGCAGAGTAGATACTGTCATAAATTACTATTTGCCTGCAAGAGTTCCCTGAAGAGAGAACTCCTATGTTCACTGGCAATGGCCATGTATCGACACTTCATGATTTCCACACAGACAGGTCCCATAGATTCCAACCTTCCATAGACACATTCCTGTCGTGAGTACGTCCTACAGCAGCGTTCCCTCATGGCATTTGAAGTGTTTTGAGGAGAGGGAGACAGTGTGGAACGTCACCGGTGGTGTACTTGCAGTGTGTGTCTTATAGGCCTAAGTGTCTCACACTGCCCTTCAATCACAGTATGCAACCTGCCCTCTGTCTGTTTTTGTTCTATCTTCTTACCTCCACTGGAAAGACACTGTCAGAAATGAGAATCCTCCTGAAGGAATTTCTATAACTCAAAAATTCCTGTGGTGAAGGAGATGGACTTCTGAGACTAGACCCCTATACATGCCCATTCCAGTTTACCACACACTTAGTCCCAGCAATTGCCTTCTTTGACAGACTCAACACGGCCACGAATCCCTCCTAACGGACACTTCCCTCAAAATGTTTAATGCGTTTTCGACAAAGAAATAAAGTGTGGATGACCACAAGTAAGGACTATCCAAATGTTTTGGATGCCCAAGTGCCTTAACTTGCACTTCACAGACATTATGCAAACTGCCAAGAGAACGTCCTTGTTCTATCTTCTTTCCTCAGCGGAGAAGATACTGTCATCAATTAGTATTTGCCTGCAAGAGTTTCCCTGAACAGAAAACTTCCTATGTTCACCGGAAATGGCCCTATAATTGCACTTCATGATTTCCAAACATACAGGTCCCACAGCTTCCAATCTTCCACATACACACTCCTGTCATGGGTACGTCCTAGTGCAGCATTCCCTCATGGCAGTTGAAGTGTTTTGAGGAGAGGGAGACACTGTGGAACATCACAGGTGGCGTACATGCAGTATGTGTTTTAGAAGCCTAGGTGTCTCACCCTGCGCTTCACTCACAATATGCAAACTGCCCTCTGTCTGTCCTTGTTGTATCTTCTTTCCTCCCCTGGAAAGACACTGTCAGAAATGAGAATCCTCCTGAAGGAATTTCTATGAAACAGAACTTCCTGTGGTCAAGGGAATGGACATCTGAGACTAGACTCCTATAAGCCCTATTCCAGTTTACCACACAGTCAGTCCCAAGAGCTTCCTTCTTTGAGAGACTCAACATGGCCACAAATCCTTCCTAAAGCACATTTTCCTCCCAATGTTTGAAGCGTTTTCAAAACAGAAAGACAGTGTGTATGACTACAGGTCGTGCTGATCCAATATGTGTTTTGGATGCCTAAGCGCCATAGCCTGCACTTCACTCACAGTTATTAACATGCCGAGAGTCCGTCCTTGCTCTATCTTCATTCCTCAATGGAGAAGACACTGTTATGAATGAGTAGTCACCTGAAGTAGGTTCCCTAAACAGGTCCCTTTCTATAATTGACCTGTTAGGGCCCTGTTGCGTCACTTCATGATTTCATGCCATAAAGATCCCACAACTTCCAGGCTTCCAAGGACACATCCTTGTCATGTGTCCGTCCTACAAAACAGTTCCCTCATGGCATTTGAACTGTTTTGAGCAGAATATTACACTGTGGAACATCAAGGGGGAGTACTTGCAGTATCTGTCTTAGAGGCCTAATTGTCTCACCCTGCCCTTCACTCACAGTATGCAACCTGTCCTCTGTCCGTCCTTGGTCTGTCCTCTTTCCTCCACAGGAAAGACACTTTCAGAAATGAGAATCCGCCTAAGGAGATTCCCTGAAACAGAACTTCCTATGGTCAAGGGGATGGACATCTGAGACTAGACTCCTATACACGCCCATTCCAGTTTACCACACACTTAGTCCCAAAAGCTTCCTTCTTTGACAGACTCAACACGGCCACGAATCCCTCCTAAAGCACACTTTCCTCAAAATGTTTAAAGCGTTTTTGACAAAGAAATAGAGTGTGGATGACCACAGGTAAGGACCATCCAAATGTGTTCTGGATCCCTAAGCGCCTTTACTTGCACTTCACTCACAGTATGCAAACTTCCAAGAGAACGTCCTTGTTCTATCTCTTTCCTCAGCAGAGAAGATACTGTCATCAATTAGTATTTGCCTTCAGGAGTTTCCCTGAAGAGAGAACTTCCTATGTTCACCAGCAATGGCACTGTATCGACACTTCACGATTTCCACACAGGCAGGTCCCACAGATTCAATCCTTCCACAGATACATCCCTGTAGTGAGAACGTCCTATAGCACAGTTCCCTCAAGGCATTTGAAGGGTTTTGAGCAAAGGGAGACACTGTGGACCATCACAGGTGGTGTACTTGCAGTATGTGTCTTAGAGGCCTAAGTGTCTCACCCTGCCCTTCACTCACAGTATGCAACCTGCCCTGTGTTCGTCCTTGTTCTGTCTTCTTTCATCCACAGGAAAGAAACTGTCAGAAATGAGAATCCACCTGAAGGAGTTTCACTGAAACAGAATTCCTATGGTCAAGGAGATGGACGTCTCAGACTATACTCCTATACGCACTCATTCCAGTTTACAACACAGTCAGACCCAACAGCGTCCTTCTTTGACATCCTCAGCAATGCCACAAATCCCCCTGAAAGCACACTTCCCCCACATTGTTTGAAGCGTTTTGACACAGAAAGACAGTGTGGATGACGACAAGTCGTGCTCATCCAATATGTTTTTTGGATAGCCTGCACTTCACTCACAGTTCCTAAAGTGTGCGTAGTCTGTCCTTGTTCTATCTTCATTCATCCACGAAGAAGACACGGTTATAAATGAGTATCCAAATGAAGAATTTTCCCTGAACAGATCTCTTTCTAAGAATCACCTTTTAGGGCCTTGTAGGTCACTTCATGATTTCAACACAGAGATATTCCACAGAATCCAACTTTCAAGAGACTCAACCCTGTCGTGAGTAGGTTCTATAGCACAGTTTCCTCAGTGTCTGTTTCAGACACTGTCATAAATAAGAATCCTCCTGCAGGAATTTCTATGAAACAGAACTTCCTGTGGTTAAGGATATGGTCGTCTGAGACTAGACCACTATATGCGCCCATTCCATTTTACCACACACTTAGACCCAACAACTTCCTTCATTGACAGACTCAACACGGCCAGGAATCCCTCCTAACGCACACTTCCCTCAAAATGTTTCAAGCGTTTTTGATAAGAAATAGAGCTTGGATGACCACAGGTAAGGACCATCCAAATGTGTTTTGGATGCCCAAGTGCCTTAACTTGTACTTCACTCACATTATGCAAACTGCCAAGAGTACATCCTTTTTCTATCTTCTTTCCTCAGAGGAGAAGATACTGTCATCAATTAGTATTTGCCTGCAAAAGTTTCCCTGAACAGAGAACTTCCTATGTACACCGACAAAGGACCTGTATCGACACTTCATGATTTCCACACCGACAGGACCCAAGGTTCAAATCTCGCACAGACACATCCCTGTCATGAGTACATCCTACAGCAGCATTTCCTCATGGCATTTGTAGTGTTTTGAGCAGAGGGAGACACTGTGGAACATCACAGGTGGCGTACATGCAGTATGTGTCTTAGAGGCCTAGGTGTCTCACCCTGTGCTTCACTCACAATATGCAAACTGCCCTCTGTCCGTCCTTGTTCTATATTCTTTTCTCCACTGGAAAGAGACTGTCAGAGATGACAATCCTCCTGAAGGAATTTCTATGCAACAGAACTTCCTGTGCTCAAGGGAATGGACATCTGAGACTAGACTACTATAAGTCCTATTCCAGTTTACCACACAGTCAGTCCCAACAATTTCCTTCTTTGACAGATTCAACACGGCCACAAATCCCTCCTAAAGCACATTTCCCTCCCAATGTTTGAAGCGTTTTTGAAACAGAAAGACAGTGTGTATGACTACAGTTCGTACTGATCCAATATGTGTTTTGGATGCCTAAGCGCCATAGCCTGCACTTCACTCACAGTTATTAAAGTGCCCAGAGTCCGTCCTTGCTCTATCTTCATTCCTCAATGGAGAAGACACTGTTATGAACGAGTAGCCACCTGAAGTAGGTTCCCTGAACAGGTCCCTTTCTATGAATCACCCGTTAGGGCCCTGTTGCGTCATTTCATGATTTCATCCCAGAAAGATCCCACAACTTCCAGCCTTCCAAGGACACATCCCTGTCATGTGTCCGTCCTATAAAACAGTTCCCTCATGGCATTTGAACTGTATTAAGCAGAGGATGACACTGTGGAACATCAAGGGGGAGTACTTGCAGTATGTGTCTTAGAGGCCTAAGTGTCTCACCCTGCCCTTCACTCACAATATGCAACCTGTCCTCTGTCCGTCCTTGGTCTGTCTTCTTTCCTCCACAGGAAAGACACTTTCAGAAATGAGCATACGCCTGAAGGAGATTCCCTGAAACAGTACTTCCTATGGTCAAGGGGATGGACATCTGAGACTAGACTCCTATACATGCCCATTCCAGTTTACCACACACATAGTCCCAAAAGCTTCCTTCTTTGACAGACTCAACACGGCCACGAATCCCTCGTAAAGCACACTTCCCTCAAAATGTTTAAAGCATTTTCGACAAAGAAATAAAGTGTGGATGACCACAGGTAAGGACCATCCAAATGTGTTTTGGATCCCTAAGCCTCTTATCTTGCACTTCACTCCCAGTATGCAAACTGCCAAGAGTACGTCCTTGTTCTATCTTCTTTCCTCAGCGGAGAAGATACTGTCATCAATTAGTATTAGCCTGCAGAAGTTTCCCTGAAGAGAGAACTTCCTATGTTCACCAGCAATGGCACTGTATCGACACTTCACGATTTCCACACAGGCAGGTCCCACAGATTCAATTTTCCACAGACACATCCCTGTCATCAGAACGTCCTATAGCACAGTTCCCTCAAGGCATTTGAAGGGTTTTGAGCAGAGGGAGACACTGTGGACCATCACAGGTGGTGTACTTGCAGTATGTTCTTAGAGGCCTAAGTTTCTCACCCTGCCCTTCACTCACAGTATGCAACCTGCCCTGTGTCCGTCCTTGTTCTGTCTTCTTTCCTCCACGGGAGAGACACTGTCAGAAATGAGAATCCGCCTGAAGAAGTTTCCCTGAATCAGAACTTCCTATGTTCAAGAGGATGGACGTCTGAGACTAGACTCCTATACGCGACCATTCCAGTTTACCACACACTTAGTCCCAACAACTCCCTTCTTTTACAGACTCAACACTGCCACAAATCCCTCTGAAAGCACACTTCCTTCTCAATGTTTGAAGCGTTTTGACACAGAAAGACAGTGTGGATGACCACAAGTCATGCTCATTCAATATGTTTTTTGGATAGCCTGCACTTCACTCACAGTTCCTAAAGTACCGTCCTTGTTCTATCTTCATTCATCCACGAAGAAGACACGGTTATGAATGAGTATCCAAATGAAGAATTTTCCCTGAACAGATCTCTTTCTAAGAATCACATTTTAGGGCCTTGTAGGTCACTTCATGATTTCAACACAGAGATATTCCACAGAATCCAACATTCAAGAGACTCAATCCTGTCGTGAGTAGGTTCTATAGCACAGTTTCCTCAGTGTCTGTTTTTGACACTGTCAGAAATGAGAAGCCTCCTGAAGGAATTTCTATGAAACAGAACTTCCTCTGGTTAAGGAGATGGACGTCTGAGACTAGACTACTATATGCTCCCATTCCAGTTTACCACACATTTAGACCCAACAACTCCCTTCTTTTACAGACTCAACACTGCCACAAATCCCTCTGAAAGCACACTTCCTTCTCAATGTTTGAAGCGTTTTGACACAGAAAGACAGTGTGGATGACCACAAGTCATGCTCATTCAATATGTTTTTTGGATAGCCTGCACTTCACTCACAGTTCCTAAAGTACCGTCCTTGTTCTATCTTCATTCATCCACAAAGAAGACACGGTTATGAATGAGTATCCAAATGAAGAATTTTCCCTGAACAGATCTCTTTCTAAGAATCACATTTTAGGGCCTTGTAGGTCACTTCATGATTTCAACACAGAGATATTCCACAGAATCCAACATTCAAGAGACTCAATCCTGTCGTGAGTAGGTTCTATAGCACAGTTTCCTCAGTGTCTGTTTTTGACACTGTCAGAAATGAGAATCCTCCTGAAGGAATTTCTATGAAACAGAACTTCCTCTGGTTAAGGAGATGGACGTCAGAGACTAGACTACTATATGCTCCCATTCCAGTTTACCACACATTTAGACCCAACAACTTCCTTCTTTGACAGACTCAACACAGCCACGAATCCCTCCTAACGCTCACTTCCCTCAAAATATTTAAAGCATTTTCGATAAAGAAATAGAGTGTGGATGACCACAGGTAAGGACCATCCAAATATGTTTTGGATGCCTAAGCACATTAACTTGCACTTCACTCACAGTATGCAAACTGCCAAGAGTACGTCCTTGTTCTATCTTCTTTCCTCAGCAGAGAAGATACTGTCATCAATTACTATTTGCCTGCAAGAGTTTCCCTGAAGAGAGAACTTCCTATGTTCACCGGCAATGGCCCTGTATTGATACTTCATGATTTCCACACAGACAGGTCCCATAGCTTCTAACATTCCACAGACACATCCCTGTCGTGAGTACGTCCTACAGCAGAGTTCCCTCATGGTATTTGAAGTGTTTTCAGCAGAGAGAGACACTGTGGAACATCACCAGTTGGTGTACTTGTATTATGTGTCTTAGAGGCCAAAGTGTTTCACCCTTCCCTTCACTAACAGTACGCAACCTGCCCTCTGTCCGTCCTTGTTCTATCTTCTTTCCACCACTGGAAAGACACTGTGAGAAATGAGAATCCTCCTGAATTAATTTCTATGAAACAGAACTTCTTGTGGTCAAGGGGATGGACATCTGAGACTAGACTCCTATATGTGCCTATTCCAGTTACAACACAGTCATTCCCAACAGCTTCCTTCATTGACAGACTCAACACGGCCACAAATCCCTCCTAAAGCACATTTCCCTCCCAATGTTTGAAGTGTTTTCGAAAGAGAAAGATAGTGTGGATGACTACGTGTCATGCTCATCCAATATGTGTTTTGGATGCCTAAGAGCCATAGCCTGATCTTCACTCACAGTTACTAAAGTGCCCAGAGCCCGTCCTTGTACTATCTTCATTCCTGCATGGAGAGACACTGTTATGAATGAGTAGCCACCTGAAGTAGTCTCCCTGAACAGATCCCTTTCTGTGAATCACCTTTTAGGGCCCTGTAGCGTCACTTCATGATTTCAACACAGAGAGATTCCACAGAATCCAACATTCAACAGACTCAACCCTTTTTGAGTACGTTCTATAGCACAGTTTCCTCACAACATTTGAAGTTTTTTGAGTAGAGGGAGACACTGTGGAACATCAAGTGGGAGTACTTGCAGTATGTGTCTTAGAGGCCTAAGTGTCTCACCCTGCCATTCACACACAGTATGCAACGTGACCTCTGTCCGTCCTTGTTCTGTCTTCTTTCCTCCACAGGGAAGACACTGTCAGAGATGAGAATCCGCCTGAAGGAGTTTTCCTGAAACAGAACTTCCTATTGTCAAGGGGATGGACGTCTGAGACTATTCTCCTATACGTGCCTATTGCAGTTTACCACACACTTAGTCCCAACAACTTCCTTATTAAACAGACTCAACACGGCCACGAATCCCTCCTAAATCACACTTCCCTCAAAATGCTTAAAGTGTGTTCCACAAAGAAATAGAGTGTGGATGACCACAGGTAAGGACCATCCAAATGTGTTCTGGATGCCTAAGCACATTTACTTGCACTTCACTCACAGTATGCAGATTGCCAATAGAAGCTCCTTGTTTTATCATCTTTCCTCAGTGGAGAAGATACTGTCATCAATTAGTATTAGCTTGCAAGAGTATCCCTAAACAGAGAATTTCCTATGTTCACTGACAATGGCCCTGTATCTACACTTCATGATTTCCAAACAGATAGCTCCCACAGCTTCCAACCTTCCACACACCCATCCCTGTCGTGAGTCCGTCCTACAGCAGAGTTCCCTCATGGCATTTGAAGTATTTTGAGCAGAAGGAGATACTGTGGAACATCACAGTTGGTGTACTTGAAGTAGGTGTCTCAGAGGCCTAAGTGTCTCACACTGCCCTTCACTCACAGTATGCAACCTGCCCTCTGTCCGTCCTTGTTCTCTCTTCTTTCCTCCACAGGAAAGAAACTATCAGAAAGGAGAATTATCTGAAGGAATTTCCATGAAACAGAACTTCCTGTGGTCAAGGGGATGGACATCTGAGACTAGATTCCTATACGCGCCTATGCCAGTTTACCACACAATCAGTCCCAAAATCTTTCTTCTTTGAAAGTCTCAACACAGCCACAAATGCCTTCTAAAGCACACTTCCCTCACATGTTTAACGCGTTTTCTAAACAGAAAAACAGTGTGGATGACTACAGATTGTGCTCGTCCAATATGAGTTTTGGATGCCTAAGCGCCATAGCCTGCACTTCACTCATAGTTCCTAAAAGGCCCACAGTCCGTCCATATACTATCTTCATTCCGTAATAGAGAAAACACTTTTATGAATGAGTAGCCATCTGAAGTAGTTTCCCTGAACAGATCCCTTTCTGTCAATCACCTGTTAGGGCCCTGTTGGGTCAATTCATGATTTCATCCCAGAAAGGTTCCACCGCTTCCAGCCTTCCAAGGACACATCCCTGTCATGTGTATGTCCTATCACACAGTTCCCTCATGGCATTTGAACTGTTTTGAGAAGAGGGAGACACTGTGGAAAATCACAGGTGATGTACTTGCAGTATGTGTCTTAGAGGCCTGAGTCTCTCTCCTTGTCCTTCACTCACAGTATGCAACTTGCCCTCTGTCCATCCTTGTTCTATATTCTTTCCACCACTGGAAAGACACTGTGAGAAATGAGAATCCTCCTGAATTAATTTCTATGAAACAGAACTTCCTGTGGTCAAGGGGATGGACGTCTGAGACTAGACTCCTATACGCGCCTATTCCAGTTTACCACACACTTAGTCCCAACAAATTCTTTTTGACAGACTCAACACAGCCATGAATCCCTCCTAAAGCACACTTCCCTCAAAATGCTTAAAACGTTTTCGCCAAGGCAATAGAATGTGGATGACCACAGGTAAGGAACATCGGAATGTGTTTTGGATGCCTAAGCACCTTTACTTACACTGCACTCACAGTATGCAAACTGCCGAGAGTAAGTCCTTGTTCTATCTTCTTTCCTCAGCGGAGAAGATACTGTCATCAATTAGTATTTGCCTGCAAGAGTTCCCCTGAACAGCGAACTTCCTATGTTCAACGAAATGACCCTGTATCGACACTTCATGATTTCCACACAGACAGGTCTTACAGCTTCCAACCTTCCACAGACACATCCCTGTCGTGAGTACGTCCTACAGCAGCATTCCCTCACGGCATTTGAAGTGTTTTGAGCAGAGGGAGACACTGTGGAACATCATAGGTGTTGTACTTGCAGTATGGGTCTTAGAAGCCTAAGTGTCTCACCCTGCCCTTCACTCACAGTATGCAACCTGACATCTGTCTGTCCTTGTTCTGTCTTCTTTCCTCAACAAGAAAGACAATGTCAGAAATGAGAATCCGCCTGATGGAATTTCCCTGAAACAGAACTTCTTATGGGCAAGTGGATGGACGTCTGAAACTAGACTCCTATACTTGCCCGTTACATTTTACCACACACTTAGTCCCAACAACTTCCTTCTTTGACAGACTCAACTCGGCCACGAATCCCTCCTAAAGCACACTTTCCTCAAAATATTTAAAGCGTTTTCGACAAAGAAGTAGAGTGTGGATGACCACAGGTAAGGACCATCGAAATGTGTTTCGGATGCCCAAGGACATTAACTTGCACTTCACTCAAAGTATGCAAACTGCCAAGAGAACGTCCTTGTTCTATCTTCTTTGCTCAGCGGAGAAGATACTGTCATCAATTAGTATTTGCCTGCAAGAGTTACCCTGAACAAAGAGCTTCCTATGTTCACCGGCAATGGCCCTGTATCGACATTTCATGATTTCCACACAGACAGGTCCCACAGTTTCCAACCTTCCACGGACACATCCCTGTCATGAGTCCGTCCTACAGCAGCGTTCTCTCATGGCATTTGAAGTGTTTTGAGTAGAGGGAGACACTGTGGAACATCACAGGTGATGTACTTGCCATATGTGTCTCAGAGGCCTAAGTGTCTCACCCTGACCTTCACTCACAGTATGCAACCTGCCCTCTGTCCGTCCTTGTTCTATCTTCTTTCTTCCACAGGAAAGACACTGTCAGAAATGAGAATCCTCCTGAAGGAATCTCTATGAAACAGAACTTCCTGTAGTCAAGTGGATGGACGTCTTAGACTAGATTCCTATACGCGCCTATTCCAGTTTACCACAGAGTCAGTACCAATAGATTCCTTCTTTGACAGACTCAACACGGCCACAAATGCCTCCTTAAAACACACTGCCCCCACATTGTTTGAAGCATTTTCGAAACAGAAGGACAGTGTAATGACTACAGGTCGTGCTCATTCAATATGAGTTTTGGATGCCTAAGCGACATAGCCTGCAATTCATTCACAGTTACTAAAGGGCCCACAGTCCATCCATGTTCTATCTTCATTCCTTAATGGAGAATGTTATGTACTCAGGACAGGGTTGAGTCTGTGGAATGTTGGATTCTGTGGAATCTCTCTGTGATGAAATCATGAAGTGACGCTAAAGGGCCCTAAAAGGTGACCACAGAACTTCCTGTGGTCAAGGGGATGGATGTCTGATACTAGAATTGTATACGCCCCTTTTCCAGTTTGCCACACAGTCAGTCCCAACAGCTTCCTTCTTTGACAGTCTCAACACGGCCACAAATCCCTCCTAAAGCACACTTCCCTCACTATGTTGGAAGCGTTTTGACACAGAAAGACAGTGTGGATGACCACAAGTCGTGGTCATCCAATATGTGTTTTGGATAGCCTGCACTTCATTCACAGTTCCTAAAGTGCCCATAGACCGTCCTTGTTCTGTCTTCGTTCATCCACGAAGAAGACACTGTTATGAATGTGTATCCAAATGAAGATGTTTCCCTGAACAGACCCCTTTCTATGAAACTCCTTTTAGGGCTCTGTAGCATCACTTCATGATTTCAACATAGAGAGATTCCACAGAATCCAACATTCAACAAACTCAAGCTTGCTGTGAGTATGTTCTATAGCACAATTTCCTCATGACATTTGAAATGTTTTGAGTACAGGGAGACACTGTGGAACATCACAGGTGGTCTACTTGCAGTATGTTTCATAGAGGCCTAAGTGTCTCACCCTGCCCTTCACTCACAGTATACAAACGGCCCTCTGTCCGTCATTGTTCTGTCTTCTTTCCTCCACAGGAGAGACACTGTCAGAACTCAGAATCCGCCTGAGGAATTTCCCTGAAACAGAACTTCCTGTGGTCAAGGGGATGGACGTCTGAGACTAGAATCCTATATGCGCCTGTTCCAGTATACCACACAGTCAGTCCCAACAACTTCCTTCTTTGACAGACACAACATGGCCAGAAATCCCTCCTAAAGCCCACTTCTCTCACAATGTGTGAAGGGTTTTGGAAACAAAAAGACAGTGTGGATGACCACAGGTCGTGCTCATCCAATATGTGTTTTGGATGCCTAAGTGCCATAGCCTGCATTTCATTCACAGTTACTAAAGTGCCCAGAGTCCGTCTTTGTTCTATCTTCATTCCTCAATGGAGAAGACACTGTTATGAATGAGTAGCCACCTGAAGTATTTTCCCTAAACAGATACCTTTGTATGAATCACCTGTTAGGGCCCTGTTGCGTCACTTCATGATTTAATCACAGAAAGTTCCCACAGATTCCAGCCTTCCAAGGACACATCCCTGTCATGTGTACGTCCTATTGCACAGTTTCCCCTCGGCATTTGAACTGCTTAGAGCAGAGGGAGACACTGTGGAACATCACAGGTGGAGTACTTGCAGTATGTGTCTTAGAGGCCTAAGTGTCTCACTCTGACCTTCACTCACAGTATGCAACCTGCCCTCTGTCCGTCCTTGTTCTGTCTTCCTTCCTTCACTGGAAAGACACTGGCAGATATGAGAATCCTCCCGAAGGAATTTCTATGAAACAGAACTTCCTGTGGTCAACGGGATGGACGTCTGAGACTTGAATTCTATACGCGCCTATTCCGGTTTACCACACAGTCAGTCCTAACAGCTTCCTCCTTTGACAGACTCAACATGGCTACAAAGCCCTCCTAAAGCACACTTCCCTCGCAATGTTTGAAGCGCTTTGACACAGAAAGTCAGTGTGGATGACCACAAGTCGTGCTCATCCAATATGTTTTTTGGATAGCCTGCTCTTCACTCACAGTTCCTAAAGTGCCCATAGACCGTCTTGTCTTGTCTATTTTCATTCATCCATTTAAGAGGACACTGTTATGAATGAGTATCCAAATAAAGAAGTTTCCCTGAACAGACCCCTTTCTATGAATCACCTTTTAGAGCCCTTTAGCATCACTTCATGATTTCAACACAGAGAGATTCCACAGAATCCAACATTCAACAGACGCAACCCTGTTGTAAGTACGTTCTATAGCACAGTTTCCTCATGACATTTGAAATATTTTGAGTAGAGGGAGACACTGTGGAACACGGTGGTGTACTTGCAGTATGTGTCATAGAGGCCTAAATGTCTCACCCTGCCCTTCACACAGTATGCAACCTGCCCTCTGTCCATCATTGTTCTGTCTTCTTTCCTCCACAGGAGAGACACTGTCAGAACTCAGAATCCACCTGAAGGAATTTCCCTAAAACAGAACTTCCTGTGGTCAAGGGGATGGACGTCTGAGAAGAGACTCCTATATGTGCCTATACCAGTATACCACACAGTCAGTCCCAACTACTTCCTTCTTTGACAGACGCAACACGGCCAGAAATCCCTCCTGATTCCCACTTCCCTGACAATGTGTGAAGCGTTTTGGAAACAAAAAGACAGTGTGGATGACAACAGGTCGTGCTCATCCAATATGTGTTTTGGATGCCTAAGCGCCATAGCCTGCACTTCACTCACAGTTACTAAAGTGCCCAGAGTCTGTCCTTGTTCTATCTTCATTCCTCAATGGAAAAGACACTGTTATGAATGAGTATCTAAATGAAGAATTTACCCTGAACTGAACCCTTTCTAGGAATCACCTTTTAGGGCCCCGTAGCGTTACTTCATGATTTCAACACAAAGAGATTCCACAGAATCCAACATTCAACAAACTCAATCCTGTCATGAGTACGTTCTATAGTACAGTTTCTTCATGACATTGGAAGTGTTTTGAGGGAGGGAGACACTGTGGAACTTCACAGGTGTTATACTTGCAGTATGTGTCTTAGAGGCCTAAGTGTCTCACCCTGCCCTTCATTCACAGTATGCAACCTGCCCTCTGTCCGTCCTTGTTCTATCTTCTTACCTCCAAAGGAAAGACACTGTCAGAAATGAGAATCCGCCTGAAGGAGTTTTCCTGAATCAGAACTTCCTATGGTCAAGGGGATGGAAGTCTGAGACAAGACTCCTATACACACCCATTCCAGTTTCCCACACAGTCAGTCCCAACCAGTCCCAACAGCTTCCTTCTTAGACAGACTCAACACTGCCAGAAATCCCTCCAAAAGCACACTTCCCTCACAAAATTTGAAGCCTTTTGACACAGAAAGACAGTGTAGATGACCACAAGTCGTGCTCATCGAATATGTTTTTTGGATAGCCTGCACTTCAATCCAAGTTCCTAAAATACCCATAGACCGTCCTAGTTCTATCTTCATTCATCCGTGAAGAAGACACGGTTATGAATGAGTATCCAAATAAAGAAGTTTCGCTGAACAGACCCCATTCTAGGAATCAACTTTTAGGGCCCTGTAGCGTCACTTCATGATTTCAACACAGAGAGATTCCACAGAATCCAACATTCAACAGACTCAACCCTGTTGTGAGTACGTTCTATAACACAGTTTCTTCATGAAATTTGAAGTGTTTTGAGTAGAGAGAGAAACGATGGAACACACTGGTGGTGAACTTGCAGTATGTGTCTTAGAGGCCTAAGTGTCTCACCCTGCCCTTCACTCACAGTATGCAACCAGCTCTCTGTCCGACTTTGTTCTGTCTTCTTTCGTCCACAGGAAAGACACTGTCAGAGATGAGAATCCGCCTGAAGGATTTTCCCTGAAACAGAATTGGCCCTGTATCGACATTTCACGATTTCACAACAGACAGGCCCCACAGCTTCCAACCTTCCACAGACAGATCCCTGTCATGAGTACGTCCTACAGCAGCGTTCCCTCACGGCATTTGAAGTGCTTTGAGCAGAGGGAGATACTGTGGAACATCACAGGTGGTGTACTTGCATTAGGTGTCTTAGAGGCCTAAGTGTCTCACCCTGCCCTTCACTCACAGTATGCAACCAGCCCTCTGTCCGTCCTTGTTCTATCTTCTTTCCTCCACTGGAAGACACTGTCAGAAATGAGAATCCTCCTGAAGGAATTTCTATGAAACAGAAATTCCTGTGGTCAAGGGGATGGACGTCCGAGACTAGATTCCTATACGCGCCTATTCCCGTTTATCACACAGTCAGTCCCAACAGCTTCCTTTTTTGACAGACTCAACACGGCCACAATTCCTTCTGAAAGCACACTTCCCTCACAATGTTTGTAGCATTTTGACACAGAAAGACAGTGTGGATTACCACAAGTCGTGCTCATCCAATATGTCTATTGGAAGCCTAAGCTCCATAGACTGCACTTCACTCACAGTTACTAAAGTGCCCAGAGTCCGTCCCTCTTCTATCTTCATTCCTCAATTGAGAAGACACTGTTATGAATGAGTTGCCACCTGAAGTATTTTTTCTGAACAGATACCTTTGTATGAATCACCTGTTAGGGCCCTGTTCCAGCCTTCCAAGGACACATCCCTGTCATGTGTACGTCCTACTGCACAGTTTGCTCTCGGCATTTGAACTGCTTCGAGCGGAGGGAGACACTGTGGAACATCACAGGTGGAGTGCTTGCAGTATGTGTCTTAGAGGCCTAAGTGTCTCACCCTGCCCTTCACTCACAGTATGCAACCTGCCCTCTGTCCGACCTTGTTCTGTCTTCTTTCGTCCACAGGAAAGACACTGTCAGAGATGAGAATCAGCCTGAAGGATTTTCCCTGAAACAGAACTTCCTATGGTCAAGGGGATGGACATCTGAGACTAGACTCCTATACGCACCCATTCCAGTTTACCACACACTTAGTCCAAACAACTTCCTTCTTTGACAGACTCAACACAGCCACGAATCCCTCCTAACGCACACTTCCCTCAAAATGTTTAAAGCATTTTCGACAAAGAAATAGAGTTTGGATAACCACAGGTAAGGACCATCCAAATGTGTTTTGAATGCCTAAGCACATTAACTTGCACTTCACTCCCAGTATGCAAATTGGCAAGAGAATGTCCTTGTTCTATCTTCTTTCCTAAGCAGAGAAGATACTGTCATCAATTACTATTTGCTTGCAAGAGTTCCCCGAAACAGAGAACTTCCATTGTTCACCGACAATGGCCCTGTATCGACACTTCATGATTTCCACACAGACAGGTCTCACAGTCCAACCTTCCATAGACCCACCCCTGTCGTGAGTACATCTTACAGCAGAGTTCCTTCATGGCATTTGAAGTGTTTTGAGCAGAAGGAAATACTGTGGAACATCACAGGTGGTGTACTTGAAGTATGTGTCTCAGAGGCCTAAGTGTCTCACCCTGACCTTCACTCACAGTATACAACCTGCCCTCTGTCTGTCTTTGTTCTATCTTCTTTCCTCCACAGGAAAGAAACTATCAGCAATGAGAACCAGATGAAGGAATTTCTATGAAACAGAACTTTCTGTGGTCAAGGGGATGGACATCTGAGACTAGATTCCTAATGCGCCTATTTCAGTTTACCACACAGTCAGTCCCAACAGCTTCCTTCCTTGACAGACTCAACACGGCCACAAATGCCTCCTAAAGCACACTGCCATCACAATGTTAGAAGCGTTTTCAAAACAGAAAGACAGTGTGGATGACTACAGGTCGTGCTCGTCCAATATGAGTTTTGGATGCCTAATGGAGAAGACACTGTTATGAATGAGTAGTCACCTGAAGTAGGTTCCCTGAACAGATCCCTTTCTGTCAATCACCTGTTAGGGCCCTGTTGTGTCACTTCATGATTTCATCCCAGAAAGGTCCCACCACTTCCACCCTTTCAAGGATACATCCCTGTCATGTGTATGTCCTATCGCACAGTTCCCTCACTGCATTTGAACTGTTTTGAGAAGAGGGTGACACTGGAACATCAGAGGTGGTGTACTTGTAGGATGTGTCCTAGAGGCCTAAGTGTCTAACCCTGTCCTTCACTCACAGTATGCAACCTGACCTCTGTCCGTCCTTGTTCTGTCTTCTTTCCTCCACAGGAAAGACACTGTCAGAAATGAGAATCCGCCTGAAGGAGTTTCCCTGAAACAGAACTTCCTATGGTCAAGGGGATGGACATCTGAAACTAGACTCCTATATGCGCCCATTCCAGTTTACCACACACTTAGTCACAACAACTTCCTTCTTTGACAGACTCAACACGACCAGGAATCCCTCCTAAAGCACACTTCCCTCAAAATGTTTAAAGCATTTTCAACAAAGAAGTAGAGTGTGGATGACCACAGGTAAGGACCATCCGAAATTGTTTTGGATTCCTAAGCAACTTAACTTGCACTTCACTCAATATGCAAACTGCCAAGAGAACGTCCTTGTTCTATCTTCTTTCCACAGTGGAGAAGATACTGTCAATAATGAGTATTAGCCTGCAAGAGTTTCCCAGAACAGAGAACTTCCTAGGTTAACCGGCAAGGACCCTGTATCAACACTTCATGATTTCCACACAGACAGGTATAGACTACTATACATGTCCATTCCGGTTTACCACATAGTCTCAAAGCTTCCTTCTTTGACAGACTCAATACTGCAAGAAATCCCTCCAAAAGCACACTTCCCTCATAATGTTTGAAGCGTTTTTACACAGAAAGACAGTGTGGATGACCACAAGTCGTCCTCATCCAATATGTTTTTTGGATAGCCTGCACTTCACTCACAGTTCCTAAAGTGCCCATAGACTGTCCTTGTTCTATCTTCATTCATCCACAAAGAAGGCCTGTTATGAATGAGTATCCAAATAAAGAAGTTTCCCTGAACAGACCCCTTTCAATGGATCTCCTTTTAGGGCCCTGTAGCCGCACTTCATGATTTCAAAACAGAGAGATTCCACAGAATCCAACATTCAACAAACTCAACCCTGTTGTGAGTACGTTTTATAGCACAGTTTTCTAATGACATTTGAAATGTTTTGAATAGAGGGAGACACTATGGAACATCACAGGTGGTGTGCTTGCAGTATGTGTCTTAGAGGCCTAAGTGTCTCACCCTGTCCTTCATTCACAGTATGCAACCTGACCTCTGTCCGTCCTTGTTCTGTCTTCTTTCCTCCACAGGAAAGACACTGTCAGAAACAAGAATCCACCTGAAGGAGTTTCCCTGAAACAGAAGTTCCTATGGTCAAGGGGATGGACGTCTGAAACTAGACTCCTATACGCGCCCATTCCAGTTTACCACACACTTAGTCCCAACAACTTCCTTCTTTGACAGACTCAACTCGGCCACGAATCCCTCCTAAATCACACTTCCCTCAAAATGTTTAAAGCATTTTTGACAAAGAAATAGACTGTGGATTAAGACAGGTAAGGACCATCCAAATGTGTTTGGATGCCTAACACCTTAACTAACACTTCACTCACAGTATGCAAACTACCAAAAGTACGTCCTTGCTCTATCTTCTTTCCTCAGCGGAGATGATACTCTTATCAATTAGTATTTGCCTGCAAGAGTTTCCCTGAAGAGAGAAATTCCTATGTTCAACGGCAATGTCCCTGTATCGACACTTCATGATTTCCACAAAGACAGGTCCCACAGCTTCCAACCTTCCACAGACATATCCCTGTCATGAGTACGTCCTACAGCAGCATTCCCTCACTGCATTTGAAGTGTTTTGAGCAGAGAGAGATACTGTGGATCATCACAGGTGGTGTACTTGCAGTATGTGTCTTAGAGGCCTATGTGTCTCACCCTGCCCTTCACTCACAGTATGCAACCTGACCTCTGTCCGTCCTTGTTCTGTCTTCTTTCCTCCACAGGAGAGACACTGTCAGAAATGAGAATCCACCTGAAGGAGTTTCCCTGAAACAGAACTTCCTATGGTCAAGGGGATGGACGTCTTAGACTAGATTCCTATACATGCCCATTCCAGTTTACCACACAGTCCCAAAGCTTCCTTCTTTGACAGACTCCATACTGCCAGAAATCCCTCCAAAAGCACACTTCCCTCATAATGTTTGAAGTGTTTTGACACAGAAAGACAGTGTGGATGACCACAAGTCGTGCTCATCCAATATGTTTTTTGGATAGCCTGCACTTCACTCACAGTTCCTAAAGTGCCCACAGACCGTCCTTTTTCTATCTTCATTCATTCACGAAGAAGACACTGTTATGAATGAGTATCCAAATGAAGAAGTTTCCCTGAATGGACCCCTTTCTATGAATCTCATTTTAGGGCCCTGTAGCATCACTTCATGATTTCAACACAGAGAGATTCCTCAGAATCCAACATTCAACAAACTCAACCCTGTTGTGAGTACGTTTTATAGCACAGTTTCCTAATGACATTTGAAATGTTTTGAGTAGAGGGAGACACTGTGGAATATCACAGGTGGTGTAATTGCAGTATGTGTCTTAAAGGCCTAAGTGTCTCACCCTGCCCTTCACACACATTATGCAACCTGCCCTCTGTCCATCCTTGTTCTGTCTTCTTTCCTCCACAGGAAAGACAGTGTCAGAAAGGAGAATCCACCTGAAGGAGTTTCCCTGAGTCAGAAGTTCCTATGTTCAAGGGGATGGACGTCTGAGACTAGACTCCTATACATCCCTATTCCAGTTTACCACACAGCCAGTCCCAACAGCTTCCTTCATGACAGACTCAACATGGCCACAAATCCCTCCTAAAGCACACTTTGATAACGATGTTTGAAGTGTTTTCGAAAGAGAAAGAAAGTGTGAATGACTACAGTTCATGCTCATCTAATATGTGTTTTGGATGCCTAAGCACCATAGCCTGCACTTCACTCACAGTTACTAAAGTGCCCAGAGTCCGTCCTTGTTCTATCTTCATTCCTCAGTGAAGAAGACAGTGTTATGAAGGAGTAGCCACCTGGAGTATTTTCCCTGAACAGATCCCTTTCTGTGAATCACCTTTCAGGTCTCTTTAGAGTCACTTCATGATTTCAACACAGAGAGATTCCACAGAATCCAACATTCAACAGACTCAACCCTTTCGTGAGTACGTTCTATAGCACAGTTTCCTCACGACATTTGAAGTGTTTTGAGCAGAGGGAGACACTGTGGAACATGACAGGTGGTGTACTTGCGGTGTTTGTCTTAGAGGCCTAAGTGTCTCACCCTGCTCTTCACTCACAGTATGCAACCTGCCCTCTGTCCATCCTTCTTCTGTTGTCTTTCCTCCCCAGGAAAGACACTGTTAGAAATGAGAATCCGCCTGAAGGAGTTTCCCTGAAACAGAACTTCCTATGGTCAAGGGGATGGACGTTTGATACTAGACTCCTATACACGCCCATTCCAGTTTACCACACACTTAGTCCCAACAGCTTCCTTCTTTGACAGAGTCAACACTGCCACAAATCCCAATGAAAGCACACTTCCCTCTCAATGTTTGAAGTGTTTTCGAAACAGAAAGACAGTGTGGGGGCGCCTGGTTGGCTCAGTGGGTTGAGCTTCTGCCTTTGGCTCAGGTCATGATCCCAGGGGCCTGGGATCGAGTCCCGTATTGGGCTCTCTGCTCAGCAGGGAGCCTGCTTCTCCTCATTTCTCTCTCTGTCTGTCTCTCTGCCTATTTGTGATCTCTCTCTCTGTCAAATAAATAAATAAACCTTTAAAAAAAAAAAAAGAAAGAAAGACAGTGTGGATGACTCCAGGTCGTGCTCATCCAATATGTGTTTTGGATGCCTAAGCTCCATAGCCGGGACTTCACTCTCAGCTACTAAAGTGCCCAGAGATGGTCCTTGTTCTATCTTCATTCCTCAATGGAGAAGACACTGTTATGAATGAGTAGCCACCTGAAGTAGCTTCCCTGCCCATATGCCTTTCTGTGAATCCCCTTTTAGGGCCCTGTAGTGTCACTTCAGGATTTCAACACAGAGATTTCACAGAATCCAACATTCCACAGACTCAATCCTGTTGTGAGTACGTTCTATAGCACTGATTCCTCACGACATTTGAATTGTTTTGAGTAGAGGGAGACACTGTGGAACATCACAGGTGGTGTTCTTGCAATATGTGTCTTAGAGGCCTAAGTGTCTCACCCTGCCCTTCACTCACAGTATGCATCATGCCCTCTGTTCGTCCTTGTTCTGTCTCTTTCCTCCACAGGAAAGATACTGTCAGAAATGAGAACCACCTGAAGGAGTTTCCCTGAAACAGAACTTCCAATGGTCAAGGGGATGGACGTCTGAGACTAGACTCCTATACGCGCCAATTGCAGTTTACCACAAAAATAGTCTCAACAACTTCCATCTTTGACAGACTCAACATGGCCACGTATCCCTCCTAAAGCACACGTTGCTCAAAATGTTTAAAGCATTTTCGACAAAGAAATAGGGTGTTGATGACCACAGGTAAGGACCATTCAAATGTGTTTTGGATGCGTAAGTTCCTTAACTGGCACTTCACTCATAGTACGCAAACTGCCAAGAGAACGTCCTTGTTCTATCTTCTTTCCTTAGCGGAGAAGATACTGTCATCAATAGTATGTGCCTGCAAGCATTTTCCTGAAGAGAGAACGTCCTATGTTCACCGGCAATGGCCTGTATAGACACTTCATGATTTCGACACAGACAGGTCCCACAGATTCCAACCTTCCACAGACACATCTCTGTCGTGAGTACGTCCTACAGCAGCATTCACTCATGGCATTTGAAGTTTTTTTTCTGCAGAGGGAGACACTGTGGAACATCACAGGTGCTGTACTTGCCGAATGTGTCTTAGAGGCCTAAGTGTCTCACCCTGCCCTTCACTCACAGTATGCAACCTGCCCTCTGTCCGTCCTTGTTCTATCTTCCTTACTCCACGGAAGGACACTGTAAGAAATGAGAATCCTCCTGCAGGAAATTCTATGAAACAGAACTTCCTGTGTGTAAGGAGATGGATGTCTGAGACTAGACCCCTATATGCACCCATTCCAGTTTACAACACACTTAGGCCCAACAAGTTCTTTCTTTGACAGACTCAACACGGCCACAAATCCCTCCTAACGCACTCTTCCCTCAAAATGTTTAAAGCGTTTTTGAAAAATAAATAGAGCATTGATGACCACAGGTAGGGATCATCCAAATGTGTTTGGATGCCTAAGTGCCTCAACTTGTACTTTACTCACATTATGCAAACTGCCAAGACAACGTCCTTGTTCTAACTTCTTTCCTCGGGGGAGAAGATACTGTCATCAATTAGTATTTGCCTGCAAGAGTTTCCCTGAACAGAGAACTTCCTATGTTCACTGACAATGGTCCTGTATCGACACTTCGTGATTTCCACACAGACAGGTACCACAGCATCCATCTTCCACAGACACATGCCTGTCATGAGTACGTCCTACAGCAGCATTCCCTCATGGCATTTGAAGTGTTTTGAGCAGAGGGAGACACTGTGGAACATCACATGTGGTGTTCTTGCAGTATGTGTCTTAGAGGCCTAGGTGTCTCACACTGCCCTTCAATCACAGTATGCAACCTGCCCTCTGTCTGTCCTTGTTCTATCTTCTTTCCTCCACTGGAAGACACTGTCAGAAATGAGAATCTTCCTGAAGGAATTTCTATGAAACAGAACTTCCTGTGTTCAAGGGGATGGACGTCTGAGACTAGACTCCTATACTCGCCCATTCCAGTTTACCACACAGTCAGTCCCAACAGCTTCCTTCTTTGATAGACTCAACACGGCCACAAATCACTCCAAAAGCATACTTCCCTCACAATGTTTGAAGCATTTTCGAAACAGAAAGAAAGTGTGGATGACTACAGGTTGTGCTCATCCAATATGTCTTTTGGATGCCTAAGTGCCTTAGCCGGCACTTCACTCTCAGTTACTAAAGTGCCCAGAGATGGTCCTTGTTCTATCTTCATTCCTCAATGGTGAAGACACTGTTATGAATGAGTAGCCACCTGATGTAGTTTCCCTGACCTGACCCCTTTCTCTGAATCCCCTTTTAGGGCCCTGTAATGTCATTTCATGATTTCAACACAGAGAGATTCCACAGAATCCAACATTCCACAGACTCAACCCTGTTGTGAGTACATTCTATAGCACAGTTTCCTCACGACATTTGAAGTGTTTTGAGCAGAAGGAGACACTGTGGAACATCACAGGTTGTGTTCTTGCAGTATGTGTCTTAGAGGCCTAAGTGTCTCACCCTGCCCTTCACTGACAGTATGCAACCTGCCCTCTGTCTGTCCTTGTTCTATCTTCTTTCTTCCACTGGAAAGACACTGTCAGAAATCAGCATCCTCCTGCAGGAATTTCTATGAAACACAACTTGCTGTTTATTGCCTCTCCAAGGACAAAAGACACTGCAGGCACCAGGAAAAGGTCTTTCATCAACAGGGGACAAAGTCATGTGCAGAGGATAGATCACCTGATCACTGCTTTTCTTGGTGACACACCATAAATTGTGCACATTGTTCGGGTGGGGGAGTTTTGCTGGGACAATGTTAGAGCACAACAAGGCTCCATACTGGAGGAGGGAGTGGATCTGAGCAGTGCTAGATCCTTTAATATTTAGAGTATTGAATCCCAGACTCACACTAAGATAAAAATCAAGTGAATTTACAAATCGCTAAATCCCAGCCCAGCCAAAGATAAAATGGAGGAGAGCTGGGCTGCAGGCAGGCTGAGAGCCCTTAATTTTCTGTGAGGACATCCTGAACTGTGGAGTGTGTGAGATTCCCCTGTCTTAAGATAAGAGAATAGGCTGGTGCCATTTTACCTTCACTATCAACACAGTGGGAGTTCAGAGAGGAACACAGCAGTCCCCAGTGGAGGTGGGAGCTCTTACATCAAACTAAGTTCACCCATGCTTGACAAGTCCTTTTTTTTTTTTAACTGGGACAGGATTGACACTTAGCACAGTGGACCTCTCCCTCAGAAGAGGAACATAGCACACCATATGCAACAAGTCTACTGTGCTTCAAAGCATCCCCTTCACTTCTAGGGGAAATACGACCAAGCTATATTTTTCTTTTCCTTATTCTTCATCCCCCCACCTTTGAATCAAGATTTTCATTTGTTTTCAGTTTTTCCCTTTCATTTACTTTGGAATCAGGCTTATGGTATTTTTGATTGGGATTTTTTGTTTCTTTTCACTTTCTTTTTTTTGGACCAAGATTTTTTCTTACTTTTTCTATTGTTTTTTTCTTTTTCTTTTTTCCCTCTCTTTCTTTTTTACCGAGCTTTTTTTTTTAAAGGTTTTTTTTATTTATTTGACAGAAAGAAAGATCACATGTAAGCAGAGAGGTAGGCAGAGAGTGGGGGAAGCGGGCTCCCTGCTGAGCAGAGAGCCCAAAGCAGGTCTCAGTCCCAGGACCTGAGATCCTGACCTGAGCCAAAGGCAGGGGCTCAACCCACTGATCCACCCAGGTGCCCCTTTAGCAAGATTTTTTTGAAATTAATTTCAGAGATTGACTTTAGTGATCCATCCGTCACATATAAAACCCAGTGCTCATTATATCAAGTGCCCTTCTTAATGCCCATCACCCAATTATAAATTCCCCCACTCACCTCCTTTCCAACAACCTGAAGTTTATTTCCTAGATTTCAAGATCTCTTAAACTCTCCCTCCCAAATCAAAGCACATCTAGATAAAGTTCCAAGCACTCCCCACTAGAAGTAATGAGGAACTCTGCACAGGAGTGACCAGTGGGAAGCAAAAGTCAAAACATAATAGCAGAGTACACAGAGCATACACCAGAACTACTTCCAAAAGTGTCAGGTCATGGATGATGTATAACCTCATTTTAATACAGCATTACTCTGAAATACAGGAAACATAACAAGTTTCATAACATGGAAAACATTGAAACGTGGCCAAAATGACAAGACAGAGGAATTTTCCTCTGCCAGAAAGGTCAGGGAGATCTAACAGCCAGGGTCTTCCTGAAAACAGATATAAGCAATATATCTAAATAAGAATTTAGACCAAAAGTCATAAGACAATTAGCTGGACTTAGAAAAAAAAGCATAGAAGACATCAGAGAAATCTTTGTTGCAGAGATAAAACACCTAAAATCTAGTGAGGTTAAAATAAAAATTGCTATGACTAAGATAAAAAACAGACTGAATAATATCATAATGAGGATTGAAGAAGCAGAGGACAGAATAGGTGATATAGTAGACAAAATTATGGAAAATAATGAAGCTGAAAAGAAGAGGGAAAAAACTATTATATCATGAAAGTAGACAGGGAACTCAGTGATTTTCATAAAGTGAGATAATATCTGTATCATAAAAGTCTAGAGGAAGAGTGGGAAATGAGGACAGAAGGTTCATTTGCACAAATTATTGCTGAGACCTTCCCTGATCTGGGGAAGGAAACATGCATTCAAGGCCAAGAAGCACAGAGAATTTCTTACAAAACAAACAAACAAACAAAAACAGGTCAACACCATGACAGATCATAGTGAAGCTTGGAAAATAGAAAGAAAAGAGAGAAATCTGAAAGCTACCAGGGAGAAAAGGTCCTCAACCTACAACAGTAGAAACACAAAACTAACAACAGACCTGTCCACAGAGACTTGGCAGACCAGAAAGAAATGGGATGATATATTCAATATACTAAATGGAATAATATGCAGCCAAGAATACTTTATCCAACAAGGCTCTTACAGAACAGAAAAAAAAAAATAAAACTGAAACTAAAGGATTTTTGTGAACACTAAGCCAGCTCTTCAAGAGATATTAAAGGGCACCCTTTGAGCAGAAAAGAGAGACCAAAAAGGAACAAAGACTAGAAAGGAGCAAAGACAATCTAAAGGAAAATGACTTTACAGGTAATAAAATGACACTGAATTCATATCTCTCAATAATTACTCTAAATGTAAATGAACTAAATGCTCCAATCAAAAGACACAGGGTATCAGAATGGGTTTAAAAAAAAAAAACAAGACCCATTGATATCCAGTTTACAAGAAACTCATTTTATTTTATTTTATTTTATTTTATTTTATTTTATTTTATTTAAAGATTTTATTTATTTATTTGACAGAGAGAGATCACAAGTAGGCAGAGAGGCAGGCAGAGAGAGAGAGAGAGGGAAGCAGGCTCCCTGCTGAGCAGAGAGCCCGATGCGGGGCTCGATCCCAAGACCCTGAGATCATGACCTGAGCCGAAGGCAGAGGCTTAACCCACTGAGCCACCCAGGCGCCCCAAGAAACTCATTTTAGACACAAAGGTACAACTAGGCTGAACCTGAGGGAGTAGAGAACCACTTATCACGCTAATGGACATCAGAACAAAGCTGAAGGAGACATACTTATATCAGACAACTAGATTTTAAACCAAAGATTACAACAAGATGTGAGGAAGGACACTACATCATAATAAATAGATCTACCAAACAAGAAGAGCTAACCATTGTAAATGTTTATGCCCCTATCTTGCAAGAACCAAACATATAAATCAATTAATAATAAAATGAAAGAAACTCATTGATAATAATACAATAACAGTATGGGACTTTAACACCCCACTCACATCAACGATATCATCTAAGCAGAAGATCGTCAAGGAAACAGGACTTTAAATGAGTCACTGGACCAGATGGGCTTAACAGATACATTCAGAGCACTGTATACTAAAGCAGCAGAATACACATTGCTTTTGAGTGTACGTGGAATAGTGACCAGAATATATCACATACTGGGACACAAATCAGGTCTCAACCAGCACAAAAAGATTGAGATCATGCTATGCATATTTTCAGACCAGAATGCTATGAAACTTGAGACCAACCACAAGAAAACATTTGAAAAGACCACAAATATATGGGGGTTAAAGAATATCCTATCAAAGAATGGATGGGTTAACTTGGAAATTATTTTTAAAATGTGGAAATAAATTAAAAAGAAAATGTGACAGCTCAAAACCTTTGGGGTGGAACAAAGGTGGTCATAATAGGGGAGTATAGAGAAATACAGGTCTTCCTCAAGAGCAAAAAAAGTCTCAAATACAAAAACTAACAATACATCTAAAAGCTGGAAAACAACAGCAAATAAAGCCAAAATCCAGGAGGAGAAGGGAGATAATAAAGATCAACAAATGAGATCAACAAATAAAGATCAACAAGAACAGATCATCAAATCTAGGAGGTTTTAATCTTTTCATTTTAAATTAAATTTAATTAATATATAGTGTATTATTAGTTCAGAGGTAGAATGTAGTGATTCATCAGTTACATATAACACCCAGTGCTCATTACATCAAGTGCCTTCCTTAATGGACATCACCCAATTACTCTTTTCCCCCAACCCATGTCCCCTCCAACAACCCTGTTTCTTTCCTAGAGCTCAGTATCTCTTATGGTTTGCCACCCTCTCAATTTTCATCTTAGCTTATTTTTCCTTCCCTTCTTTGTCCATTTGTTTTGGTACTTAAATTCTACATATGAGTGAAATCATATGGCAATTGTCTTTTTATGACTGACGTACTTTGCTTAGCATAATGCCCTCTAGGTCCATCCATACCATTGCAAATAACAATATTTCATTCCTTTTGATAGCTGAGTAATATTCCATTATATATAGGTATAGATTAGATAGATAAAGATATAGGTACCACATTTCTATCCATTTACTTGTCAATGGACATTTGGGTTCCTTCCATATCTTGGCCCCTGTGGACATGATTGCTATAAACTCTGAGCTGCATGTGCCCCTTTGAATCACTATTTATGTGTCCACTGGCTAAAACCTAGTAGTGCAATTGCTGGGTCACAGATGAACTCATATGGTTCTTGCCCCTTCTTTTATTAATGTGGTATATCATATTGACTGAGTTGTGGGCGCTGAGCCACCTTACAGTCCATAAATAAATAAACCCCACTTGGTCATAGTGAAAAATCCTTTTTATATACTGTTGGATCCTATTAGCTACCATCTTGGTGAAATACTCTTCTGTTTTTTATTTTTTTTATTTCTAATTTCTATGTCATTGATTTCTACTCTAATATTTATTATTTCTCTTTTCCTGATGGATCTAGGCTTAATTTTCTGTTCCTTTCCCAGCTCCATTAAATGTAAGGTTAGGTTTGGTATTTGAGACTTTTATTGCTTCTCGAGAGGGCCTGGAATCCTATATATGTCCCTCTTTGAACTTCCTTTGCTGCTTCTCAAAGGTTATGAACTATCGTGTTTCATTTTCATGTTTCCATGTTTTTAAATTTTTAATTCTTCTTTAATTTTTAATTCTTCTTTAATTTCTTGTTGGGCCTTGAGCCAACTTTAGTAGGATGCCCTTCAACTTCCATTGTATTTGAGTTCCTTCAAAATTTTATCTTCTGATTGAGTTCAAGGTTTAAAGCACTGTAGTCTGAAAATATTCAGGGAATTATCCCAGTCTTTTTGTACTGGTTGAGACCTGATTTGTGACCTGGTTATGTCATCTTTTCTGAAAAATGTTCTACGTGCACTTGAGAAGAATATGTATTCTGTTGCATTAGGATGAAATACTCTGAATATATCTGTGAAGTCCTTCTGGTCCAGTGTATCATTCAAAGTCCTTATTTCTTTGTTGATTATTTGCTTAAATGATATGTCCATTGCTATGAATGGGGTGTTAAATTTTCCTACTATTATTATATTATTATTAATTTATTTTTAGATTTAATTACTAATTGGCTTATATAATTGGCTGCTTCAAGTTAGGAACATAAATATCTACAGTTGTTAGATTTTTTTTGATGTGTAGACCTTTTAATTATAACATAATGTCCTTCTCTGTCTCTTACAACATTGACCTTGATGATGATTTTTTAGATTTGGTCTAAAATAAAGGCAAAATAACGTGAATAAATGGGACTACATCAAGCCACAAATCTTCTCCACAGCAAGAAAAGCCATCAACAAAATGAAAAGGCAACTTACAAAATGGGATAAAACATAAATATCATATATCTGATAAGGAGTTGATATTCAAAATATATAAAGAATTTATAGAACTCAATATCAAAAACAAACAAAAACAAATCCAATTAAAAAACAGGCAGAGGGGGGGAGGAGTCAAGATGGCGGAGAAGTAGCAGGCTGAGACTACTTCAGCTAGCCAGAGATCAGCTAGATAGCTTATCTAAAGATTGCAAACACCTGCAAATCCATCGGCAGATCGAAGAGAAGAAGTACAGCAATTCTGGAAACAGAAAAACAACCACTTTCTGAAAGGTAGGACCGGCGGAGAAGTGAATCCAAAGCGACGGGAAGATAGACCCCGGGGGGAGGGGCCGGCTCCCGGCAAGCGGCGGAGTAATGGCGCACAAAAATCAGGACTTTTAAAAGTCTGTTCCATTGAGGGACATCGCTCCAGAGGCTAAACAGGGGCGAAGCCCACGCGGGGTCAGCGTGGCCTCAGGTGCCACAGGGTCACAGAAGGATCGGGGGTGTCTGAGTGTCGCAGAGCTTGCGGGTACTGGAACGGGAAAGCCGGCTACAGAGACAGAGCCGACAGTAAGCTCACAGCTCGGTGTTACCTTGAACCGGTCGCAGGCTCGGTGAGCTCGGAGCGCGGCCAGAGATCAGGCAGACGGGAGTAACTGGCGCTGTTCTCTGAGGGCGCACTAAGGAGTGGGGCCCTGGGCTCTCGGCTCCTCCGGGCCGGAGACCAGGAGGCCGCCATTTGTATTCCTGTCCTCCGGGAACTCTACGGAAAGCGCTCAGGGAACAAAAGCTCCTGAAAGCAAACCCGAGCGGATTACTCACCCCGGCCCCTGATAAGGGCGGTGCAATAGCGCCTGGGGCAAAGACACTTGAGAATCACTACAACAGGCCCCTCCCCCAGAAGATCAACAAGAAATCCAGCCGAAACCAAGTTCACCTACCAAGGAGTGCGGTTTCAATACCAAGGAGAGCAGCAGAATTCCAGAGGAGGAGAAAGCAAAGCATGGAACTCATGGCTTTTTCCCTGTGATTTTTTTTTAGTCTTGCAGTTAATTTTTTTCTTTTTCATTTTTTGGTTTTTTTTTTTTTTCGCCTTCCGGTAAATTTTTTTTTAACTTTTACCTTTTCCTTTTTTAAGGTTTTTTAACTAGTTTATTCAATATATATATTTTTTCTTTTTTATATTTTTCTTATTTGTTTTCTTTTTTAAAATTCTTTTCTTTTCTTTTTTTTCTTTTTTTTTTTATTTCTTCCTTTTTGAACCTCTTTTTATCCCCTTTCTCCCTCCTCACGATTGGGGATCTCTTCTAATGTGGTTAAAGCATATTTTCCTGGGGTTGTTGCGACCCTTTTAGTATTTTACTTGCCCATTCATATACTCTTATCTGGACAAAATGACAAGACGGAAAAATTCAACACAAAAAAAAGAACAAGAGGCAGTACCGAAGGCTAGGGACCTAATCAATACAGACATTGGTAATATGTCAGATCTAGAGTTCAGAATGACAATTCTCAAGGTTCTAGCCGGGCTCGAAAAAGGCATGGAAGATATTAGAGAAACCCTCTCGAGAGATATAAAAGCCCTTTCTGGAGAAATAAAAGAACTAAAATCTAACCAAGTTGAAATCAAAAAAGCTATTAATGAGGTGCAATCAAATATGGAGGCTCTCACTGCTAGGATAAATGAGGCAGAAGAAAGAATTAGTGATATAGAAGACCAAATGACAGAGAATAAAGAAGCTGAGCAAAAGAGGGACAAACGGCTAATGGACCACGAGAGGAGAATTCGAGAGATAAGTGACACCATAAGACGAAACAACATTAGAATAATTGGGATTCCAGAAGAAGAAGAAAGAGAGAGAGGAGCAGAAGGTATACTAGAGAGAATTATTGGGGAGAATTTCCCCAATATGGCAAAGGGAACAAGCATCAAAATTCAGGAGGTTCAGAGAACGCCCCTCAAAATCAATAAGAATAGGCCCACACCCCGTCACCTAATAGTAAAATTTACAAGTCTCAGTGACAGAGAGAAAATCCTGAAAGCAGCCCGGGAAAAGAAGTCTGTAACATACAATGGTAAAAGTATTAGATTGGCAGCTGACTTATCCACAGAGACCTGGCAGGCCAGAAAGAGCTGGCATGATATTTTCAGAGCAATAAATGAGAAAAACATGCAGCCCAGAATACTATATCCAGCTAGGCTATCATTGAAAATAGAAGGAGAGATTAAAAGCTTCCAGGACAAACAACAACTGAAAGAATTTGCAAACACCAAACCAGATCTACAGGAAATCTTGAAAGGGGTCCTCTAAGCAAAGAGAGAGCCTACAAGTGGTAGATCAGAAAGGGACAGAGACCATATACTGTAACAGTCACCTTACAGGCAATACAATGGCACTAAATTCATATCTCTCAATAGTTACCCTGAATGTTAATGGGCTTAATGCCCCTGTCAAAAGAAACAGGGTATCAGAATGGATAAAAAAACAAAATCCATATATATGTTGCCTCCAAGAAACTCATTTTAAGCCCGAAGACACCTCCAGATTTAAAGTGAGGGGGTGGAAAAGAATTTACCATGCTAATGGACATCAGAAGAAAGCAGGAGTGGCAATCCTTATATCAGATCAATTAGATTTTAAGCCAAATACTATAATAAGAGATGAGGAAGGACACTATATCATACTCAAAGGGTCTGTCCAACAAGAATATTTAACAGTTTTAAATATCTATGCCCCCAACGTGGGAGCAGCCAAGTATATAAACCAATTAATAACAAAATCAAAGAAACACATCAACAATAATACAATAATAGCAGGGGACTTTAAAACTCCCCTCACTGAATTGGACAGATCATCCAAGCAAAAGATCAGCAAGGAAATAAAGGCCTTAAACGACACACTGGACCAGATGGACATCACAGATATATTCGGAACATTTCATCCCAAAGCAACAGACTACACATTCTTCTCTAGTGCACATGGAACATTCTCCAGAATAGATGACATCCTCGGTCCTAAATCAGGACTCAACCGGTATCAAAAGATTGGGATCATTCCCTGCATTTTTTCAGACCACAATGCTCTAAAGCTAGAACTCAACCACAAAAGGAAGTTTGAAAAGAACAAAAATACATGGAGACTAAACAGCATCCTTCTAAAGAATGAATGGGTCAACCGGGAAATTAAAGAAGAATTGAAAAAAATCATGGAAACAAATGATAATGAAAACACAACGGTTCAAAATCTGTGGGACACAACAAAGGCAGTCCTGAGAGGAAAATATATAGCGGTACAAGCCTTTCTCAAGAAACAAGAAAGGGGGGCGCCTGGTTGGCTCAGTGGATTAAGCCGCTGCCTTCGGCTCAGGTCATGATCTCAGGGTCCTGGGATCGGGTCCCGCATCGGGCTCTCTGCTCGGCAGGGAGCTTGCTTCCCTCTCTCTCTCTCTCTGGCTGCCTCTCTGTCTACTTGTGATTTCTCTCTGCCAAACAAATAAATCTTAAAAAAAAAAAAAAAAAGAAACAAGAAAGGTCTCAGGTACACAAACTAACCCTACACCTAAAGGAGCTGGAGAAAGAACAAGAAAGAAACCCTAAGCCCAGCAGGAGAAGAGAAATCATAAAGATCAGAGCAGAAATCAAAGAAATAGAAACCAAAAAAACAATAGAGCAAATCAACGAAAGTAGGAGCTGGTTCTTTGAAAGAATTAATAAAATTGATAAACCCCTGGCCCGACTTATCAAAAAGAAAAGAGAAAGGACCCAAATAAATAAAATCATGAATGAAAGAGGAGAGATCACCACTAACACCAAAGAAATACAAACTATTATAAGAACATACTATGAGCAACTCTACGGCAATAAATTTGACAATCTGGAAGAAATGGATGCATTCCTAGAAACATATAAACTACCACAACTGAACCAGGAAGAAATACAAAGCCTGAACAGACCCATAACCAGTAAGGAGATTGAAACAGTCATTAAAAATCTCCAAGCAAACAAAATCCCAGGGCCAGACGGCTTCCTGGGGGAATTCTACCAAACATTTAAAGAAGAACTAATTCCTATTCTCCTAAAACTGTTCCAAAAAATAGAAATGGAAGAAAAACTTCCAAACTCATTTTATGAGGCCAGCATCAACTTGATCCCAAAACCAGACAAGGGTCCCATCAAAAAAGAGAGCTATAGACCAATATCCTTGATGAACACAGATGCGAAAATACTCAACAAAATACTAGCCAATAGGATTCAACAGTACATTAAAAAGAATATTCACCACGACCAAGTGGGATTTATTCCAGGGCTGCAAGGTTGGTTCAACATCTGCAAATCAGTCAGTGTGATACAACACATCAATAAAAGAAAGAACAAGAACCATATGATACTCTCAATAGATGCTGAAAAAGCATTTGAGAAAGTACAGCATCCCTTCCTGATCAAAACTCTTCAAAGTGTAGGGATAGAGGGCACATACCTCAATATCATCAAAGCCATCTATGAAAAACCCACCGCAAATATCATTCTCAATGGAGAAAAACTGAAAGCTTTTCCGCTAAGGTCAGGAACACGGCAGGGATGTCCATTATCACCACTGCTATTCAACATAGTACTAGAGGTCCTAGCCTCAGCAATCAGACAACAAAAGGAAATTAAAGGCATCCAAATCGGCAAAGAAGAAGTCAAATTATCACTCTTCATAGATGATATGATACTATATGTGGAAAACCCAAAAGACTCCACTCCAAAACTGCTAGAACTTGTACAGGAATTCAGTAAAGTGTCAGGATATAAAATCAATGCACAGAAATCAGTTGCATTTCTCTACACCAACAGCAAGACAGAAGAAACGGAAATTAAGGAGACAATCCCATTTACAATTGCACCCAAAACCATAAGATACCTAGGAATAAACCTAACCAAAGAGGCACAGAATCTATACTCAGAAAACTATAAAGTACTCATGAAAGAAAGTGAGGAAGACACAAAGAAATGGAAAAATGTTCCATGCTCCTGGATTGGAAGAATAAATATTGTGAAAATGTCTATGCTACCTAAAGCAATCTACACATTTAATGCAATTCCTATCAAAGTACCATCCATCTTTTTCAAAGAAATGGAACAAATAATTCTAAAATTTATATGGAACCAGAAAAGACCTCGAATAGCCAAAGGGATATTGAAAAAGAAAGCCAACGTTGGTGGCATCACAATTCCGGACTTCAAGCTCTATTACAAAGCTGTCATCATCAAGACAGCATGGTACTGGCACAAAAACAGACACATAGATCAATGGAACAGAATAGAGAGCCCAGAAATATACCCTCAACTCTATGATCAACTAATCTTCGACAGAGCAGGAAAGAATGTCCAATGGAAAAAAGACAGCCTCTTCAATAAATGGTGCTGGGAAAATTTGACAGCCACATGCAGAAAAATGAAATTGAACCATTTCCTTACACCACACACAAAAATAGACTCAAAATGGATGAAGGACCCAATGTGCGAAAGGAATCCATCAAAATCCTTGAGGAGACCACAGGCAGCAACCTCTTTGACCTCAGCCGCAGCAACATCTTCCTAGGAACAATGCCAACGGCAAGGGAAGCAAGGGCAAAATGAACTATTGGGATTTCATCAAGATCAAAAGCTTTTGCACAGCAAAGGAAACAGTTAACAAAATCAAAAGACAACTGACAGAATGGGAGAGGATATTTGCAAATGACATATCAGATAAAGGACTAGTGTCCAGAATCTATAAAGAACTTATCAAACTCAACACCCAAAGAACAAATAATCCAATCAAGAAATGGGCAGAGGACATGAACAGACATTTCTGCAAAGAAGACATCCAGATGGCCAACAGACACATGAAAAAGTGCTCCATATCACTCAGCATCAGGGAAATACAAATTAAAACCACAATGAGATATCACCTCACACCAGTCAGAATGGCTAAAATAAACAAGTCAGGAAATGACAGATTCTGGCGAGGATGTGGAGAAAGGGGAACCCTCCTACACTGTTGGTGGGAATGCAAGCTGGTGCAGCCACTCTGGAAAACAGCATGGAGGTTCCTCAAAATGTTGAAAATAGAACTGCCCTATGACCCAGCAATTGCACTATTGGGTATTTACCCTAAATATATAAACGTACTGATCCAAAGGGGCACGTGCACCCGAATGTTTATAGCAGCAATGTCCGCAATAGCCAAACTATGGAACGAACCTAGATGTCCATCAACAGATGAATGGATCAAGAAGATGTGGTATATATACACAATGGAATACTATGCAGCCTTCAAAAGAAATGAAATCTTGCCATTTGCGACAACATGGATGGAACTAGAGCATATCATGCTTAGCGAAATAAGTCAAGCAGAGAAAGACAACTATCATATGATCTCCCTAATATGAGGAAGTGGTGATGCAACATGGAGGCTTAAGTGGGTAGGAGAAGAATCAATGAAACAAGATGGGATTGGGAGGGAGACAAACCATAAGTGACTCTTAATCTCACAAAACAAACTGAGGGTTGCTGGGGGGAGGGGGTTTGGGAGAAGGGGGTGGGATTATGGACATTGGGGAGGGTATGTGCTTTGGTGAGTGCTGTGAAGTGTGTAAACCTGGTGATTCACAGACCTGTACCCTTGGGGATAAAAATATATGTTTATAAAAAAATAAAAAATTATATAAAAAAAAAACAGGCAGAGGACCCAAATAGACATTATCCCAAAAACATACACATGGCCTATAGGCACATGAAAAGATGATCAATATCACTAATAATCAGAATAATGCAAATCAAATGCACCATGGCATATCACCTCACACCTTTTAAGATGGATAGTGTCAAAAAGACAAGAGAAAAGGGAACCCTCATGCACTGTTGGTGGGAATATAAATTGGTGCAGCCACCATGGAAAACAGTACAGAAGATCCTCAAAAACTTTAAAAATACAACTATTGTATTTAGCAATTTTTTTCATTGGTATTTAGCAAAGAATGTGAAAATATTAAGTCAAATTAGGGTATAAGAGAAATCTCAATAAATTAAAAAATGGGGGCACCTAAGTGGCTCGGATGGTTAAGCATCTGCCTTCGGCTCAGGTCATGATCCCAGGGTCCTGGGATTAAGTCCTGCATCAGGCTCCTTGCCTGGTGGGGAGCCTGATTCTCTCTCTTCTTCTATTGCTCCCCCTGTTTGTGTTGTCTCACTCTTTCTTTCAAATAATTAAACAAAACTTTTGAAAAATAAGTAAATAAGTAAGTTAAAAATTATTGAAGCTATATCATATATGTGTTCTGACCACAGCAGTATGAAACTAGAACACAATCACAAGAACAAATCCAAATACCTGGAGACTAAATAACATACTACTAAAAAATAAATGGGTCAATGAAGAAATCAAAGAGGAAATTTTTAAAAAAAATTTTAAAAATTTTTTAAAAATACACAGAGATAAATTATAATGAAAACACAATGAAGCAAAATATATGGGATGCAACAAAACCTGTTTTGAGAGAGACGATTATAGTAATCCAGGCCTACCTCCAGAAGCAAGAAAAAGCCAATGAACAACCTAATCATATACCTAAAGGAAATAGAAAAAGAACAAAGAAAACACAAAGCCATTAGAAGAAAGGACTCTTAATCTCACAAAACAAACTGAGGGTTGCTGGGGGGAGGGGGTTTGGGAGAAGGGGGTGGGATTATGGACATTGGGGAGGGTATGTGCTTTGGTGAGTGCTGCGAAGTGTGTAAACCTGGTGATTCGCAGACCTGTACCCCTGGGGATAAAAATATATGTTTATAAAAAATAAAAAATTAAAAAAAAGAAGAAAGGAAATAAAAAAGATAAGAGTAGAGACAAATAAAATAGAAATGAAAAAACAATAGAACAGATCAATGAAACCAGGAGCTAATTCTTTGAAAAGATAAACAAAACTGACAAACTTTAAAACAGATTCATCAACAAAACAGAAGAAAACTCAAATCATGTAGATCAAATCATTAAATCAAATCATATAAAATGAAAGCAGAGAAAGAGCAACAAACATCACAGAAATACAAAGGATTATTAAAGAATATAATGAATATGAAATATAATGAATATGAAATATAATGAATATATGTAAATATAATGAATATATATATAAAATATAATGAATATAATGAATATAAAATTATATTATATTATTAAAGAATATAATGAAAATTGCATGTTAACAAATCAGACAACATAGAGAAAATGGACAAATTCCTAGAAATATATAACCTTCCAAAAATGAATCAGGAAGAAATAGAACATTTAAACAGACCAATTGACCAATTCAATAAAATTGAATCAATAATAAAAATCAAAAATTCCCAAGAAACAAAAGTTGAAGACCAGATGGCTCACATGTGAATCATGTTAATACCAATTCTTCTCAAACAATTCCAAAAAACTGAAGAAGGGAAGCCTCCAAATTCATTATAAGAAACCAGCATTACCCTAATACCAAAAGCAGATAAAGACCCTTCAGAAAAAAAAAAGAATACTACAGACCAATAAGTCTAATGAACATAGATGTAAAAATCCTCAACAAAATATTAACTAATTTAATCCAACAGTATATTAAAAATATCATTCACTACAATCAAGTGGGATTTATTCCAGGCATACAAATATGGCTCAATATTTACAAAATAAATTAATGCAATACATCACATTAATAAGAGAAAGGATAAAAGTCATATTATCATCTCAGTAGATGCAGAAAAAGATATCTGCACTTTCTTGTTCATTGTAGCATTATTCACAATAGCCAAGACATGAACAAAAACTTAATATCCATTGATGGACAAATAGAGAAAACATGGTACCTATATGAATGGAATATTATTCAGCCATAAGATTATAACCTTGGGGTGCCTGGGTGGCTCAGTGGGTTAAAGCCTCTGCCTTTGTCTCAGGGTCCTGGGATTTGAGTCCCGCATCAGGCTCTCTGCTCAGCAGGGAGCCTGCTTCTCCCCAGTCTTTCTTTGCCTGCCTCTCTGCCTACTTGTGATCTCTGTCTGTCAAATAAATAAATAAAATATTTTTTAAAAAAAGAAGATGATAATCTTTTTAAATTTTATTTTATTTTTTCAGTGTTTCAAGATTCATTGTTTATGCACCACACCCAGTGCTCCCTGCAATAAGTGCCCTCCTTAATACCCATCACCAGGCTCACCTAACCCCTACCACCTCCCCTCCAAAATCTTCAGTTTGTTTTGCAAAGTCCACAGTCTCTCATGGTTCATCTCCCCCTCTGATTTCCCCCAATTCACTTTTCCTTTCCTTTTCCTAATACCCTCCATGTTATTCCTTATGAACCACAAGTAAGAGAAACCATATGATAATTGACTCTCTCTGCTTAACTTATTTCACTCAGCATAATCTCCTCCAGTCCCATCCATGTTGATACAAAAGTTGGGTATTCATCCTTTCTGACAGAAGCATAATACTCCATTGTATACATGGACCATATCTTCCTTATCCATTTGTCTGTTGAAGGCCATCTTAGCTAAAAGATGATAATCTTATCATTTTTGGCAACATGGATGGGACTTAGGGGTATTATGCTAAATGAGATAAATCAGACAGAGTAAAACAAATATCATATGATCTTACTTATATGTGGAATTAAAAACAAGAACAATGAACTCATAGGTACAGAGAACAGATTGGTGGTTACAAGAGGCATGTGAGGAGAGTGGGCAAAAATGGGTGAAGAGGCTCAACAGGTATAAATTTTTAGTTATAAAATGAGTTAAGTCCTGGGTATATAATGTACAGCATGGTGCCCACACCTAATAGTACTAACGTATGAATATTTGGAAATTGCAAAGAGATTGATCTTAAAATTTCTCATCACAAGAAAAAATATAATTGTATTGTGTTGGATGTTACCTAAATTTACTGGACATACTATAGTGATCATTTTGCAATATACACAAAAAATAATTACCTTGTACACTTGAAACAAATTTAATATTATATATCAAATATATCTCAACTTTAAAAAAAGGATTTGATGAACTTAGGGAATGACCAAAAGTGAGATAAATGGGGGGGCGGAGGGAAGAGAGAAAAGAGGAATTTGGGCTCAGGATTCAAATTGCCCCAGTCTTCTTTCTGACTCTGCTATTCATGAGCTATGGAAACATAGCAAGTCACTTTACCTCTCTGTGCTTCAGTTCCCTCATGTGTAAAATGGGGTGACTCATGTGTAAAATGGTGACTGCTATGACAGTTACATTGGACACTATAGGTAGAGAAAGGTACCCAGAACATAGAAGACACTCATATCTGTGAATTATTATTTCTTCTTTTATTGAGAAGAAACAATTGTTCCCACTTTCCGTGCTTTTCACTTTGCCCAGTGCTTAGACAACTGGCTACAATAAAAAGCACATGTGGTCTGGAATTGGTGGGGCTTAATTCAGCAACTATCTGGGACCATCTGCAAAATACAGAAACATTAGGTGATCTATAAGATCCTCTCAAGCACCATCTTTCTAAGCTTTTGAGATTTTGTACCCACTACTTTGAGGTGGGGAAAGAGATTAGGTAAAAGAATTTAGGGAAAGGCATGATAACTTGGAAAAACTTATAAAGCCCTTATAAAATCCCAGCCTACTGGAAATATGCTCTCTAGAGGGCACTCAAAATACACAAAGTATACCATTAAAGGTTCTTACAGCTATGAGGGTAATAAGAAGAGCTGGCAGCTATTGTCAAAAAGGTCTAATAGGAGACTGCTGGTCTAGAGAGACCTGAGCTCTCCCAGAGTAGTTTGGGATGGAAAAAGTCCTCACTTATCAGCCTGTGTCCCACAACTTAGCTGTGATCATACTCCAAATGTAGACATGAGCTGGTACTGAGGTTTCAACATCTCTTTTCCCCATAGCTTCCCTTCTGGGTCCCAAAGTCATACAGTAGAATCAGGAAATATGGAAAGGGGTGATTTGAGGAGAGGTACAAAGGTGTGTACCTTTTTTCTTTTCTTTTTAACTTTTATTCTGTTATGTTAGTCAACATAAAATACATAATTAGTTTTTGATGCAGTTTTCCAAGATTCATTGTTTATGCACAATACCCAGTGCCCCATACAATACATGCTCTCCTTAATACCCCCCACCTGGTTCAACCATCCCTCCCAAAAACCCCTCAGTTTGTTTCTCAGGTGTTTACTTTCTAATGATATTTGTCGGTGGGGGCAGAGAAGAGAATATGAATGACCTAAGAGGTAGGACATACATATATTCAAAACATCACTAAACTATGCTAAGTGACCATAGAGCCCTCTGGAAAGAGATTCAAACTGATGACATCAAAGAGAGGCCTTGTGACAAAGTGGTCTTAAATATTCTTCAGTGACCTCTGCAGTGAGAGTTTGCAAGAGTCTGGTTTCTAGATAGGAGACCCCAGCTTCCTTCTTCATTGTAAGACAGCACAGACCCCTTTCCTACTAAAGGCAGCTCTGGCCCTCAAATGACCCAACGACTGATTAAAAGCCTCTGCTTGCTTCCAATTTCTGTAAAACATAAAATCTTAGCACTTTGGAGTTTAATTAGATAATCACCCACACAGTTTGATTGGTACCCGTCCATCCCTACTATCTTCCTACCACCACCAAATAAGGACTCTAAAAGGCACAGAGAAAAGAAGTTATCTCCTAGAGATCACTCTCCAGGCATGGTGTCCTGTTTTGTTTTGTTTTCTCAGGCATAAATCTCCAGCAGAACATAAATCTCAAGAAAGATGATTGTTTCTCTGGATCTGTCTTGCATGTTGAAAAGGAGAGTCTCAGTGGGTCCATGCTAGTGTTAAATCTTTTCTGGAATGCTAAAGACTGTCAGCTGAACTTTTCCTGAGAGCCTTTTGAAGTAAGGAAAGGGATGAAGAAAACATGAGAAGGACATAGAGACCTTTAGAGAGATATTACCACAGAAGGGCTCAACATTCTGGAAGCAGTGCTTATTTTTTGCAGTCTTCTACTGTCTGCAGGTGGTAATTACAGATGCCCCAGAGCAGAAAATAAAGATACCTTCCCATGTTTATCCCTCCACACTATTCCTGGTTCTGACTATATTTAAATGTGTACCCAGAAAAGGGCGCATTTCTTTCCTCAGGAGTCCCTGCTCAAAGAATGACTCCTTAGAAAAAGTATGTAATTTTTCTGGGCCAACTTTTCTACACCTGCAGAACTGGGGTGGGATGAGGGAGATATTGTTACTCAGAGGATATGTTGGTCTAAGTAGGTTTAAATCATGAATTCCCAGGGAGGAGTATTTATTATATCTCAAGAGGAAATGCAGAAAAAACCTGTAGTTGGAGAAATCAGACATCTGATGATTTTACCAGCAATTTGGAGACCAAGTTTGGTTTTATCCCAATTGGCTCCTGAGTTTGATTTGTTCCAGAAAGCAAGGTTTTAAAGAGCTGTGAAGCCCTGGGCCCAGCCCCAGGCTCTAAGAGTCAGAGGGGAATAAACTATTCACTCTGACTGACCTAACTTTCCAAACCTAAATTACAGTCTGGACACCCTGGGCAGAAAGGTCTTGCTAATTGCTACCTCTGCCAAGGTCAAGTGTAGAAGGGGATTCTGGTGCTAGCACTGAACTCAGGACCATTCAAGTATGGGTACCCAGTGCCACAGGAATAAAGTAGGGAAAGGGGAAAAAACACAAAGTCTCATTGATGGAGTCCAAACTGGCCACTGTAACTTCATTTTGACCCTCTGTCAACTCACATGCATGTGTATATACAGATACATAACACTCAGGCTGTGGGAGCCACGAGCCAGCATCAAGAAGGGAAGATTTCTTTTTTTTTTTAACCCAGGAGAGATTTTCTGATGGTACCTTATCAAAGAGAATTGGATAGAGAACCCAAAGCTTTTCAGACTGAAAATGCTTTCACTACATTTGTCTGAAATCCCCAGGTCTTGGTCAGCTGAAGCTGATGGTCAGGAATATGGTCACCTGAAGGGCATAGTCTCCTTCCTGGGATTAAATAGCAAAGTGAGAGGGGGCATTTACTTATCCAACTGCCAGAAAAGTCTAAAGCACTGTATAAATATCAAGAACAGCAATTTTTACTTCACTGATTGGGTTCTGCTTATTGGACATAAGTTCAGTCCTGAATATAATTGTTCCAAGTCCAATAAGTGAACTAGTTAATCTTTTTTTGTTGTGTTTTTTCCTTCTGACATTAGGGAGCTCTTTGGAGAAAACAATATTTTATAAAAATCAGCTGGAGTTATTTTTAACAGCTCCCAGATTTAACTGGGAATATTAGATTTCTGTCACTGAAAGAGCCTTATGAAACCCTTTAGAAAAGCATCCTCATGAATTCTTTTCTATGAATAGAGAAAGTGAAGCACACAGGGAGAAAACACAGGGTTAGAAAATAAATCAAGTCTAAAGTCAGTGAATAAAACAAAGATTTGACAATAAAAGTCTCCTTTTGATAAAATTTGGACCATTCCTTGGTCCGGTCCCCTCCCCAAGAATCAGGAAAGAAGAAGTAAGGATATTGGAAGGACAAATCTTCACCCCTTTACCCAACCTAATCAATTCAGAAATAAAACTTCCATACCAGGAGGAACACACTACCCTGGTGTAAGAGGCCCTTAATTAGAGGCATATTATAGTAAGATAAGAATTAGAGCAATAATAACAATAGCTCTAACTGTAACAGGTAATATTTATTTGCTAACTTAAATTGCTCACCCTATACTAAATGTTTCACACACAATTTATTGTTTTATCCTCACATTCATTATTCAGGGTAGACTGGGATATCCCCACTTAATAGATGAAGGAACTGATATTTTAAAAGGTTGAGTAACTTGACAGAGGGCACAAAGCTGAAGAATAAATATGCTCGCTTTGGAAACCAAGTGTAGCTGAATCGAAAGTCTAGGAGCTTAATCATTACAGTCTTCTTTTTTTTTAATTTTTTATTTTTGGTAAACATATATTTTTATCCCCAGGGGTACAGGTCTGTGAATCGCCCGGTTTACACACTTCACAGCACTCACCAAAGAACATACCCTCCCCAATGTCCATAACCCCACCCCCCTTCTCCCAACCCCCCTCCCCCCAGCAACCCTCAGTTTGTTTTGTGAGTTTAAGAGTCAATTATGGTTTGTCTCCCTCCCAATCCCATCTTGTTTCAGTGATTCTTCTCCTACCCACGTAAGCCCCCATGTTACATCACCACTTCCTCATATCAGGGAGATCATATGATAGTTGTCTTTCTCTGCTTGACTTATTTCGCTAAGCATGATACGCTCTAGTTCCATCCATGTTGTCGCAAATGGCAAGATTTCATTTCTTTTGAAGGCTGCATAGTATTCCATTGTGTATATATACCACAACTTCTTTATCCATTCATCTGTTGATGGACATCTAGGTTCGTTCCATAGTTTGGCTATTGTGGACATTGCTGTTAAACATTAAGGTGCACGTGCCCCTTTGGATCACCACCTTTGTATCTTTAGAGTAAATACCCAGTAGTGCAATTGCTGGGTCATAGGCCAGTTTTATTTTCAGCATTTTGAGGAACCTCCATGCTGTTTTCCAGAGTGGTTGCAACAGCTTGCATTCCCACCAACAGTGTAGGAGGGTTCCCCTTTCTCCGCATCCTCGCCAGCATCTGTCATTTCCTGACTTGTTTATTTTAGCCATTCTGACTGCTGTGAGGTGATATCTCATTGTGGTTTTGATTTGTATTTCCCTGATGCTCAGTGATATGGAGAACTTTTTCAAGTGTCTGTTGGCCATCTGGATGTCTTCTTTACAGAAATGTCTGTTCATGTCCTCTGCCCATTTCTTGATTGGATTATTTGTTCTTTGGGTGTTGAGTTTGATAAGTTCTTTATAGATTTTGGACACTAGTCCTTTATCTGATATGTCATTTGCAAATATCTTCTCCCATTCTGTCAGTTGTCTTTTGATTTTCTTAACTGTTTCCTTTGCTGTGCAAAAACTTTTGATCTTGATGAAATCCTAATAGTTCATTTTTGCCCTTGCGTCCCTTGCCTTTGGCGATGTTCCTAGGAAGATGTTGCTGCGGCTGAGGTCGAAGAGGTTGCTGCCTGTGTTCTCCTCAAGGATCTTGATGGATTCTTTTCTCACATTGAGGTCCTTCATCCATTTTGAGTCTATTTTTGTGTGTGGTGTAAGGAAATGGTCCAATTTCATTTTTCTGCCTGTGGCTGTCCAATTTTCCCAGCACCATTTATTGAAGAGGCTGTCTTTTTTCCATTGGACATTCTTTCCTGCTTTGTCGAAGATTAGTTGACCATAGAGTGGAGTGTCTTTATCTGGGCTCTCTATTCTGTTCCATTGATCTATGTGTCTGTTTTTGTGCCAGTACCATGCTGTCTTGATGATGACAGCTTTGTAATAGAGCTTGAAGTCCGGAATTGTGACGCCACCAACTTTGACTTTCTTTTTCAATATCCCTTTGGCTATTCGAGGTCTTTTCTGGTTCCATATAAATTTTAGAATTATTTGTTCCATTTCTTTGAAAAAGATGGATGGTACTTTGATAGGAATTGCATTAAATGTGTAGATTGCTTTAGGTAGCATAGACATTTTCACAATATTTATTCTTCCAATCCAGGAGCATGGAACATTTTTCCATTTCTTTGTGTCTTCCTCACTTTCTTTCATGAGTACTTTATAGTTTTCTGAGTATAGATTCTGTGCCTCTTTGGTTAGGTTTATTCCTAGGTATCTTATGGTTTTGGGTGCAATTGTAAGTGGGATTGACCGCTTAACTTCTCTTTCTTCTGTCTTGTTGTTGGTGTAGAGAAATGCAACTGATTTCTGTGCATTGATTTTATATCCTGACACTTTACTGAATTCCTGTACAAGTTCTAGCAGTTTTGGAGTGGAGTCTTTTGGGTTTTCCACATATAGTATCATATCATCTGCGAAGAGTGATAATTTGACTTCTTCTTTGCCGATTTGGATGCCTTTAATTTCCTTTTGTTGTCTGATTACTGAGGCTAGGACCTCTAGTACTATGTTGAATAGCAGTGGTGGTAATGGACATCCCTGCCGTGTTCCTAACCTTAGCGGAAAAGCTTTCAGTTTTTCTCCATTGAGAATGATATTTGCGGTGGGTTTTTCATAGATGGCTTTGATGATATTGAGGTATGTGCCCTCTATCCCTACACTTTGAAGAGTTTTGATTAGGAAGGGATGCTGTACTTTGTCAAATGCTTTTTCAGCATCTATTGAGAGTATCATATGGTTCTTGTTCTTTCTTTTATTGATGTGCTGTATCACACTGATTTCTGGATGTTGAACCAACCTTGCAGCCCTGGAATAAATCCCACTTGGTCATGGTGAATAATCCTTTTAATGTACTGTTGAATCCTATTGGCTAGTATTTTGTTGAGTATTTTCACATCTGTGTTCATCAAGGATATTGGTCTATAGCTCTCTTTTTTGATGGGATCCTTGTCTGGTTTTGGGATCAAGGTGATGCTGGCCTCATAAAATGAGTTTGGAAGTTTTCCTTCCATTTCTATTTTTTGGAACAGTTTCAGGAGAATAGGAATTAGTTCTTCTTTAAATGTTTGGTAGAATTCCCCTGGGAAGCCGTCTGGCCCTGGGCTTTTGTTTGTTTGGATATTTTTAATGACTGTTTCAACCTCCTTACTGGTTATGGGTCTGTTCAGGCTTTGTATTTCTTCCTGGTTCAGTTGTGGTAGTTTATATGTTTCTAGGAATGCATCTAATTCTTCCAGATTGTCAAATTCATTGGCGTAGAGTTGCTCATTGTATGTTCTTATAATAGTTTGTATTTCTTTGGTGTTAGTTGTGATCTCTCCTCTCATTCATGATTTTATTTATTTGGGTCCTTTCTCTTTTCTTTTTGATAAGTCTGGCCAGGGGTTTGTTAATCTTATTAAATCTTTCAAAGAACAAGCTCCTAGTTTCGTTGATTTGTTCTATTGGTGTTTTATTTTTTTGTTTTCTATTTCATTGATTTCTGCTCTGATCTTTATGATTTCTCTTCTCCTGCTGGGCTTAGGGTTTCTTTCTTGTTCTTTCTCCCACTCCTTTACGTGTAGTGTTAGGTTGTGTACCTGAGACCTTTCTTGTTTCTTGAGAAAGGCTTGTACCACTATATATTTTCCTCTCAGGACTGCCTTTGTTGTGTCCCACAGATTTTGATCCATTGTATTTTCATTATCATTTGTTCCCATGATTTTTTTCAATTCTTCTTTAATTTCCCAGTTGACCCATTCATTCTTTAGAAGGATGCTGTTTAGTCTCCATGTGTTTGGATTCTTTCCAAACTTCCTCTTGAGGTTGAGTTCTAGCTTCAGTACACTGTGGTCTGAAAATATAGAGGGAATGATCCCAAACTTTTGATACTGGCCGAGTCCTGATTTAGGACCGAGGATGTGATCTATTCTTGAGAATGTTCCATGTGCACTAGAGAAGATTGTTTATTCTGTTGCTTTGGGATGAAATGCTCTCAAAATATCTGTGATGTCCATCTGGTCCAGTGTGTCATTGAAGGCCTTTATTTCCTTGCTGATCTTTTGCTTGAATGATCTGTCCATTTCAGTGAGGGGAGTGTTAAAGTCCCCTACTATTATTGTATTATTGTTGATGTGTTTCTTGGATTTTGTTTTAATCGGTTTACATAGTTGGCTGCTCCCACGTTGGGGGCATAGATATTTAAAATTGTTAGATCTTCTTGTTGGACAGACCCTTTGAGTATGATATAGTGTCCTTCCTCATCTCTTATTATAGTCTTTGGCTTAAAATCTAATTGATCTGATATAAGGATTGGCACTCCTGCTTTCTTCTGATGTCCATTAGCATGGTAAATTCTTTTCCACCCCCTCACTTTAAATCTCGAGTTGCCTTCGGCTTAAAATGAGTTTCTTGTAGGAAACATATAGATGGGTTTAGTTTTTTTTTATCTATTCTGATACCCTGTGTCTTTTGATTGGGGCATTTAGCCCATTTACATTCAGGGTAACTATTGAGAGATATGAACTTAGTGCCATTGTATTGCCTGTAAGGTGCCTGTTACTGTATATGGTCTCTGTTCCTCTCTGATCTACCACTTGTAGGCTCTCTCTTTGCTTAGAGGACCCCTTTCAAGATTTCCTGTAGAGCTGGTTTGGTGTTTGCAAATTCTTTTAGTTTTTTTTTTTTGTGTGTCCTGGAAGCTTTTAATCTCTCCTTCTATTTTCAATGATAGCCTAGCTGGTTACAGTATTCTTGGCTGCATGTTTTTCTCGTTTAGTGCTCTGAAAATATTATGCCAGCTCTTTCTGTCCTGCCAGGTCTCTGTGAATAAGTCAGCTGCCAATCTAATACTTTTACCATTGTATGTTACAGACTCCTTTTCCCGGGCTGCTTTCAGGGTTTTCTCTTTGTCACTAAGACTTGTCAATTTTACTATTAGGTGACGGGGTGTGGGCCTATTCTTATTGATTTTGAGGGGCGTTCTCTGAACCTCATGAATTTTGATGCTCCTTCCCTTTGCCATATTGGGGAAGTTCTCCCCAATAATTCTCTCCAGTATACCTTCTGCTCCCCTCTCTCTTTCTTCTTCTTCTGGAATCCCAATTATTCTAATGTTGTTTCATCTTATGGTGTCACTTATCTCTCGAATTCTCCCCTCATGATCCAGTAGCTGTTTGTCCCTCTTTTGCTCAGCTTTTTTATTCTCTGTAATTTGGTCTTCTATATTGCTAATTCTTTCTTCTGCCTCACTTATCCTAGCAGTGAGAGCCTCCCTATTTGATTGCACGTCATTAATAGCTTTTTTAAAAATTTCAACTTGGTTAGATTTTAGTTCTTTTATTTCTGCAAAAATGGCTTTTATGTTTTCCGAGAGGGTTACTCTAATATCTTTCATGCCTTTTCAAGCCCGGCTAGAACCTTGAGAATTGTCATTCTGAACTCTAGATCGGACATATTACCAATGTCGGTATTTATTAGGTCCCTAGCCTTCGGTACGGCCTCTTGTTCTTTTTTTTGCGGTGAATTTTTCCGTCTTGTCATTTTGTCCAGATAAGAGTATATGAAGGAGCAAGTTAAATATTAAAAGGGTCGCAACAACCCCAGGACAATATGCTTTAACCAAATCAGAAGAGATCCCAAATCGTAAGGGGGGAGAAAGGGGATAAAAAGTGGTTCCAAAGGAAAGAAAGAAAAAAAGGAAAGAAAAAAAATGAAAAGAATTTTAAAAAGAAAATGAATGAAGAAATGTTTAAAAAAGAAAATATATATATATTAAACTAGTTAAAAAAACGTTAAGAAAGAAAAGGGTAAATGTTAAAAAAATTTTAGCAGAAGGAGTGGAAAAAAATGAAAAAGAAAAAATTAAATTAACTGCAAGACTAAAAAATCACAGGGAGAAAGCCATGAGTTCCATTCTTTGCTTTTTCCTCCTCTGGATTTCTGCTGCTCTCCTTGTTATTGAAACTGCACTCCTTGGTATGTGAACTTTGTCTTGGCTGGATTTCTTATTGATCTTCTGGGGGAGGGGCCTGGTGTAGTGATTCTCAAGTGTCTTTGCCTCAGGCAGAATTGCACCGCCCTTACCAGGGGCCGGGCTGGGTATTCCGCTCAGCTTTGCTTTCAGGAGCTTTTGTTCCCTGAGCGCTTTCCGTAGAGTTCTGGAGGACGGGAATACAAATGGCGGCCTCCTGGTCTCCGGCCCGGAGGAGCCAAGAGCCTAGGGCCCCACTCTCCAGCAGGCCTTCAGAGAACAGTGCCCAGCAACTCCCGTCTGCCTGACCTCCGGCCGCGCTCCAAGCCCACCGAGCCTGCGACTGGTTCAAGGTAACCCCCAGCTGTGAGCTTACTGTCAGGTCTGTCTCTGTAGCCGGCTTTCCCGTTCCAATACCCGCAAGCTCTGTGACACTCAGACACCCCCGATCCTTCTGTCACCCTGTGGGACCTGAGGCCACGCTGACTCCGCATGGGCTTCACCCTGGTTTAGCCTCTGGAGTGATATCCCTCAGCGGAACAGACTTTTAAAAGTCCTGATTTTGTGCTCCGTTGCTCTGCCGCTTGCTGGGAGCCGGCCCCTCCCCCCGGGGTCTATCTTCCTGTCGCTTTGGATTCTTTTCTCCGCCAGTCCTACCTTTCAGAAAGTGGTTGTTTTTCTGTTTCTAGAATTGCTGTTCTTCTTCTCTTCGATCTGCCGATGGATTTGCAGGTGTTTGCAATCTTTAGATAAGCTATCTAGCTGATCTCCTGCTAGCTGAAGTAGTCTCAGCCTGCTACTTCTCCACCATCTTGACTCTTCCCCCTACAGTCTTCTTTATGGCAGCTCAAATGCCACCTCCATTTGACAGCTACCTTCCAGTGAAGAACCTCTTTCTTCCTCTGCTGAATTCCTATGTCATGGCTTCTTGTCTTGTATTGTCATTATTTGTGTCTATGTCTTATTTCTCTAGTAGGATGTAAGATTCTTGAGAATATAAGCTGTGCCATGTGTGTGTGTGTGTGATCATCACTTAGCCCAATGCCCAGCACACAGAAGGTACTTGTACTTGGTAAATGTTTATGACCAAACAAAATGAAAGATATTGCCAAAGATACTAAGTTTGCAGAACAGCTATGAAAAAATTACAATTTGAACTGACATCCCTCTCTACAATTTGCTGTATAAAACCAGTCTTAAGCTCTACCTAAAGGCAGATCCTTGACATCAAACCTCCAGTGGCGAGATACCTCCTTCTCTCCTCCATCTCCATGAAAATCCTCATCCTATCCTTGCCTTCTTCTGGATGAAAAACGATGGTCACGAGTGGCTGTATGGCTCACAGAAGCAGAAAGTCTGTCCTAATTCTAAGCAGGAGACTTTGGGTCACCAAACACTCCCAGATATCAGTGGCAGGAGCTGGTGACAGACTGATCATCCCATTCGTCATGTCAGCCAAGTCATTGTGGGTCAGAGCTTAAAAATTTCCATCAGAAATGAGAGATTGGCCCCTTATATTTTACTTTACAGGTAAACTAAAGTCCAAAGAGGGGAAAGGACTGCTCCAGTGTCTTAAGCTCATTTGATGGCCAAACCAAGGCTAGATTCATAAGCACCTAGTCACAAAACAAGGGGCTGTTTCCATCCAACCACACTGCCTCTTTAATCAAAAAGGTCTCTATTCATTGCCATCATGGATTTAATTTTTTGTCATAATGCTCCTTAAAGGAGATTTGAAAATTTGTACAATATTTCCATTTTCTACAATGAGAAAATCGAGACCTGGAGAGTGAGCCCCCTCATGTAAAACCATCTTTGATAAAGAGGAAATTATTTTATAAGGACAAGGAGGAAGGAAGAAAGAATTATAAATAAATCTACCACTTCTCCATGTTTTTTATTGGTCCTCCCCAATACTAATTGAAGATGGTAGTGGATCACCACCCCCTAAAATGTCTTAAAAATCATATGTCAAAATTGTGCAAACCTTCCAAGTTGAATGTTGCTACCATGCCTTATGTTATCTATTAACATTTTGGGCATCTAGGCATACCTTCAGCTCCACCACCAGGGGGTCATCATAGGATTATTGAAATAACATTTTCTTTCCTCTTCAGAAAAACAAGAACCTGTGTTGATAGTAAGACCTGTATAATGACTCCAGAAAGAATCCATATTAAACCACATGCCATTGAACAGTTTATCTATCCTTTCTAAGCCTCAGTTTCCTCAACTATCTCTTGATATTCTTCCCATCTGCCCATTTACCTGTCCAGTAATCTTTCATCTCTCTATCTACCAATCCATATATCCATCTGTCCTCCCATCTACTGCTTATCCATTATAGGTTAAGAGGTTAAGAAATATCTCTGGAGCCAAACTTCCTGAGTTTGAATCCTAGCTATCCTTACTTTCTGGCTGTGTGGTGTAAGGCATGTTACTTGGCTTCTCTGTGCCTCAGTTTTCTTATCTAGAAATTGGAGATTATAATAGTATCTGACATATTATAAGCACTTGAAAATAAGTGTTGACTGTTACAGTTGTAAACACACTAGTTTCTAGGCACTTTGCCAGGCTTTGGGGATTCAAAGTGAATAAGACATGTTCCCTAGACTTCCAGAGTTCCATGTAAAGGGGAAGATAGATATCAAAATCAATAAATTATAATTAAGTGTGAAAAGTATCTTAATATAAATGTAAGTTTTTAATGGCAAAAAATTGAGGGACCAAGATTTTGGGGGCTGGGATTGGGAAATGCCTAATAGAGAAGACAACACTGGAACTGGGTTTTAAAGGGCAAGATGTAAGAGATGGTATGAGAACACAATACCGGCAAAGTGGGCAGAGGTGCCAAAGTTTGTGGAGCATTTGGAGAACTACAGATCACTCAGTATTGCTAGTGAGCTGTGGCTAGGCTAGCAGCATAGATCAGATCAGAAAAGACCTCATAAACCAAACTGAAGAGTTTGGCTTTAACTCTGACAGTATTGGGAAAGATGCAAGCTTATTTCTATCAAGTTAGGATCAAAGTTAGATATTTTCTTGAGGACAGGTGTTCTAGACGTTGGATCTGGAGAAGGAAGTTCAGGGAAGTGTAGCCAGGATAAAAACACTAGGTTCAGTAGGATACTTGTTGTGATGAGCATTCGGTGTTGTAAGTAATGAATCCCTAAATTCTACTCCTGAAACAAATATTACATTATATGTTAACAAAATATAATTTATATTTTTAGAAATTCGTTAGAATTTCTTGACAAAATGATTAATATTAGAATAAGATACACACTGTTCATTGCTAAGATCTTTTAAAAATTTTATTTTAATTATATTTAATGTGAAGTGTAATATTGGTTTCAAGAGTAGAATTTAGGGATTCATCACTTACATATAACACCCAGGGCTCATCATAACAAGTGGCCCCCTTAATACCCTTCACCCATTTAGCACATCCCCCACCCATTTCCCTCCATCAACCCTCAGATTATTTATTGTCATTAACCGTCTCTTATGGTTTGCTTTCCTCTCTCTCTTCTTTTTTTCATCCTATATGTTCATCTGTTTTTTCCTTAAATTCCACATATGGGTAAAGTCATATGGTATTTGTCTTGCTCTGACTGACTTACTTCATTGACATAATACTCTCTAGCTCCATTCATATCCTTGTAAATGGCAAGATTTCAGTATTTTAGAAGGTTGACTAGTGTTCCATTGTATATATAAATGATCCCTTCTTTATCCATTTATCTGTCAATGACACTTAGGCTCTTTCAAAATTTGGCCATTGTTAAAAATGCTGTTATAAGTATTGGGGTGCATGTACCACTTAGAATCTGTATTTTTTTACCCTTTAAGCAAACACACAGTAGTGCAATTGCTGGGTCATAAGGTATTTCTATTTTTAATTTTTTGAGGAATTTCAACACTGCTTTCTGGAGTGGCTGTACAATTTGCATTCCCACCAACAATGTAAGAGGATTCCCCTTTCTCTGCATCCTCACCAACATCTGTTGTTTCCTGTGTTGTTAATTTTAGCCATTCTGACACAAGTGAGGTGGTATCTCATCATGGTTTTAATTTGTGTTTTCCTGAAGATAAATTATGTTCAGCATATTTTCCTGTGTCTGTTAGCCTTCTGGATGTCTTCGTTGGAAAGAAATGTCTGTTCGTGTGTTCAGCCCATTTCTTCTTTTTTTTTAATTTATTTTTTATTTATTTTCAGCATAACAGTATTCATTATTTTTGCACCACACCCCGTGTTCCATGCAATCTCTGCCCTCCATAATACCCACCACCTAGTACCCCAACCTCCCACCCCCCCGCCACTTCAAACCCCTCAGATTTTTTTTCAGAGTCCATAGTCTTTCCAGTTTCCCCCAACTCCCTTCTCATCTCTGACTCCCCATGTCCTCCATGCTATCTGCTATGCTCCACAAATAAGTGAAACCATATGATAATTGGCTCTCTCTGCTTGACTTATTTCACTCAGCATAATCTCCTCCAGTCCCGTCCATGTTGCTACAAAAGTTGGGTATTCATCATTTCTGATGGAGGCATAATACTTCATAGTGTATATGGACCACATCTTCCTTATCCATTTGTCTGTTGAAGGGCATCTTGGTTCTTTCCACAGTTTGGTGACCGTGGCCATTGCTGCTATAAACATTAGGGTACAGATGCCCCTTCTTTTCATGACATCTGTATCTTTGGGGTAAATACCCAGTAGTGCAATGGCAGGGTCATAGGGAAGTTCTATTTTTAATTTCTTGAGGAATCTCCACACTGTTCTCCAAAGAGGCTGCACCAACTTGCATTCCCACCAACAGTGTAAGAGGGTTCATTTCTTAATTGGATTATTTATTTTTGGGTGTTGTTGATAAGTTATTTATAGATTTGGATACTAACCTTTCATGATATATGTCATTTATAAATATATTATCCCATTCTCTGGGCTACCTTTAGTTTTTGCTGATTGTTCTTCACTGCACAGAAGCATTTTATGATGATGAAATCCTAATAATTCACCTTTCCTTTTGTTTCCCTTACCTCTGGTGATGTTTCTAGTAAGAAGTTGCTGCAGCGGTCAAAGAGGTTGCTGCTGGTGTTCTCTAGGATTTTGATGGATTCCTGTCTCACATTCAGGTTTTTCATCCATTTTGAATTATTTTTATGTATGTTGTAAGAGAGTGGTCCAGATTCATTCTTCTGCATGTTACTTACTGTCCAGAATTCTTAACACCATTTGTTGAAGAGACTGTGTTTTTTGTTGTTGTTGTTTCCATTGGATAGTCTTCTCTGCTTTCTTGAAGATTTGACCATATTATTGTGAGTCCATTACTTGGTTTTCTATTCTGTTCTATTGTTCTATGTGCCTGTTTTTGTACCAGTACCATACTGTCCTGATGACTACAGCTTTTTAATATATTTTGAACTCCAAAATTGTGATGCATCCAGCTTTGGTTTCCTTTTTCTTTTTGGTTTTTGTTTTCTTTTTATTAACATAAATATGTTAGGATTGTTTGTTCTAACTCTGTGAAAGATGATGGTGGTATTTTAATAGGGATTGTATTAAATGTGTAGTATAGATTGCTTTGGGTAGTATAGACATTTTTGCAATAATTTTTCTTCCAATCCATGAGCATGGATTTTTTTTTAATTTCTTTGTGTAATCTTTAATTTCCTCCATAAGTATTCTATAGAGTTCTTTTTTAAAAAAGATTTTATTTATTTATTTGTCAGAGATCACAAGTAGGCAGAGAGGCAGGCAGAGGGGGGGGGGAAGCAGACTCCCTGCTGAGCAGAGAGCCTGATGCGGGGCTCAATCCCAGGACCCTGGGATCATGACCTGAGCTGAAGGCAGAGGCCTTAACCCACTGAACCACCCAGGCGCCCCTCTATAGATTTCTTAATACATATCTATTTCCTCATTGATTAGGTTTTCCCCTGGGTATCTTAACAGTGTTGGGTGCAATTGTAATGGGATCAGTTCCTTGATATTCTTTATCTGCTGCTTCATTACTGGTGTATAGAAATGCGACTGATTTCTGTGCATTGATTTTATATCCTGTGACTTTGCTGATTTCATGTATTAGTTCTAATAATTTTCTGGTAGTCTCTCTGACTATATAGAGTATTATGAAAGTATATTTTCTATATAGAGTATTATGTCATCTGCAAATAGGTAATGTTTTACTTCTTCTTTGTTGATTTGGATGCCTTTTATTTGTTTTTGTTTGATTGCTGAGACTAAGACTTAAGGGACTATGTTAAAGAGTAATGGTGAGAGTGGACATCCCTGTCTTATTCCTGACCATAGAGGAAAAGATCTCAGTTTCTCCCCCACTGAGGATATTAGCTCTTGGTCTTTCACATATGAATTTGAGATATGTTCCACCTATCCCTACTTTGTGGAGAGTTTTTATAAAGAATGGATGCTTTATTTTGTTGAGTAGTTTTTCTGCATCTATTAAGAGGATCATATAGTTCTTATCCATTCTTTTATTACTATAGTGTATCATGTTGATTGGTTTGGAAAATTGAACCATCCCTGCAGCCCAAGAGCAAATCCCGCTACATTGTGCTGAAAAATTCTTTTAATGTACTGTTGGATTCCATTTGCTAGTATCTTCTTGAATTTTTTTGCATACATGTTCATTAGTGATATTGGCCTGTTATTCTCCTTTTTAGTGAGGTCTTTGGTTTTAGAATCAAGTAATGCTGGCTTCATAGAATGAGTTTGGAATTTTTCCTTCAATATCTCTTGTTTGGAAAAACTTGAGGAGAATAGGTATCTTTAAATGTCTTCTTTAAATGTCTGGTAGTATTCCCTGGGAATCCATATGAAAATGGACTTTTGTACATTGGGAGATTTTTTTTGATTACTGATTCAATTTCTTTGCTGGGTATGGGTCTGTTCAAACTTTCTATACTTTCTGTTTCAGGTTTGTAGTTATAAGTTTCTAGAATTTTTTTTTAAATACAGATTTCTAGGAATTTCTTTCAGATTGCCCAGTTTGTTGTCATAAAATTTTTCATAATAGTCTCATATGATTGTAATTCTGTAGTGTGGTAGTGATCTCTCCTCTTTCCTTCATGATTTTATTTATTTGGGTCATTTCTCTTTTTGACAAGTTTGGCTAGGGGGTTATAAATTTTATTAATTCCGTGAAAACACCAGCTCTTTGTTTCATTGATCTGTTCAACTGTTTTTTTAAATTCTTCCTATATTATTTACTTCTTCTCTAATCATTATTTTTTAATGTATTTATTTTTTCAGCATAACAGTATTCATTGTTTTTTTTTCAAATTTATTTTTTATTTATTTTCAGCATAACAGTATTCATTATTTTTGCACCACACCCAATGCTCCATGCAATCCGTGCCTTCTATAATATCCACCACCTGGTTCCCCAACCTCCCACCCCGAACCCCTTCAAAACCCTTAGATTGTTTTTCAGAGTCCATAGTCTCTCATGGTTCACCTCCCCTTCCAATTTCCCCCAACTCCCTTCTCCTCTCTAACTCCCCATGTCCTCCATGCTATTTGCTATGCTCCACAAATAAGTGAAACCATATGATGATTGACTCTCTCTGATTGATTTATTTCACTCAGCATAATCTCTTCCAGTCCCATCCATGTTGCTACTGAAGTTGGGTATTCATCCTTTCCAATGGAGGCATAACACTCCATAGTGTATATGGACCACATCTTCCTTATCCATTCATCCATTGAAGGGCATCTTGTTTCTTTCCACAGTTTGGTGAATTGCACTACTGGGTATTTACCCCAAAGATACAGATGTAATGAAAAGAAGGGCCATCTGTACCCCAATGTTTATAGCAGTATTCATTGTTTTTGCACCACACCCAGTGCTCCATGCAATCCATGCCCTCTCTAATACCCACCTCCTGGTTCCCCCAACCTCACACCCCCCCCACACACCTTCAATACCATCAGATTGTTTTTCAGAGTCCATAATCTCTCATGGTTCACCTCCCCTTCCAATTTCTCTCAACTCCCTTCTCCTCTCCATCTCCCCTCGACCATTCTCTTACTCTGTACACAAAGATAAACTCGAAGTGGATAAAAGACCTCAACATGAGTCAGGAATCCATCATAACCCTAGAGGAGAATATAGGCAGTAACCTCTTTGATATCAGCCACAGCAACTTCTTTCACGATATGTCTCCAAAGGCAAAGGAAATAAAAGTGAAGATGAACATTTGGGACTTCATCAAGATCAAAAGCTTCTTCACAGCAAAGGAAACAGTTAACAAAACAAAGAGGCAACCAACAGAATGGGAGAAGGTATTTGCAAATGACAGTACAGACAAAAGGTTGATATCCAGGATCTCTAAAGAACTCCTCAAACTCAACACACACAAAACAGACAATCATATCAAAAAATGGGCAGAAGATATGAACAGACACTTCTCCAATGAAAACATACAAATGGCTATCAGACACATGAAAATATGTTCATCATCACTAGCCATCAGAGAGATTCAAATTAAAACCACACTGAGATACCACCTTACACCAGTTAGAATGGCTAAAATTAACAAGACAGGAAACAACATGTGTTGGAGAGGATGTGGAGAAAGGGGAACCCTCCTACACTGTTGGTAGGAATGCAATTTGGTGCAACCACTTTGGAAAACAGTGTGGAGATTCCTCAAGAAATTAAAAATAGAACTTCCCTATGACTCTGCCATTGCACTACTGGGTATTTACCCCAAAGATATAGATGTAGTGGAAAGAATGGCCATCTGTACCCCAATGTTTATAGCAGCAATGGCCACAGTTGCCAAACTGTGGAAAAAAACCAAGATGCCTTTCAACGGGCAAATGGATAAGGAAGAGGTGGTCCATATACACTATGGAGTATTATGCCTCCATCAGAAAGGACGAATACCCAACTTTTGTAGCAACATGGACAGGACTGGAGGAGATTATGCTGAGTGAAATGCGTCAAGCAAAGGGAGTCGATTATCATATGGTTTCTCTAATCATTACTATTTCTCATCTTCTGCTGGTGTTAGGCCTTATTTCCTCTTCATTTCATAGCTCCTTTACATATAAGTTTAGGTTGTGTATTTGTAACATTTCTTGCTCCTTGAGGTATGATTGTTCTGCAATATACTTCCCTCTTAGGACCTTCTTTGCTGTAACCCAAATGTTTGGGATTGTCATGGTTTCATTTTCATCTGCTTCCATAGTTTTTGTTTTGTCTATAATTTTCTGGTTAACCCATTTTTTCCTTAGGAGGATATTCTCTAACTTCCATATATTTGTGATCTTTCCAAATGTTTTCTTGTGATTGGCTTCAAGTTTCATAACATTCCTCTCTGAAAACATGCATGGCATGATATCAACCTTTTTGTACTGGTTGAGGCCTAATTTGTGACCCAGCATGTGATCCATTCTGGAGAATGTTTCATGTGCACTCAAAAAGAATGTGTATTCCATTGCTTTAGGATGAAATGTTCGGAATATATCTGTGAAGTTTATCTGGTCTGGTGTGTTATTCAAAGCCATAGTTTCCTTGTTGATTTTATGTTTAGATGAAGTGAGTGTTATAGTCCCCTACTAGTTTCTTTGTGTTTTTTTTAAAGGTTTCATTTACTTATTTGACAGAGAGAGATCACAAGAAGGCAGAGAGGTAGGCAGAGAGAGGGAGGAAGCAGGCTCCCTGCTGAGCAAAGAACCTGATGTGGGACTTGATCCCAGGACTCTGGGATCATGACCTGAAGGCAGAGACTTTAACTCATTGAGCCACCCAGGCGCCCTTTATGTTTGTTTTTAATTGACTTATATATTTGGGTGTTCCCAAATTTGGGGCATAAACATTTACAATTTTTAGATCTTCTTGATGGATAGATTACTTAATTATGATATGGTGGCCTTCTTCATCTCCTCTTTCAGTCTTTGGCTTAAAATGTAGGTTTCTTTTTTTTTTAACATTTTATTTATTTATTTATTTGACAGACAGAGAAAGCACAAGCAGAAAGAGTGACAGGCAGGGAAGAGAGAGAAGCAGTCTCCTCGCTAAGCAAGGAGCTTGATGGAGGACTCGATCCCAGGACCCTGGGATCATGACCTGAGCCAAGGGCAGATGCTTAACAACTGAGCCACACAATCCTCTCAAAATGTAGGTTTCTTAATGAAAGTAAGTATGACTCCAGTTTTCTTTTTTCTTTAACATGAAGGATGGTTCTCCATCCCTTCATTTTCTTGTTTTTTATCTTTCCCATCTCATCTTTATTTTTTTATTTTTTATTTAAATTCAATTAATTAACATATAATGTATTATTTGTTTCAGGGGTACAGGTCTGTGATTCATCAGTCTTATATAATACCCAGTGCTTATTACAACACATATTCTTCCCAATGTCCATCACCCAGTTATCCATCCCTCCAACTGCCTCCCCTCCAGCAACCCTCAGTTTGTTTCCTATGATTTAAGAGTCTCTTATGGGGCACCTGGGTGGCTCAGTCAGTCGAAGCATCTGCCTTCAGCTCAGGTCATGATCCTGGAGTCCTGGGATCGAGCCCCACATTTGGCCCCTGCTCAGCAGAAAGTCTGCTTCTCCCTCTGACCCTCCCCCTTCTTTTGAACTCTCTCTCACTCTCTTTCTCAAATAAATGAATAACATCTTTTTTTAAAAAGAGTCTCTTATGGTTTGTCTATCTCTCTGGTTTGGTCTTGTTTCATTTTTTTTTCTCTCTTCCCCTATGATTCTTTGTCTTATTTCTTAAATTCTACAGATCAGTGAGATCATATGATAATTGTCTTTCTCTGATTGACTTATTTCACTTAGCATAATACCCACTAGTTCCATCCACATCGCTGTAAATGGCTAGATTTCATGGTTGCATAATATTCCATTGTCTGTGTATTTGTGGAGAGATCTTCTGTGAATCTTATCTTTCTTCCCTTGTAGGTTTGGGATTACTTTTCCCTTGATGCTTTCTGGATTCTGTACTTATCTCTGTTTATTGCAAATTTCACTATGATATGTCTTGGTGTGGGCCAGCTTTTGATCTATTTCATGGAAATTCTCTGTGCCTCTCAGATTTTAATCTGCTTCCTTCCCCAGATAAAGGAATTTTTCAGCTATAGTTTTCTCAAGTAAGCTTTCTTCCCCATTCCCTCTCTTCTTCTGGGACACCTATGAAACAAATGTTATTATGTTGTAAGAGGTTTCTGAGTTCCTAAGTCTATATTCGTGAACCAATACCTTTCTTTCCCTTTTATTTTCAGCTTAATTGTTTTCCATAATTTTACTTCTATATCATCGATTCATTGCTAAGTTTCATCTATCTTTGTTCTCATTGCATCTAGTTAGGTTTGTGTCTCAGTTACACCATTTTTTATTTCTGCCTGACTAGTTTTCTGTTCTTTAATCTCTGCAGCAAGGGATTCTCTAGTGCCTACTATGCTTTTATCAATCCCAGCTAGTATCCTTATTGTAGTTGTTTTAAATTCTGGTTCAGGTGTCTTACCATATCTATTTTGATTAAATCTCTGGACATGACTTCCTGTTCTTTCTTCTGGGGGTGAATACCTTTATCTTGTCATTTTGTCTAGGTCACAGTTTTCCTGTGATTGTTAGAAAAGGTTGTGAAGTCCTTCTCCTGAGAGTAATGGGTATATTAAGAAGAGTTCCTATACTGTCCTGAGCTTGGTATTTCAGGAGGTATTTCACAGTGTGCACTCTGTTGTTGTGTTTTAACTCTTCTATCCCCCTGGTCAATCCTCTGCAGAGTCTCTCATTGCCTGTAGTGGTGGGTGTTTGGACCTTCTTCACTGTGTGGCACGTTTTAACTAGGTGTGTTTGGTCTGCTTCTTAAAAGAAGCTAAATACATTGATTAGTTTTAAAAGCAAGATGGCAGCAAATTAAGGGACTTCATTTCATCTTCTCCCTCAAAATCAGCAATATATCTATAAAACTATTCCAAACACACATGAAATCAACCTGAGATATAAGAAGATTTATCTGGATCTCTACCTTCTCCAAGGTAGGAGCTGTGAAACTTTGAATCTTAGGGGAAATAGTAGAAGATAAGCACAGGGTAGAAAAAGCTGGCCACTGGAAAGTGATATAACACTGGAGGAAAACATTAGGACCCTTAGAAATCTGTTTCTATGAGAAACGCTGTTTTCTGAGAAGGGCACATGGGAAGAATAGGTCAGAATTCCAGGTAGATCATACTCAGAAAGAATGGGGGAGCCTGAACTGATAGAGTGTCCAAGTGGTGGAGCAGGGAGGCTGGTTATGGTCAGCAAACTGAAAAGGAACTCTCAGCTCTGGTCACCACAACCCACAAGCTGGGGCAGTAGGGAAACTGCTCTCTGCCTAACCACCCTGAAACGGGCTAGAAGGTTTGGGCTGTTTGATATCTCAGGGGAGATATAAAACAGCTTGTGCCTATGACAGGGCAACATCTCTCAGGGCAGTGAGGCCCATGAAAGGATCCTGTGGTGGTACCCAGCCATGAATTGAGAGCTGCAGAACAGGGTGCTTGTTTGAGGCCACAGCCATTAGCAATTGCAAAGTCACAAAACACAGAGATACTTATGGGCCCCCATAACTCCACTCGGCGAGTTGCAAGGGTCATGAAAAGAGTGAGTGTGTGGCATTTGGAACACACAAAAGTGGAAAGGGATTGACCTGGAGGACTTATTGAAGAAAGGCGACCTCGAACTCATGGCTCTGGGCCAGAGATTCTCACAGGGCCATATTTGATCTAACCCTCTAAAAAAAAAAAAAAAAAAAGGCAGAAAGCAGTCAGGGGACAAAAGCCACATAAACAAATAGCTCACAGTAAGCCTATCTCCCTGAGAAGGAGTAGGGCAATTCCACCCAGGCAAAGATTCCTAAGAAGCCAAGCAGTGGGTACTGAACCCGGAAGACAGACTGGAAGAACAGGTGAATGATAAACTTATTTCCCACAGGACTGTAAAACATCATCACCAAGGTCAAATAATATAGAGAGCTCCAGGCGTTTGCTCATGAGCCATTTATATATCAAGGCTAAGATTTTATATTTCTTTTTGTTTATTTTCTAAATCATTTTTTTACTCTGTTCCATTATCAAATAGATTTTATTTCCCAATATATTAAAATATAAGTTATATTTTAACTTCTGTTTTCTCATATCTATATTTTACAGATTTATGTCCCTTACTAAATCATTGTTAACTCTATTCAATTTTATCTTGATATTTATATATAAGTTCTGAATTCTTCATAATTTGGGGATATACTCTCTTCTAAAACAAAGAACAAAAATCAATCAGGAACAGACAGATAACCTTGTTTTGCCCACCCTGAGAGGTGATAATCTTCCCCCTTGGCACTTCCTTTTTGTATTTTGGACAATCTTTCCTAAAATAATTTTATTTATTTATTTATTTATTTATTTATTTATTTTGATTATTTGAATTTATTTATTTTCAGAAAAACAGTATTCATTACTTTTTCACCACACCCAGTGCTCCATGCAATCCCTGCCCTCTAGAATACCCACCACCTGGTACCCCAATCTCCCACACCCCTGCCACTTCAAACCCCTCAGAATGATTTTCAGAGTCCATAGTCTCTCATGATTCACCTCCCCTTCCAATTTACCCCAGCTCCCTTCTCCTCTCTAACACCCCTTGTCCTCCATGATATCTGTTATGCTCCACAAATAAGTGAAGCCATATGATAATGGACTCTCTCTGCTTGACTTATTTCACTCAGCATAATCTCTTCCAGTCCTGTCCATGTTGCTACAAAAACTGGGTATTCATCATTTCTGATGGAGGCATAATACTCCATAGTGTATATGGACCACATCTTCCTTATCCATTCGTCCGTTTTAGGGCATCTTGGTTCTTTCCACAGTTTGGCGACAGTGGCCACTGCTGCTATAAACATTGGGGTACAGATGGCCCTTCTTTTCACGACATCTGTATCTTTGGGGTAAATACCCAGGAGTGCAATGGCAGGGTCATAGGGAAGTTCTATTTTTAATTTCTTGAGGAATCTCCACACTGTTCTCCAAAGAGGCTGCACCAACTTGCATTCCCACCAACAGTGTAAAAGGGTTCCCCTTTCTCCACATTCTCCAACACATGCTGTTTCCTGTCTTGTTAATTTTGGCCATTCTAACTGGTGTAAGGTGATATCTCAATGTGGTTTTAATTTGAATCTCCCTGAGGGCTAGTGATGATGAACATTTTTTCATGTGTCTGATAGCCATTTGTATGTCTTGATGGGAGAAGTGTCTGTTCATATCTTCTTCCCATCTTTTTATATGTTTGCCTATTTCGTGTGTGTTGAGTTTGAGGAGTTCATTATAGATCCTGGATATCAACCTTTTGTCTGTACTGTCATTTGCAAATATCTTCTCCCATTCCGTGGGTTGCCTCTTTGTTTTCTTGACTGTTTCCTTTGCTTTGCAGAAGCTTTTGATTTTGATGAAGTCCCAAAAGTTTATTTTTCGCTTTTGTTTTCTTTTCCTTTGGAGACATATCTTGAAAGAAGTTGCTGGGCTGATATCGAAGAGATTACTGCCTATGTTTCCCTCTAGGATTCTGATGGATTCCTGTCTCACGTTGAGGTCTTTTATCCATTTTGTGTTTATCTTTGTGTACGGTGTAAGAGAATGGTCGAGTTTCATTCTTCTACATATAGCTGTCCAGTTTTCCCAGCACCATTTATTGAAGAGACTGTCGTTTTTCCACTGTATATTTTTTCCTGTTTTGTCGAAGATTAATTGACCGTAGAGTTGAGGTTCCATATCTGGGCTCTCTACTCTGTTCCACTGGTCTATGTGTCTGTTTTTATGCCAGTACCATGCTGTCTTGGTGATCACAGCTTTGTAATAAAGCTTGAAATCATGTAATGTGATGCCCCCAGCTTTATTTTTGTTTTTCAACATTTCCTTGGCAATTCGGGGTCTCTTCTGATTCCATAGAAATTTTAGGATTATTTGTTCCAGCTCTTTGAAGAATACCGGTGGAATTTTTTTTAAAAGATTTTATTTATTTATCAGAGAGAGAGGGGGGGAGAGAGCGAGCACAGGCAGACAGAATGGCAGGCAGAGGCAGAGAGAGAAGCAGGCTCCCTGTTGAGCAAGGAGCCCGATGTGGGACTTGATCCCAGGACGCTGGGATCATGACCTGAGCCGAAGGCAGCTGCCCAACCAACTGAGCCACCCAGGCATCCCTACCTGTGGAATTTTGATCAGAATGGCATTGAAAGTATAGATTTCCCTAGGCAGTATAGACATTTTAACAATGTTTATTCTTCCGATCCAAGAGCATGGAATGGTCTTCCATATTTTTGTGTCTTCTTCAATTTCTTTCATGAGTGTTCTGTAGTTCCTCGAGTACAGACCCTTTACCTCTTTGGTTAGGTTTATTCCCAGGTATCTTATGGTTCTTGGTGCTATAGTAAATGGAATCGATTCCCTAATTTCACTTTCTGTATTTTCATTGCTAGTGTATAATACAGCCACTGATTTCTGCACACTGACTTTGTATCCTGCCATGTTGCTGGATTGCTGTATGAGTTCTAGTAATTTGGGGGTGGAGTCTTTTGGGTTTTTCATATAAAGAATCATGTCATCTGTGAAGAGAGAGAGTGTGTGACTTCTTCATTACCAATTTGGAAACATTTTATTTCTCTTTGTTGTCTGATTGCTGTTGCTAGGACTTCTAATACTATGTTTAACAAGAGTGGTGAAAGTGGGCATCCTTGTCTTGTTCCTGGTCTCAACGGCAAGGCTGCAAGCTTTTTCCCATTGAGGATGATATTTGCTGTGAATCAATAAGATCGATGAACCATTGAAAACACTAATCCAAATGAAATGAGAGAAAGCCCAAATTAATAAAATTATGAATGAAAAGGGGTAAATCACAAGTAACAACCAAGGAAGTAGAAACAATCATCAGAAGTTATTATCAACAGTTATATGCCAATAAGCTTAGCAACCTAGATGAAATGGATGCATTCCTGGAAAAATATGAACTACCAAAATTGAACCAGAAAGAAATTGACAACCTGAATAGGCCGATATCTAATAATGAGTTTGAAACAGTGATTAAAAACCTCCCAAAAAACAAGAGCCCAGGACCTGACGGATTCCCTGGGCAATTCTACCAAACATTCAGAGAAGAAATAACATCTATTCTCCTGAAGCTGTTTCAAAAAATTGAAGCAGAAGGAAAAATTCCAGACTCTTTCTATGAAGCCAGAATTACCCTGATCCCCAAACCAGGCAAAGACCCTACCAAAAAGGAGAATTTCAAACCAATATCACTGATGAATATGGATGCTAAGATTCTCAACAAGATCCTAGCCAACAGGATCCAACAGCACATTAAAAAGATTATCCACCATGATCAGGTGGGATTCATCCCTGGGCTACAAGGATGGCTCAACATTCACAAATCAATCAATGTGATACAACAAATTAATAAGAGAAGAGAGAAGAACCACATGGTCCTCTCAATTGATGCAGAAAAAGCATTTGACAAAATCCAGCATCTGTTCCTGATTAAAACACTTTAAAGTATAGGGATAGAGGGAACATTCCTGAACTTCATTTATTTATTTATTTTAATTTATTTTCAGTGTTCCAGAATTCATTGTTTATGCACCGTACCCAGTGCTCCATACAATACATGCCCGCCATAATACCCACCATGCTCACCCAACCTCCCAATCACCTCCCCCTCCAAAACCCTCACACTGTTTCTCAGAGTCCACAGTCTCTCATGGTTCATCTCTCCCTCCAATGTCCCCCAACTCACTTCTCCTCTCCAACTCCCCTTGTCCTCCATGCTATTTGTTATGCTCCACAAATAAGTGAAACCATATTATAACTGACTCTCTGCTAGGCTTATTTCACTCAGCATAATCTCTTCCAGTCCCAACCATGTTGCTACAAAAGTTGGGTATTCATCCTTTCTGATGGAGGCATAATACTCCATAGTATATATGGACCATATCTTCTTTGTCTACTTGTCTGTTGAAGGGCATCATGTTTCTTTTCCACAGTTTGGTGACTGTGGCCACTGCTGCTATAAACATTGGGGTACAGATGACCCTTCTTTTCACTAAATCTGTATCGTTGTGGTAAATACACAATAGTGAAATTGCAGGGTCATAGAGTAGCTCTATTTTTAATTCTTTAAGGAATCTCGACACTGTTTTTCAAAGTGGCTTCAACAACTTGCATTCCCACTAACAGTGTAAGAGGGTTCCCTTTTTTCCACATCATCTCCAACATCCCCTTTTTCCACATCATCTCCAACACATGTTGTTTCCTGTATTGTTAATTTTGGCCATTATAACTGGTGTAAGATGGTATCTCAATGTGGATTTGATTTGAATCTCCATGATGGCTAGTGATGATGAACATTTTTTCATGTGTCTGTTAGTCATTTGTATTTTTTCATCAGAGAAGTGTCTGTTCATGTCTTCTGCCCATTTTTTGACATAATTATCTATTTTGTGTTTTTTGAGTTTGCAGAGTTCTTTATAGATCTTGGATATCAGCTCTTTGTACTCTCATTTGAGAATATCTTCTCCCATTCCATGGTTTGCCTCTCTGTTTTGTTGACTGTTTCAGAATTACTGTGCAGAAGCTTTTGATCTTGATGAAGTTCCAAAAGTTCATTTTCACTTTTGTTTCCTTTTCCTTTGGAGATATATCTTAAAAGAAGTTGCTGTGGCTGATGTAGAAGAGGTTACTGCCTATGTTCTCCTCTTGGATTCTGATGGATTCCTATCTCATGTTGAGGTCTTTTATCCATTTTGAGTTTATCTTTGTGTATGGTGCAAGAGAATGGTCGAATTTCATTCTTCTACACAGGGCTGTCCAATTTTCCCAGCACCATTTATTGAAAAGACTGTCTTTCTTCCACATATATTTTTTCCTGTTTTGTCGAAGATTATTTGACCATAAAGTTGAGGGTCCCTATCTGGGCTCTCTACTCTGTTCCACAGGTCTATGTGTCTATTTTTATGCCAGTACCACGTTGTCTGGGTTATCACAGTTTTATAGTAAAGTTTGAAGTAAGGCAACAGTTTTGTTTTCTTTTTCAACATTTCCTTAGCAATTCGGGGTCTCTTGTGGTTCTATACAAATTTTAGCATTGTTTGCTTCAATTCTTTAAAAATGCCAGTGGAATTTTGATTGGAATGGCATTGAAAGTATAGATTGCTCTGGGCAGTAGAGACATTTTAACAATGTTTATTCTTCTGATTCCTGAGCAAGGAATGTTCTTCTATCTTTCTGTGTCTTCTTCAATTTCTTTCATGAGTGTTCTGTAGTTCCTCGAGTACACATCCTTTACTTATTTGGTTAGGTTTATGCCCAGGTATCATATGGTTCTTGGTGCTATAGTAAATGGAATAAACTCTCTAATTTCAATTTCTGTACTTTCATTGTTAGTGTATAAGAAAGCAACTCTTTCTGTACATTGATTTTGTATCCTTCCACATTACTGAATTGCTGTAGGAGTTCTAGTAGTTTGCAGGTGGAGTCTTTTGGGTTTTCCGTATAAAGTATCATGTCACCTGTAATGAGAGAGTGACTTTTTTTATTGCAAGTCTAAGTATCTTTATTTCTCTTTGTTTCCAGGACTTCTAATACCATGTTGAACAAGAGTGGTGAGAGTGGGCATCCTTGTCATGTTCCTGATCTCAAGGGGAAGGCTGTCAACTTTTCCCCATTGAGGATGACATTCGCTGTGGGGTTTTCATAGAGAGATTTTATGGAGTTGAGGAATGTTTCCTCTATCCCTGTACTTTGAAGCGTTTTAATCAGGAATGGAATCTGTATCTTGTCAAATGCTTTTTCTTCATCCTTCTGAGAGGACCATATGGTTTTTCTCTCTTCTCTAATTAATTCGTTCTCTCACATTGATTGATTTTCAAATGTTGAACCACCCTTGAATCCCGTGGATAAAACCCACCTGGTCATGGTGCATAAACTTTTAAATGTGCTGTTGGATCCTATTAGCTAGGATCTTGTTGAAAATCGTAGCATACATATTCATCAGTGATATTGGACTGAAATTCTCCTTTTTGGTGGGGTCTTTGCCTGCTTGCTTCAGGTAATGCTTGCTTCATAAGAAGAGTCTGGAAATTTTCCTTCTGCTTCAATTTTTTGAAACAGCTTCAGGAGAATAGGTAGTATTTCTTCTTTGAATGTTTTGTAGAATCCCCCAGGGAATCCATCAAGTCCTGGGCTCTTGTTTTTTAGGAAGTTTTTGATCACTACTTCGATCTCATTACTAGACATTGGTCTGTTAAGGTTGTCCATTTCTTCCTGATTCAGTTTCAGAAGTTTATAGGTTTCCAGGAATGCATCCATTTCATCTAGGTTGCTTAACTTATTGACATATAACTGTTGATAATAACTTCTGATGATTGTTTCTACTTCCTTGGTGTTAGTCATGATTTCTCCCTTTTCATTAATAATTTCACTAATTTGGGTCCTATCTCTTTTATTTTGGATTAGTTTGGCCAATGATTTATTGACCTTATTGATCCTTCAAAAAACCAGCTTCTAGTTTTATTGATATGTTCTACTGTATCACTAGTTTTTATCTCATTAATCTCTGCTCTAATCTTGATTATTTCCCTTCTTGTGTGTGGGTTTGGCTTATTTTGTTGTTGATTCTCCAGTTCTTTAAGGTGTAAAGAAAGCAGGTGTATTCTGGATTTTTCAATTTTTTAGGCAGGCATGGATGGCTATGTATTTCCCCTGTAGGACCACCTTTGCTGTTTCCCATAGGTTTTGAACCAAAGTGTCTTCATTCTCATTGGTTTCCATGAATTGTTTAAGGTCTTTTATTTCCTGTTTGATCCAAACATTCTCAATCAAAGTGGTCTTTAGCTTCCAGGTGTTGAATTCCTTCCAGACCAAAGCTTTTCTTGTATTTGAGGTCCAGTTTCAAAACATTGTGGTCTGAGATTATGCAAGGGATAATCTCAGTCTTTTGGTATTGGTTGAGTCCTGATTTGTGACCCAGTATGTGGTCTATTCTAGAGAACGTTCCATATGAAGTCAAGAAGAATGAGTATTCTGTTGTTCTTTTAGGGTGGAATGTTCTGTATTTATCTATGAGGTCCATCTGGTCCAATGTGTCATTCAATGCTCTTGTTTCTTTATTGATTTTCTGCTTGGATGATCTATCCATTACTGAGAGTGGTGTGTTAAAATCTACAATTAATTTATTCATATAAATATGCCTATTAATCTTGATTAACAATTGTCTTTTGTAGTTTGCTGCTCCCTTATTGGGGGTCATAAACACTTACAATGGTTAGATATTCTTGGTGGACAGACCCTTTAAGAATGAGGTAATGTCCTTCTTTATCTCTGACTAGTTTTTAGTTTCAAATCTTATTTATCTGATATGAGAATCCCTACCCCAGCCTTCTTTTGAGGCCCATTAGCATGAAAGATGCTTCTCCATCCCTTCACTTTCAGTCTGAATGTATCCTTAGGTTAAAATGGGTCTCTTCAAAAAAAATGGGTCTCTTGTAGACAACATATGGACATGTCCTGTCATTTTATCCAATCTATAACCCTGTGCCATTTTATGGAAGCATTTAGGCTATTGACAATAAGAGTGATTATTGTGAGATACATTTTTATTGACATCATGTTGCCTGTGCCTGTGAAGTCCTTCTTTCTCTAAATTGTCTCAGTAAATTTCTGTTCTGTTCTTCTCTTATAGAGCCCCCCTTAATATTTCTTGTAAGCTGACTTGGTGGTCACATGCTCTTTTAAACTTTGTCAGTCTTGGAAGCTCTTCATCTTTCTATTCAATTTGAGTGTCAGCCTTGCTGGATAAAGTAATCTTGGCTGCATTTTCTTCTCATGTAGTGCCTTGATTATGTCTTGACAGCTCTTCCTGGCTTGCCAAGATTCTGTGGACAGGCCAGAACTTATTCTGCTGGGCCTTCCTCTGTAGGTAAGGAATCTATTCCCCTCAGCTGCTTTCACGAACTCCTGTCTAAAATTATGATTCATCAGTTTCACAATCAGGATTTCAAGGCCTTTCTAGATTCTATGATCTTGGGAAGAGTCCTTTCTGCCTCTAGGACATGAACACTGGATCCATTCCCCACATTGGGAAAAGTTTTCATGGAGAATTTGTTCAACTGTATCTTCTAGGCTTCTTTATTTCTCCTACTGTGCAGGGATTCCAATAATTCTGACACTGGAACGTTTCATGGCATCATTTATTTCCCTATTTCTGTTTTCATAGCTTCTAAGCTGTTTGTTGCAGGCTTCTTCCTCATCCTTTTTCTCTATCAGTTTGTCCCCTAGATCACTAATTCTATCTTCTGCCTCAGTTACACTAGATTTTAGAGAATTTAGATTAGATTAAAACTCATTAATAGCATTTTTGACTTCTTCCCTGGTGACTTTCACTTCTGCCCTAATTGACTCCATGTTGTCATCATGGTTTTCTCCAAACTAGCCATTGCTGGGATAATTGTTAGCCTGAATTCTTTCTCAGACATACTGTTTATGTCCATATCCAGTAGCTCTGATGGAGAGCCACAGTCTCTAAATTTTTCCTCTGTTGGGCATTCATACGATTCCTAGTCATTTTGCCAAAAGATGGTTGAGGGGATATGTATCTGGATGTATCACCATGATTCAGGCAAGGAGCACCCTGGAACACTTATGAGCAATCAGGAGTCCCCACCAAAAAGAAAGAAAAAAGAAAAAAAGAAATAGTAAGAGAAAGAGACAGACAGGGAAAAAAAAAATTTAAAAAGGAGAAGACCCATAGAATAGGCCCCAAAGGTAGGATTTATAAGGTAAACAAACAAAAATGTACAAACAAAATGACCAACAAAATAAATAACAAGAAAGGGGGAGGAGTCAAGATGGCAGAGATGTAGCAGGCTGACTACTTCAGCTAGCAGGAGATCAGCTAGATAGCTTATCTAAAGATTGCAAACACCTGCAAATCCATCGGCAGATCGAAGAGAAGAAGAACAGCAATTCTAGAAACAGAAAAACAACCACTTTCTGAAAGGTAGGACTGGCGGAGAAAAGAATCCAAAGCGACAGGAAGATAGACCCCAGGGGGAGGGGCCGGCTCCCAGCAAGCGGCAGAGCAACGGAGCACAACATCAGGACTTTTAAAAGTCTGTTCTGCTGAGGGACGTTGCTCCAGAGGCTAAACCGGGGCGAAGCCCATGCGGAGTCAGCGTGGCCTCAGGTCCCACAGGGTGACAGAAGGATCGGGGGTGTCTGAGTGTCACAGAGCTTGCGGGTATTGGAACGGGAAAGCTGGCTACAGAGACAGAGCTTACAGTAAGCTCACAGCTGGGGGTTACCTTGAACCAGTCGCAGGCTCAGTGGGCTTGGAGCGCGGCCGGAGGTCAGGCAGACGGGAGTTGCTGGGCACTGTTCTCTGAAGGCCTGCTGGAGAGTGGGGCCCTAGGCTCTTGGCTCCTCCGGGCCGGAGACCAGGAGGCCGCCATTTGTATTCCCGTCCTCTAGAACTCTACGGAAAGCGCTCAGGGAACAAAAGCTCCTGAAAGCAAAGCTGAGCGGAATACCCAGCCCGGCCCCTGGTAAGGGCGGTGCAATTCTGCCTGAGGCAAAGACACTTGAGAATCACTACACCAGGCCCCTCCCCAAGAAGATCAACAAGAAATCCAGCCAAGACCAAGTTCACCTACCAAGGAGTGCAGTTTCAATACCAAAGAGAGCAGCAGAATTCCAGAGGAGGAGAAATCAAAGAACGGAACTCATGGCTTTCTCCCTGTGATTTTTTACTCTTTCAGTAAATTTAATTTTTTGCTTTTTCATTTTTTTTCTCTTCTCCTAAAATTTTTTAACTTTTACCCTTTACTTTTTTTAGCATTTTTAACTCGTTTATCTAATATATATATTTTTTCTTTTTTAAAATTTTCTTTATTCTTTTTCTTTTTTTAATTCTTTATTTTCTTTCCTAATCTTTCTTTGTTTTTGAACCTCTTTTTATCCCATTTCTCACCCCTCACTATTTGGGATCTTTTCTGATTTGGTTAAAGCATATTGTCCTGGAGTTGTTGCCACCCTTTTAGTATTTTACTTGCTCCTTCATATACTCTTAACTGGACAAAATGACAAAGCGGAAGAATTCACCACAAAAAACGGAACAAGAGGCAGTACCGAAGGCTAGAGATGTAATCAATACAGACATTGGTAAGATGTCAGATCTAGAGTTCAGAATGACAACTCTCAAGGTTCTAGCCAGGCTCGAAAAAGGCATGGAAGATATTAGAGAAACTCTCTTGGACGATATAAAAGCCCTTTCTGGAGAAATAAAAGAACTAAAATCTAACCAACTTGAAATTAAAAAGCAATTAATGGGGTGCAATAAAAAAATGGAGGCTCTCACTGCTAGGATAAATGAGGCAGAAGAAAGAAGTAGTGATATAGAAGACCAAATGACAGGGAAAAAAGAAGCTGAGCAAAAGAGGGACAAACAGCTATTGGACCACGAGGGGAGAATTCGAGAGATAAGTGACACCATAACACGAAACATTAGAATAATGGGGGTTCCAGAAGAAGAAGAAAGAGAGAGGGGAGCAGAAGCTATACTGGAGAGAATTATTGTGGAGAATTTCCCCAATATGGCAAAGGGAATGAGCATCAAAATCAGGAGGTTCAGAGGATGCCGCTCAAAATCAATAAGAATAGGCCTACAGCCCGTCACCTACTAGTAAAATTGACAAGCCTTAGTGACAAAGAAAAAATCATGAAAGCAGCCTGGGAAAAGAAGACGGTAACATACAAAGGTCAAAATATTAGATTGGCAGCTGACTTATCCACAGAGACCTGGCAGGCCAGAAAGAGCTGGCATGATATTTCCAGAGCACTAAACGAGAAAAACATGCAGCCAAGAATACTATATGCGGCTAGGCTATCATTGAAAATAGAAGGAGAGATTAAAAGCTTCCAGGACAAACAAAAAGTGAAAGAATTTACAAACACCAAACCAGATCTACAGGAAATATTAAAAAGGGTACTCTAAGCAAAGAGAGAGCCTACAAGTGGTAGATCAGAAAGGAACAAAGACCATATACAGTAACAGGCACCTTACAGGCAATACAATGGCACTAAATTCATATCTCTCAATAGTTACCCTGAATGTGAATGGGCTAAATGCCCCTGTCAAAAGACACAGGGTATCAGAATGGATAAAAAAAACAAAACCGATCTATATGTTGCCTCCAAAAAACTCATTTTAAGCCTGAAGACACCTCGAGATTTAAAGTGAGGGGGTGGAAAAGAATTTACCATGCTAATGGACATCAGAAGAAAGCAGGAGTGGCAATCCTTATTTCAGATCAATTAGATTTTAAGCCAAAGACTATAATAAGAGATTAGGAAAGACACTATATCACTATACTCAAAGGGTCTGTCCAACAAGAAGAACTAACAATTATAAATATCTATGCCCCCAACGTGGGAGCAGCCAACTATATAAACCGATTAATAACAAAATCCAAGAAACACATCAACAATAAGACAATAATAGTAGGGGACTTTAACACTCCCCTCACTGAAATGGACAGATCATCCAAGCAAAAGATCAGCAAGGAAATAAAGGCCTTCAATGACACACTGGACCTGATGGACAACACAGATATATTCAGAACATTTCATCCCAAAGCAACAGATTACACATTCTTCTCTAGTGCACATGAAACATTCTCCAGAACAGATCACATCCTCGGTCCTAAATCAGGACTCAGCCAGATTCAAAAGATTGGGATAATTCCCTACATATTTGTAGACCACAATGCTCTGAAGCTAGAACTCAACCACAAGAGGAAGTTTGGAAAGAACCCAAATACATGGAGACTAAACAGCATCCTTCTAAAGAATGAATGGGTCAACCGGGAAATTAAAGAAGAATTGAAAAAAATCATGGAAACAAATGATAATGAAAACACAAAGGTTCAAAATCTGTGGGATACAACAAAGGCAGTCCCGAGAGGAAAATATATAGTGGTAGAAGCCTTTCTCAAGAAACAAGAAAGGTCTCAGGTACACAACCTAACCCTACACCTAGAGGAGCTGGAGAAAGAAAAAGAAAGAAACCCTAAGCCCAGCAGGAGAAGAGAAATCGTAAAGATCAGAGCAGAAATCAATGAAATAGAAACCAAAAGACAATAGAGCAAATCAACAAAACTAGGAGCTGCTTCTTTGAAAGAATTAATAAAATTGATAAAGCCCTGGCCAGACTTATCAAAAAGAAAAGAGAAAGGACCCAAATAATAAAATCATGAATGAAAGAGGAGAGATCACAACTAACACCAAAGAAATACAAACTATTATAAGAACATAAAATGAGCAACTCTACGCCAACGAATTTGACAATCTGGAAGAAATAGATGCATTCCTAGAAACATATAAACTACCACAACTGAACCAGGAAGAAATACAAAGCCTGAACAGACACATAACCAGTAAGGAGGTTGAAACAGTCATTAAAAATCTCCAAACAAACAAAAGCCCAGGGCCAGACGGCTTCCCAGGGGAATTCTACCAAACATTTAAAGAAGAAATAATTCCTATTCTCCTGAAACTGTTCCAAAATATAAAAATGGAACGAAAACTTCCAAACTCATTTTATGAGGCCAGCATCACATTGATCCCAAATCCAGACAAGGATCCCATCAAAAAAGAGAGCTATAGACCAATATCCTTGATGATCACAGATGGGAAAATTCTCACCAAAATACTAGCCAATAGGATTCAACAGTACAGTAAAAGGATTATTCACCACGACCAGTGGGATTTATTCCAGGGCTGCAAGGTTGGTTCAAAATCTGCTAATCAGTCAATGTGATACAACCCATCAATAAAAGAAAGAACAAGAACCATATGAAACTCTCAATAGATGCTGAAAAAGCATTTGACAAAGTACAGCATCCCTTTCTGATCAAAACTCTCCAAAGCGTAGGGATAGAGGGCACATACCTCAATATCACCAAAGCCATCTATGAAGAACCCACCGCAAATATCATTCTCAATGGTGAAAACCTGAAAGCTTTTCCGCTAAGGTCAGGGACACGGCAGTGTCACCACTGCTATTCCACATAGTACTAGAGGTCCTAGCCTCAGCAATCAGACAACAAAAGGAAATTAAAGGCATCCAAATCGGCAAAGAAGTAGTCAAACTATCACTCTTTGCAGATGATATGATGCCATATGTGGAAAACCCAAAATACTCCACTCCAGAACTGCTAGAACTTGTACAGGAATTCAGTAAAGTGTCAGGATATAAAATCAATGCACAGAAATCAGTTGCATTTCTCTACACCAACAAGAAGACAGAAGAAAGAGAAGTAAAGCAGTCAATCCCATTTACAATTGCACCCAAAACCATAAGATTGCACCCAAAACCATAAGATACCTAGGAATAAACCTAACCAAAGAGGCATAGAATCTATACTCAGAAAACTATAAAGTACTCATGAAAGAAATTAAGGAAGACACAAATAAATGGAAAAATGTTCCGTGCTCCTGGATTGGAAGAGTAAATATTGTGAAAATGTCTATGCTACCTAAATCTATCTACACATTTAATGCAATTCCTATCAAAGTACCGTCCATCTTTTTCAAAGAAATGGAACAAATAATTCTAAAATTTATGTGGAACCAGAAAAGACCTCGAATAGCCAAAGGAATATTGAAAAAGAAAGCCAACATTGGTGGCATCACAATTCCGGACTTCAAGCTCTATTACAAAGCTGTCATCATCAAGACAGCATGGTACTGGCACAAAAACAGACACATAGATCAATGGAACAGAATAGAGAGCCCAGAAATAGACCCTCAACTCTATGATCAACTAATCTTCGACAAAGCAGGAAAGAACATCCATAGCAAAAAAGACAGCCTCTTCAATTAATGGTGTTGGGAAGAATGGACAGCCACACGAATAAAAAAGAAATTGGACCATTTCCTTACACCACACACAAAAATAGACTCAAAATGGATGAAGGACCTCAATGTGCGAAAGGAATCCATCAAAATCCTTGAGGAGAACACAGGCAGCAACCTCTTCGACCTCAGCCACAGGAACATCTTCCTAGGAACATTGCCACAGGCAAGGGAAGCAAGAGCAAAAAGGAAATATTGGGATTTCATCAAGATCAAAAGCTTTTCCACAGCAAAGGAAACAGTTAACAAAATCAAAAGACAACTGACAGAATGGGAGAAGATATTTGCAAATGACATATTAGATAAAGGACTAGTGTCCAAAATCTATAAAGAACTTATCAAACTCAACACCCAAAGAACAAATAATCCAATCAAGAAATGGGCAGAGGACATGAACAGACATTTCTGCAAGGAAGACATCCAGATGGCCAACAGACACATGAAAAAGTGCTCCATATCACTGGGAATCAAGGAAATACAAATCAAAACCACAATGAGATATCACCTCACACCAGTCAGAATGGCTAAAATCAACAAGTCAGGAAATGACAGATGCTGGCGAGGATGTGGAAAATGGGGAACCCTCCTACACTGTTGGTGGGAATGCAAGCTGGTGCAACCTCTTTGGAAAACAGCATGGAGGTTCCTCAAAATGTTGAAAATAGAACTGCCCTATGACCCAGCAATTGCACTACTGGGTATTTACCCTAAAGATACAAACGTGGTGATCCAAAGGGTCACGTGCACCCGAATGTTAATAGCAGCAATGTCCACAGTATCCAAACTATGGAAAGAACCTAGATGTCCTTCAACAGATGAATGGATAAATGAGATGTGGTATATATACACAATGGAATACTATGCAGCCATCAAAAGAAATAAAATCTTGCCATTTGCAACAACATGGATGGAACTAGAGCTTATCATGCTTAGTGAAATAAGTCACGCTGAGAAAGACAACTACCATATGATCTCCCTGATATGAGGAAGTGGTGATGCAAAATGGGGGCTTAAGTGGGTAGGAGAAGAATCAATGAAACAACATGGGATGGGGAGGGAGACATGCCATAAGTAACTCTTAATCTCACAAAACAAACTGAGGGTTTCTGGGGGGAGGGGGGTTGGGAGAAGGGGTGTGGGGTTATGGACATTGGGGAGGGTATGTGCTTTGGTGAGTGCTGTGAAGTGTGTAAACCTGGCGATTCACAGACCTGTACCCCTGGGGATAAAAATATATGTATATAAAAAATAAAAAATAAAATTAAATAACAAGAAAATAAAAAAGAACCCAGCCAAAATGAGCCCCAAGTATAAGATTTATATAGTACCAGAACAAAAACAAATACACAGAAACACTTACAGAAGAAAAAGATGGGAGGGTGGTTATAAATCCTCAGTGTGGGTGAGAAAGTTTATTTTGATTCTTCTTGGGTGTATGTTGATATCTTTGTTAAAGGATTCAACTTTCCCAAAATAAAGAGGGCTTAAAACTGGTTTATATACAGTGGTAGTATTGATTGGGGAAACAGGATTATCTTGAACCTTATCTGTATATGAATATTTTTAAAAATTGAAAAGGGGCACTTTGGTAGCTCAGTCAGTTAAAGCCTCTGCCTTCCACTCAGGTCATCATCCCAGGGTCCTAGGATTGAGCCCCACATCGTGCTCTCTTCTCAGCAGGGAACGTGCTTTCCCTTCTCTCTCTCTCTGCCCCTCTGCCTACTTTTGATCTCTGACTGTCAAATAAATAAAATCTTTTTTAAAAAAACAGAAAAGCATAAGAAAAACACAGGTATATGTATCAAAAAAGTTCAAGTTAAAAGGTTATTATGAAGTTTGTTGTACTTATCCTCTCGTGATGGTAAATAGGTTAAAAATTATAAAAAATTAAAAAGAACAAGAATAGTGAGAACACATTAAAATAAAAGTTGTGTCTATGAAGTATACAGGTTTTAGGGAAATACAGGGAGTTTAATATCTTCTTGTCCCTGATATTGGAGTTTTACAGTTTTATGGGGATCCTGTGGTGGCTGTCCTCTTGTTTTTTGTTTGTTTCTGTTTTGGGGGTTTGGGGAGCTGGTTTTCTGGGGGAAGGGCCTGCCACATGGTTTTTCAGGCAGTCTTGCTAGAGCTGATTCCTTCTGCCCCCATCAAGAGGCTGGGCTCTGAGGAAACCAGTTTTCAGGCTTTTGTTCTGGAGGGGTTATTTTTCCTCCCCTATCCATCTTTCAGTGGTTCTTCAGAAGCTTAGAAGAAAGCAAACTGCACCCAGACCTCCATCTCAGATAGAAGCCTCATTTTGTTCCTCTATGGGTGGTCCTGAGCACACATATTTTCCTCTGTCACCTCCCACCGGCAGAGTAAGTTCCCAGCCACAGTCTCAGGGGTCGCAGGAGCCCCTGCTTATACCCCAGTGTTACTAAAACCTAGATCAATATTAATCCAGAGAGCCACTTCCAGTGGCTGCCGCCTCTGTGGCTTTCTGGGCAGGTGCAGACCACTGGAGAGATCCCAAGCAGAGAGAGCATGCTGAGATTTTCACACTGGCCCGGGCTGGGATTGTTCAGACTCTCACCAGTCCTAGAAAGCACCAGCTAGTGCCTGCACAGACCTCTCTCAGGGGACGGTGTGGGGCTGACTCAGACCCTGGACATGCAGCACAAGTGCAGAGTGCAAAAGGCTGTGGTTCAAAAGAGTGCCGGCTTGCATCCACACCAGACTGTCTCACATGCACCACCATCCAGATGCTCTCACAGGCCCTTTGGTTCAGAGACCACAGCCTGGATGCTTTGCCGCACTCTCTCTGGCATGACAATGGCGGTGGCAGTCCTGGGTCCTGGGTCCATGGGCTTAAGCCTGTATCCCTAACCACCCAATTTTACCAATTTCCCCTTAATATCTTTTGCTCTTTTTGAGTTCTTTTAACCAGATTCCAAGTTAATGCTGGTTCCCAATCACAGGGAACTCTTGTATTTGGGTATTAATTTCCAGTGGGTTGCTTCTGGTGGCTCCCTCCCCCTTTTGTTTATCTTCAGATATGAGTCCAATGTTCCCACTCTACTTTACCTGCCCACTGGCATCTTCTGCCTCCACAGAGTTCCGGAAGTGTATAATCCTAATCTCAGCTGATTCATGGGCTATCAGAGTTTCCTGGTAGATAATCAGCTCACTTTAGGGGACCAGTTGAAACAGTACCTCCTACTTTTCTGTCATCTTGCCCCCCTTCCTCCTCTATATTTAATTTCTTAAGGAATGTCCACACTGTTTTCCAAAGTGGCTGCACCAACTTGCATTCCCAACAGTGTAAAAGTGTTGCTCTTTCTCCACATCCTCTCCAACACTTGTTGTTCACTGTCTTGTTAATTTTGGCCATTCTAACTGGTGTAAGGTGGTATTTCAATGTTGGTTTGATTTGAATCTCCCTGATGGCTAGTAATGATGAACATTTTTTTCATGTGTCTGATAGCCATTTGTATGTCTTCATTGGAGAAGTACCTGTTCATGTCTTCTGCCCATTTTTTGATGTGATTATCTGTTTTGTGTGTGTTGAGTTAGAGGAGTTCTTTATAGATCTTGGATATCAGCCCTTTGTCTGTATTGTCATTTGCCAATATCTTCTTCCATTCTGTGGGTTGCCTCTTTGTTTTGTTAACTGTTTTCTTTCCTGTGTAGAAACTTTTGATCATGACAAAGTGCCAAAAGTTCATTTTTGCTTTTGTTTCCTTTGCCTTTGGAGATATATCTTGAAAGAAGTTGCTGTGGCTGATGTCAAAGGGGTTACTGCCTATGCTTTACTCTAGAATTTTGATAGATTCCTGCCTCATGTTGCGGTCTTTTATCTATTTCAAGTTTATCTTTGTGTATGGTGTAAGAGAATGGTTGAGTTTCATTCTTCTACATATAGCTGTCCAATTTTCTCAGCACCATTTATTTAAGAGACTATCTTTTTCGTACTGGATATTTTTTCCTTCTTTCTTGAAGATCAGTGGAATATAGAGTTGCAAGTCCATATCTGGGCTCTCTATTCTGTTCCAGTGGTCTATGTGTCTGTTTTTGTGCCAGTACCATGCTGCATTGGTGAACTGTAGTAAAACTAGAAACCAGGCAACGTGATGCCCCCAATTTTGTTTTCTTTTTCAACATTTCCTTAGCAATTCGACATCTCTTCTGGTTCCATACAAATTTTAGGATTGTTTGTTCCAGCTCCTTAGAAAATGCCATTAGAATTTAGATCAGGATGACATTGAAAGTATAGATTGCTCTAGGCAGTATAGGCATTTTAAGAATGTTTATTCTTCTGATCACTGAGCATGGATTCTCTTCCATCTTTTTGTGTCTTCTTCAATACTTCAGGAATGTTTTGTAGTTCCTCAAGTACAGATCCTTTACCTCGTTGGTTAGGTTTATTCTCAGGTATCTTATGGTTCTTGGTGCTATGGTAAATGGAATTAATTCTCTAATTTCCCTTTCTCTATTTTTATTGTTAGTGTATAAGGAAGCAACTGATTTCTGTGTATTGATGTTGTATTCTGCCACATTACTGAATTGCTGTATGAATACTAGTAGTTTGGGGGTGGAGTCTTTTGGGTTTTCCAGATAAAGTATCATGTCATCTGCGAAGAGAGAGAGTTTGACTTCCTCATTGCCAATTTAAAAACCTTTTATTTTTTTTTGTTGTCTGGTTGCTGTTGCTAGGACTTCTAGTACTCTTTTGAACAACAGTGGTGAGAGTGGGCATGCTTGTCATGTTCCTGATCTCAAAGAGAAGGTTGTCAGCCTTTCCCCATTGAGGATGATGTTCGCTGTGGGTTTTTCATAGATAGGTTTTATGACGTTGAGAAATGTTCACTATATCCCTATATTTTGAAGCGTTTTAATCAGGAACAAATGCTGCATCTTGTCAAATTCTTATTCTGCATCAATTGAGAGGTCCATGTGGTTCTTCTCACTTCTCTTACTGATTTGTTCTATCACATTGATTGATTTGCAAATGTTGAACCACCCATGCATGCCTTGGATAAATCCCACCTCTTCATGGTGGATAATTTCTTAATGTACTGTTGAATCCTATTAGCTAGGATCTTGTTGAGAATCTTGTCATCCATATTGATCAGGGCTATTGGTCTGAAACTCTCTTTTTGATGGAGTTTTTGCCTGGTTTGCAGATCAGTGTAATGCTGATGTCACAGAAAGAGTCTGGAAGATTTCCTTCTGTTTCTATTTTTTTTTTTTTTTGAAGGAGCTTCAGGAGAATAGATTATATTTCTTTGTTGAATGTTTGGTAGATTTCTCCAGGGAATCTGTCAGGTCCTGGGCTCTTCTTTTTTGGGGAGATTTTTTATAACTCCTTCAATCTCATTACTAGATATCTGTCTTTTCAGGCTGTCAATGTCTTCCTGATTCAGTCTTGGAAGTTTATGGGTTTCTAGGAAATCGTCTAGGTTGCTTAACTTACTGGCATATAACTGCTAATAATAATTTCTGGTGATGGTTTCTATTTCCTTGGTGTTAATTGTGATCTCTCTGTTTTCATTCATAATTTTATTAATTTGGGCCTTCTCTCTTTTCTTTTGGGTTAATTTGGCCAGTGGTTTCCTATTGATTCTTTCAAAGAACCAGCTTCAAGTTTTGTTGGTGTGTTCTACTGTATCTCTAGTTTTGATCTCATTGATCTCTGCTCTAATCTTATTTCCCTTCTTGTGTGTGGGATTGGCTTAATTTGGTGTTGATTATCCTGTTATTTAAGGTGTAAATAGAGCTTGTGTATTCTGGATTCTCTTTTTCTTTCTTTTTTAAAATTTTTTTATTTCTTTTCAGCATAACAGTATTCATTGTTTTTGCACCACACCCAGTGCTCCATGCAATCCGTGCCCTTTCCAATACCCACCACCTGGTTCCCCCAACCTCCCACCCCCTCCCCTTCAAACCCCTCAGATTGTTTTTCAGAGTCCATAGTCTCTCATGATTCACCTCCCTTTCCAATTTCCCTAAACTCCCTTCTCCTCTCCATCTCCCCTTGTCTCCCATGCTATTTGTTATGTTCCACAAATAAGTGAAACCATATGATAATTGACTCTCTCTGCTTGACTTCTTTCACTCAGCATAATCTCTTCCAGTCCCGTCCATGTTGCTACAAAAGTTGGGTATTCATCCTTTCCGATGGAGGCATAATACTCCATAGTGTATATGGATCACATCTTCCTTATCCATTCGTCCTTTGAAGAGCCTCTTGTTTCTTTCCACAGTTTGGCGACCGTGGCCATTGCTGCCATAAACATTGGGGTACAGATGGCCCTTCTTTTCACTACATCTGTATCTTAGCAATCATTCTTAAGCAGGTTTGGTCTTTACCTTCCACGTGTTTGAACTCTTTCAAAACTTTTTCTTGTGGTTGAGTTCCAGTTTCAAAACACGGTGGTCTGAGAATATGCAGGGAATATCTCAGTCTTTTGTTATCAGTTGATCTCTGATTTGTGACCCAGTGTGTGGTCCTCTCTGGAGAAAGTTCCATGTGCACTTAAGAAGAATGGGTATTATGTTGTTTTAAGGTGGGATGTTCTGTATATTATTTATGAAGTCTATCTCGTCCAATGGATCACTCAATGCTCTTTTTTCTTTATTGATTTTCTGCTTAGTTGATCTATTACTGGGAGTGGCATGTTAAGACCCCCTCCTATTATTGTATTCATATCAATATGACTCTTTACCTTAATAGTTTTTTCATGTAGTTGGCTGCTCCTGTATTGGGGGCATAAATGTCTATAATTGTTATATCTTCGTGGATAGATCTTTTCAGAATGATATACTGACCTTCTGTATCTCTGACTACAGTCTTAAGTTTGAAATCTAATTTATCTGATATGAGAATTGCTCCCCCAGCTTTCTTTTGAGGCCCGTTGGCATGATAGATGCTTTTCCATCCCTTCATTTGCAGTGTGGATGTATCTTTAGGTTCCAAATGGGTCTCTTGTAGACAGCATATGGACGGCGCCTGTCATTTTATCCAATCTACAATCTTGTGCTCTTTTATGGAAGTGTTTAAGATGTTCACATTGAGAGTGATCATTGAGAGATGTTTTTATGGACATTATGTGGCCTGTGAGGTCCTTGTTTCTACATATTGTCTCTGTAAATTTCTGTTCTATATCAGTCCTGTTTTTTTTTTCTTTTATAGAACCCCTCTTTTATATTTCTTGTAGTGCAGCTTGGTGGTCATATAATCTTATAAACCTTGCAAGTCTTGGAAGATCTTTAGCTCTCCATCCATTTTCAATTTCAACCTTGCTGGATAAAGTATTCTTGGCTATATGTTATTCTCATTTAATGTTTCTGTGGACAGGCCTGACATTATTCTGATGGACCTTCCAATATACATAAGGAATCTCTTCCACCTAGCAGCCCTCAGAAGCTGTTGTCTGAAATTATGAATTGTCAGTCTCACAATCAGGTATCTTGAGGCCTTTCTAGATTCGTTGATCTTGGGGGTTGTTCTTTCTACTTCTAGAACTCAAACGGTGTTTCCTTTCCCCAGACTGGGAAATTTTTTTTGGAGAATTTGCTCAACTATATCTTTTAGTCTTTTCTCTTTCTCTATACCCTCAGCAATCTCCATAATTGTGATGTTGGAACGTTTCATGGTGTCATTTATTTCCCTAATTCTGTTTTAATGGCTTCTAACCTGTTTCTTCCGAGTCTACTCTTGATCCTTTTTCTCTATCAGTTTGCCCTCTAAATCACTAATTCTATCTTCTGCTTTGGTTACCCTGGCAAAAATGAACTTTTGGGACTTCATCAAGATCAAAAGCTTCTGCACAGCAAAGGAAACAGTCAACAAAACAAAGAGGCAACCGACGGAATGGGAGAAGATATTTGCAAATGATAATAATGAAAAAGGGCTGATACCCAGGATCTATAAAGAACTCCTCAAACTCAAAACAGATAATCATGTCAAAAAATGGGCAGAATACATGAACAGACACTTCTCCAATGAAGACATACAAATGGCTAACAGACGTGAAAAAATGTTCATTGCCACTAACAATCAGGGAGATTCAATTCAAAACCACATTAAGATGGCCCTTCTTTTCACAACATCTGTATCTCTGGGGTAAATACCCAGTAGTGCAACTGCAGGGTCATAGGGAAGCTCTATCTTTAATTTCTTAAAGAATCTCCACACTGTTCTCCAAAGTGCTGCACCAACTTGCATTCCCACCAACAGTATAAGAGGGTTCCCCTTTCTCCACATCCTCTCCAACACATGTTGCTTTCTGTCTTACTGATTTTGGCCATTCTAACTGGTGGAAGTTGGTATCTCATTGTAGTTTTAATTTTAATCTTCCTGATGGGTAGTGATGATGAGCATTTTTTCATGTGTCTGGAGTGACATAACCAAGCCCCACTGAGACCTACAGTTGCCTAACCACTAAGACAAGTCCACCTGACAATCAGTGCACCATACCCATTTCCCCAGAAGACTAGCACAAACCCTTCAAATGTACCAAGTCTACCAATCATAGAGAGATGCAAGGCTTCAGCTTCAGGGGTAATAGAATCTACCTTCTTTTTAATTTTTTATTAATATCGCCAATTAGCCAACATATATTACATACTGTTCAATGATTCATCAGTTGTGTATAACACCCAGTGCATAAGAAGTGAAAAATAGAGCTACCTTATGACCCAACAATTACACTATTAGGTATTTACCCCAAAGGTACAGATGTAGTGAAAAAAGGGCTACATACACACCAGTGTTCATAGCAGCAATGCCCACAATAGCCAAACTGTGGAAGGAGCAAAGATGTTCTTCAACAGGTGAGTGGATAAAGAAGTTGTCCGTATACACAATGGGATACTACACAGCCATCAGAAAGGATGAATACCGGGGCGCCTGGGTGGCTCAGTGGTTTGGGCTGCTGCCTTCGGCTCGGGTCATGATCTCAGGGTCCTGGGATCGAGCCCCGCATCAGGCTCCCTGCTCCGCAGGAAGCCTGCTTCCCTCTCTCTTTCTCTCTGCCTGCATCTCTGCCTGCTTGTGATCTCTGTCTGTCAAATAAATAAATAAAATCTTAAAAAAAAAAAAAACGAAAGGATGAATACCTACCATTTTCTTCAACATTGATGGAACTGGAGGTATTTACACAAAGTGAAAAAGTGAAGCAGAGAAAGACAATGTTGTAAAACATAGGAATATGTAGAACATAGAAATAACATGGAGGACCACAGGGGGAAAGGAGGGAAAACATAATGTAAAGAAATTAGATAGGGAGAAATACCATGAGAGACTCTGGACTCTGGGAAACAAACTGGGGGTTGCTGAAGGGATGGTGGGGACTGGAAGGTGTATGGGTGATTGGTATTAAGGAGGGCACTGTTGTGATGAGCACTGGGTGTTATACACAACTGATGAATCATTGAACAGTACATAATATATGTTGGCTAATTGATGATAATAATAAAAAAAAATTTAAAAGAAGGTAGATCCTATTACCCCTGAAGCTGAACCTTGCATCTCTCTATGATTGGTAGACTTGGTACATTTGAAGGGTTTGTGCTAGTCTTCTGGGGAAATGGGTATGGTGCACTGATTGTCAGGTGGACTTGTCTTAGTGGTTATGCAACTGTAGGTCTCAGTGGGGCTTGGTTATGTCACTCCAGCCTACACTAGGGGCATAGTGTTGCTCACTGAATTCCATCAGTGCTGATGCAAAGGAGGGAAAATGGTGTTGTCCAGCTCTCTCTTCCCTGGAGGGGGAGTTTTTGCCTCTCAATCTTCAGAAAACCATCACAGAAGAACAAACATCCTCTCCTCTGTGTCCTGGCTTCCATCAGATATCTGTCTTCACCCTGCTTCTGTCCAAAATGTCTGCCTGCCAGGCAACAAGTACTTCTGTGTTTAATCTCAGATGTGCAACTGGGTTTCAAAACTCCAAATTGTAGGTTTCCATGCTGCACAAACCCATGCAACACAGACTTACACTAATCCTCTGGGGAAGGGTCTCATTGCATTGTGGCCTGTGCCTGTTTGTCCCAGAAAAGCAGTAGCACAACTGTGCAGGGGCTCAGGGTTTGTTTTTGTTTTTGTTTTTAATTTAAATTCTAAACTAAATTGTTTGGATTAAAGACCTCAGTGTGAGACAGGAATTCATCAAAATCTTTGAGGAGACCACAGGCAGCCACCTCTTTGACCTCAGCCACAGCCACTTCTTCCTAGAAACATCACCAAAGGCAAAGGAAGCAAAGGTAAAAATGAACTATTAGGACTTCATCAAGATAAAATCTTTTGCACAGCAAAGAAAACAGTCAACAAAACCAAAAGACAACTGACAGAATGAGAAAAGATATTTCAAGTGACATCAGATAAAGGGCTAGTACCCCAAATCTATAAAGAACTTATCAAATTCAACACCCAAAGATCAAATAATCAATCAAGAAACTGGCGGAAGACATAAATGGACATTTCTGCAAAAAAGACATCCGAATGGCCAGCAGACACATGAAAAAGTGTTCAAAATCACTTGGCATCAGGGAAATATAAATCAAAATCACGATAAATTACCACCTCACACCAGTCAGAATGGCTAAAATTAACCAGTCAGGAAAGGACATGTTTTGGCAAAGATGTGGAGAAAGGGGAACCCTCCTACATTGTTGGCAGGGATGCAAGTTTGTCCAGCCATTCTGTAAAACAGTATGGAGGTTCCTCAAAAAGTTTAAAATAGAGCTACCCTATGAACTAGCAATCCCACTACTGGGTATTTACCCTAAAGATACAAATGTAGTGATCTGAAGGGGCATGTGCACCTGAATATTATAGAAGCAATGTCCACAATAGCAAAGCTATGGAAAGAACCTAGATGTCCATGAACAGATGATTGGATAAAGAAGATGCAATACTATGCAGCGATTAAAAAAAAAAAGAAATCTTGCCATTTGCAATGACATGGATGGAACCAGAGGATATTATGCTAAGCAAAATAAGTCAATCAGAGAAAGGCAATTATCATATAATCTCTCTGATATGAGGAATTCGAGAGGCACGGCAGGGGTTTGTGGGGGGAAGGGAGGTAAATGAAACAAGAATGGGAACAGGGTGGAAGACAAACCATAAGAAACTCTTAATCTCAGGAAACAAACTGAGGGTTACTGGGGGGTGTGGGGGAGGGATAGGGTGTCTGGGTTATGGACAATAGGGAGGGTATATGCTATGGTGAATGCTGTGAATTGTGTAAGACTGATGATTCACAGACCTGTACCCCTGAAGCAAATAGCACATTATATGTTAATTTAAAAAGAAAATATACAAATATAGAACTTTGTAATCTAGCTTGAAATCATGCAACATGAAGCTCCCAGCTTTGTTTTTCTTTTTCAACATTTCCTTCGTGATTGAGTTCTTTTCTGGCTCCATACAAATTTTAGGATTGTTTGTTCCAGGATTTTGAAAAATTCCATTGGTATTTTGATTGGGATGACATTGAAAGTGCAGATTGCTCTGGGCAGCATAGAAATATTTAACAATGTCAAACAATATGACAGTTGCTGGAGGGAAGGATGGAGGGATAGGCTGGCTAGGTAATGGACATTGGTGAGTGTATGTGCTATGGTGAGTGCTATGAACTGGGTAAGACTGAAGATTCACAAACCTGTACCCCTGAAACAAAAAATACATTATATGTTAATTAAAAAAGAAGTACACAGGAAAAAATTTTTAAAAATATTCAATTTAGTTTACATGCACTGTATTATTAGTTTCAGGGGTAGAATTTAGTGATTCATCAGTTGCATCTAACACCCAGTGCTCAATATGTCAGGTACCCACATTAATGCCCATCACCCAATTAGCCCATCCTCCACTGATCACCCCAACAGCAACCCTCAGTTTGTTTCCTACAGTTAAGAGCTTCTTATGGCTTGTTTCCATCTATGTTGTTATCTTATTTTCTTTATCCTTCCTATTCCCTATGTTCACCTGTTTTGTATATATATACCACCTGTTTTTATCCATTCACCTCTCCAAGGACATCTGGACTCTTGATAGTTTGGCTGTTGTGGACTGTGCTGCTATAAATATTGGTGCTCCTGTGCTCCTTGGAATCACTATATTTAATCCTTTGGATAAAAACCTAGTAGTACAATTGATGGGTCATAGAGTAGCTTTATTTTTTTAATTAGAGAAGGACAAAAATGGAGAACATGAGAGTAAAAGCAGGGGGAGTGGCAGGCCGAGGGAAAAGGAGGCTCCTTACTGAGCAGGGAGCCAGATGTGGGGCTCAATCCCAGGACCCTGGGATCATGACCCGAGCCAAAGGCAGATGCTTAACTGACTGAGCCACCCAGGTGTCCCAGGTGGTACTATTTTTAACTTTTTGAGAACTTCCATACTATTTTCCAGAGTGTCTGCCCCAGTGGGGCACTTACACTAACAGTGTAAGAAGAATTCCCCATTCTCCACATCCTTGAAAACATCTGTTGTTTTTTAACTTGTGAGGTATTTTTTTTCATTGACAAGTGTAATTTAGTATTTCATTGTGTTTTTTTTAAATGATTTCATTTATTTATTTGAGAGAGAGAGTGAGAGAGAGTGAGCACAAACAGGGGAGAGTGACAAGAAAAAGGGAGAAGCACGGAGATCTTGATCCCAGGACCCTGGGATCATAACTTGAGCTGAAGGCAGATGCTTAACCAACTGAGCCACCCAGCCACTTCCTTATGGTGGTTTTGATTTGTATTTCACTGATGCCAAGTGGTGGTGAGAATTTTTTCATGTGTCTGTTGACCACTTCTTTCTTTTTTTAAATTAATTTTATTTTTTCAGTGTTCCAAGATTCATTGTTTCTGCACCACACCCAGTGCGCCATGCAATACGTGCCCTCCTTAATACCCACCACCAGACTCACCCAACCCCCCATTTCCCTCCCCTCCAAAACCATCAATTTGTTTCTCAAAATCCACAATCTCTCATGGTTCATCTCCCTGTCTGATTTTACCCAACTCACTTCTCTCCTTCTTTCAATGTCCTCCATATTATTCCTTATGCTCCATAAGTAAGTGAAACCATATGATCATTGACTCTCTCTGCTTGACTTATTTCACTCAGCATAATCTCCTCCAGTCTGGTCCATGTTGAAATAAAACTTGGGTATCCATCCTTTCTGATGGAGGTGTAATATTCCACTGTATATATGGAGCATATTTCCTTTATCCATTCATCTGATGAAGGGCATCTTGGCTCTTTCCACAGTTTGGCAACTGTGGCCATTGCTGATATTAACATTGGGGTAGAGATGGCCCTTCTTCTCACAACCTCTGTATCTTTGGGTTAAATACCCAGTAGTTCTTGGCCATTTCTATGTCTTTTTTGGAGAAATATCTATCTATTCCTTCTTCCCATTTCTTTACTGGATTTTTTGTTTGTTTGTTTCCTGGGTTTGGAGTTTGATAAGCACTTCATAGTTGTTTGCTACTATCCCCTTATCTGATAAGTTATTGGAATTATATTCGCCCATTCTGTAAATCTACTTTTATTTTGTTGACAATTTCCTTTGCTGTGTAAAAGCTTTTTTCTTGATTAAGTTCCAATACTTCATTTTTGTTTTGCTTTCCATTGCCTTTGGAGATGTGTTTAACAAGAAGTTACTATGGTCTAGGTCAAACTGTTTGCTGCCAGGGTATAAAATCAAAGCACAGATATCAGTTGCAATTCTATACAATAACAATGAGGCATAAAAAAAGAGAAATTAAGGAAATAATCCCATTTACAATTGCACCAAAACCCACAAGATATCGAAGAATAAACATAACCAAAGAGGTAAAGGATCTGTACTCTAAAAACTACAAAAAATCATAAAAATAATCAAGGAAGACACAAAGAAATGGAAAAATATTCCATGCTCAGGGATTGGAAAAACAAATATTGGGAAAATATTTATGCTACCCAGAACAATCTACATGTTTGAAGCAATCCCTATCAAAATACCATTGACATTTTTCACAGAACTGGAACAAATAATCCTAAAATTTCTATGAAGCCAGAAAAATCCCTGAATAGCCATAGAAATGTTTAAAAAGAAAACCAAAACAGGTGGTATCACAATGCGAGATTTCAAGCTATACTGCAAAGCTATAATCATTAAGACAGTATGGTACTGGAACAAAAACAGACACACAGAACAAGGAGACAGAATGGAGAGCCCTGAAATAAACCCTAGACTCTATGGCCAACTAATCTTTGACAAAAAAGGAAAGGATATTCAATGGAAAAATGACCATCTCTTCAGTAAATAAGGTTGGGAAAATTGGGCCATCACATGTAGAATTAAAGTGGATCATTTTCTTACACCATACATAAAGATAAACTCAAAATAGATGAAAGACCTAACTGTGCTATATACTTCCCTCATAAGATTGCCTTTGCTGCATCCCAAAGGTTTTTTTTTTTTTAATTTTTTATTTTTTATAAACATATATTTTTATCCCCAGGGGTACAGGTCTGTGAATCACCAGGTTTACACACTTCACAGCACTCACCAAAGCACATACCCTCCCCAATGTCCATAATCCCACCCCCTTCTCCCAAACCCCCTCCCCCCAGCAACCCTCAGTTTGTTTTGTGAGATTAAGAGTCACTTATGGTTTGTCTCCCTCCCAATCCCATCTTGTTTCATTGATTCTTCTCCTACCCACTTAAGCCTCCATGTTGCATCACCACTTCCTCATAGCAGGGAGATCATATGATAGTTGTCTTTCTCTGCTTGATTTATTTCACTAAGCATGATACACTCTAGTTCCATCCATGTCGCAAATGGCAAGATTTCATTTCTTTTGATGGCTGCATAGTATTCCATTGTGTATATATACCACATCTCCTTGATCCACTCATCTGTTGATGGACATCTAGGTTCTTTCCATAGTTTGGCTATTGTGGACATTGCTGCTATAAACATTCGGGTGCACGTGCCCCTTTGGAGCACTACGTTTGTATCTTTAGGGTAAATACCCAATAGTGCAATTGCTGGGTCATAGGGCAGTTCTATTTTCAACATTTTGAGGAACCTCCATGCTGTTTTCCAAAGTGGCTGCACCACATTGCATTCCCACCAACAGTGTAGGAGGGTTCCCCTTTCTCCGCATCCTCGCCAGCATCTGTCATTTCCTGACTTGTTGATTTTAGCCATTCTGACTGGTTTGAGGTGATATCTCATTGTGGTTTTGATTTGTATTTCCCTGATGCCGAGTGATATGGAGCACTTTTTCATGTGTCTGTTGGCCATCTGGATGTCTTCTTTGCAGAAATGTCTGTTCATGTCCTCTGCCCATTTCTTGATTGGATTATTTGTTCCTTGGGTGTTGAGTTTGATAAGTTCTTTATAGATTCTGGACACTAGTCCTTTATCTGATATGTCGTTGCAAATATCTTCTCCCATTCTGTCAGTTGTCTTTTGATTTTGTTAACTGTTTCCTTTGCTGTGCAAAAGCTTTTGATCTTGATGAAATCCAAATAGTTCATTTTTGCCCTTGCTTCCCTTGCCTTTGGCGTTGTTTCTAGGAAGATGTTGCTGCGGCTGAGGTCAAAGAGGTTGCTGCCTGTGTTCTCCTCAAGGATTTTGATGGATTCCTTTCGCACATTGAGGTCCTTCATCCATTTTGAGTCTATTTTTGTGTGTGGTGTAAGGAAATGGTCCAATTTCATTTTTCTGCATGTGGCTGTCCAATTTTCCCAGCACCATTTATTTCAATAAATGGCTAACTTTTTTCCTATGGACGTTCTCTCCTGCTTTGTCGAAGATTAGTTGACTGTAGAGTTGAGGGTATATTTCTGGGCTCTCTATTCTGTTCCATTGATCTATGTGTCTGTATTTGTGCCAGTACCATGCTGTCTTGATGATGACAGCTTTGTAATAGAGCTTGAAGTCCAGAATTGGGATGCCACCAACGTTGGCTTTCTTTTTTAATATCCCTTTGGCTATTCGAGGTCTTTTCTGGTTCCACATAAATTGTAGTATTATTTGTTCCAGTTCTTTGAAAAAGATGGATGGTACTTTGATAGGAATTGCATTAAATGTGTAGATTGCTTTAGGTAGCATAGACATTTTCACAATATTTATTCTTCCAATCCAGGAGCATGGAACATTTTTCCTTTTCTTTGTGTCTTCCTCAATTTCTTTCAAAACTACTTTATAGTTTTCTGAGTATAGATTCTGTGCCTCTTTGGTTAGGTTTATTCCTAGGTATCTTATGGTTTTGGGTGCAATTGTAAATGGGATTGACTCCCTAATTTCTGTTTCTTCTGTCTTGCTGTTGGTGTAGAGAAATGCAACTGATTTCTGTGCATTGATTTTATATCCTGACACTTTACTGAATTCCTGTACAAGTTCTAGCAGTTTTGGAGTGGAGTCTTTTGGGTTTTCCACATATAGTATCATATCATCTATGAAGAGTGATAATTTGACTTCTTCTTTGCCGATTTGGATGCCTTTAATTTCCATTTGTTGTCTGATTGCTGAGGCTAGGACCACTAGTACTATGTTGAAAAGCAGTGGTGATAATGGACATCCCTGCCGTGTTCCTAACCTTAGTGGAAAAGCTTTCAGTTATTCTCCATTGAGAATGATATTTGCCGTGGGTTTTTCATAGATGGCATTGATGCTGTTGAGGTATGTGCCCTCTATTCTTACACTTTGAAGAGTTTTGATCAGGAAGGGATGCTGTACTTTGTCAAATGCTTTTTCAGCATCTATTGAGAGTATCATATGCTTCCTGTTCTTTCTTTTATTGATGTGTTGTATCACATTGACTGATTTGCGGATGTTGAACCAACCTTGCAGGCCTGGAATAAATCCCACTTGGTCGTGCTGAATAATCCTTTTAATGTACTGTTGAATCCTATTGGCTAGTATTTTGGTGAGTATTTTCGCATCTGTGTTCATCAAGGATATTGGTCTATAGCTCTCTTTTTTGATGGGATCCTGGTCTGGTTTGGGGTCAAGGTGATGCTGGCCTCATAAAATGAGTTTGGAAGTTTTCCTTCCATTTCTATTTTTTGGAACAGTTTTAGGAGAATAGGAATTAGTTCTTCTTTAAATGTTTGGTAGAATTCCCCTGGGAAGCCGTCTGGCCCAGGGCTTTTGTTTGCTTGGAGATTTTTAATGACTGTTTCAATATCCTTACTGGTTATGGGTCTGTTCAGGTTTTCTATTTTTTCCTGGCTCAGTTGTGGTAGTTTATATGTTTCTAGGAATGCATCTATTTCTTCCAGATTGTCAAATTCGTTGGCGTAGAGTTGCTCATTTTATGTTCTTATAATAGTTTGTATTTCTTTGGTGTTAGTTGTGATCTCTCCTCTTTCATTCATGATTTTATTATTTGGGTCCTTTCTCTTTTCTTTTTGATAAGTCTGGCCAGGGCTTTATCAATTTTATTAATTCTTTCAAAGAAGCAGCTCCTAGTTTTGTTGATTTGCTCTATTTTCTTTTGGTTTCTATTTCATTGATTTCTGCTCTGATCTTTATGATTTCTCTTCTCCTGCTGGGCTTAGGGTTCTTTCTTTTTCTTTCTCCAGCTCCTCTAGGTGTAGGGTTAGGTTGTGTCCCTGAGACCTTTCTTGTTTCTTGAGAAAGGCTTGTACCGCTATATTTTCCTCTCAGGACTGCCTTTGTTGTGTCCCACAGATTTTGAACCGTTGTATTTTCATTATCATTTGTTTCAATTCTTCTTTAATTTCCCGGTTGACCCATTCATTCTTTAGAAGGATGCTGTTTAGTCTCCATGTATTTGGGTTCTTTCCAAACTTCCTTTTGTGGTTGAGTTCTAGGTTTAGGGCATTGTGGCCTGAAAATATGCAGGGAATGATCCCAATCTTTTGATACCGGTTGAGTCCTGATTTAGGACCGAGGATGTGATCTATTCTGGAGAATGTTCCATGTGCACTAGAGAAGAATGTGTATTCTGTTGCTTTGGGATGAAATGTTCTGAATATATCTGTGATGTCGATGTCCATCTGGTCCATTGTGTCGTTTAAGGCCTTTATTTCCTTGCTGATCTTTTGCTTGGATGATCTGTCCATTTCAGTGAGGGGAGTGTTAAAGTCCCCTGCTATTATTGTATTATTGTTGATGTGTTTCTTGGATTTTGTTATTAATTGGTTTATATAGTTGGCTGCTGCCACGTTGGGGGCATAGATATTTAAAATTGTTAAATCTTATTGTTGGACACATCCTTTGAGTATGATATAGTCTCCTTCCTCATCTCTTATTTAGTCTTTGGCTTAAAATCTAATTGATCTGATATAAGGATTGCCACTCTTGCTTTCTTCTGATGTCCATTAATATAGTAAATTCTTTTCCATACTCTCACTTTAAATCTGGAGGTGTCTTCGGGCTTAAAATGAGTTTCTTGGACACAACATATAGATGGGTTTTGTTTTTTTATCCATTCTGATACCCTGTGTCTTTTGATTGGGCATTTAGCCCATTCACATTCAGGGTAACTATTGAGAGATATGAATTTAGTGCCATTATATTGCCTGTAAGGTAACTGTTACTGTATATGGTCTCTGTTCCTTTCTGATCTACCACTTGTAGGCTCTCTCTTTGCTTAGAGGACCCCTTTCAATATTTCCTGTAGAGCTGGTTTGGTGTTTGCCAATTCTTTCAGTTTTTATTTTTCCTGGAAGCTTTTAATCTCTCCTTCTATTTTCAATGATATCCTAGCTGGATATAGTGTTCTTGGCTGCATGTTTTTCTCATAGTGCTCTGAAAATATCATGCCAGCTCTTTCTGGCCTGCCAGGTCTCTGTGGATAAGTCAGCTGCCAATCTAATATTTTTACCATTGTATGTTACAGACTTCTTTTCCCGGGCTGCTTTCAGGATTTTCTCTTTTTCACTGAGTCTTGTAAATGTTACTATTAGGTGACGGGGTGTGGGCCTATTCTTATTGATTTTGAGGGGCATTCTCTGAACCTCCTGAATTTTGATGCTCGTTCCCTTTGCATATTGGGGAAATTCTCCCCAATAATTCTCTCCAGTATACCTTCTGCTCCCCTCTCTCTTCTTCTTCTGGAATCCCAATTATTCTAATGTTGTTTTGTCTTATGGTGTCACTTATCTCTCGAATTCTCCCCTCGTGGTCCAGTAGCTGTTTGTCCCTCTTTTGCTCAGCTTCATTATTCTCTGTCATTTGGTCTTCTATATCACTAATTCTTTCTTCTGCCTCATTTATCCTAGCAGTGAGAGCCTCCATATTTGATTGCACCTCATTAATAGCTTTTTTGATTTCAACTTGGTTAGATTTTAGTTCTTTTATTTCTCCAGAAAGGGTTTTTATATCTCTTGAGAGGGTTTCTCTAATCTCTTCCATGCCTTTTTCGATCCCGGTACAACCTTGAGAATTGTCATTCTGAACTCTAGATCTGACATATTACCAATGTCTGTATTGATTAGGTCCCTAGCATTCGGTACTGCCTCTTGTTCTTTTTTTTGTGTTGAATTTTTCCTTCTTGTCATTTTGTCCAGATAAGAGTATATGAAGAAGCAAGTAAAATACTAAAAGGGTGGCAACAACCCCAGGAAAATATGCTTTAACCAAATTAGAAGAGATCCCAAATCTTGAGCGGGGAGAAAGTGGATAAAAAGAGGTTCAAAAAGGAAGAATAAAAAAAGAAGAAAAAAGAAAAAAAAGAAAAGAATTTTTAAAAAAGTAAACAAATAAGAAAAATATAAAAAAGAAAAAATATATATCTTAGATAACTGGTTAAAAAATGTTAAAAAAGAAAAAGGTAAAAGTTAAAAAAAAATTTACCAGAAGTCGAGAAAAAAATAACAAAAAATGAAAAAGAAAAAAATTAAATTAACTGCAAGACTAAAAAAAAAATCATAGGGAAAAAGCCATGAGTTCCTTGCTTTGCTTTCTCCTCCCTGGAATTCTGCTGCTCTCCTTGGTATTGAAACCTACTCCTTGGTAGGTGAACTTGGTATCGGCTGGATTTCTTATTGATCTTCTGGGGGAGGGGCCTGTTGTAGTGATTCTCAAGTTTCTTTGCCCCAGGCGGAATTGCACCGCCCTTAGCAGGGGCCAGGGTGAGTAATCCGCTCGCGTTTGCTTTCAGGAGCTTTTGTTCCCTGAGCGCTTTCCGTAGAGTTCCCGGAGGACGGGGAATACAAATGGCGGCCTCCTGGTCTCTGGCCCGGAGGAGCAGAGAGCCCAGGGCCCCACTCCTCAGTGCGCCCTGAGAGAACAGCGCCCAGTTACTCCTGTCTGCCTGACCTCCGGCCATGCTCCGAGCTCACCGAGCCTGCGACCGGTTCAAGGTAACACCGAGCTGTGAGCTTACTGTTGGCTCTGTCTCTGTAGCCGGCTTTCCCGTTCCAATACCGCAAGCTCTGTGACACTCAGACACCCCCAATCCTTCTGTGACCCTGCGGGACCTGAGGCCACGCTGACCCCGCGTGGGCTTCGCTTCAGTTTAGCCTCAGGAGCGATGTCCCTCAGCGGAACAGACTTTTAAAAGTCCTGATTTTGTGCGCCGTTGCTCCGCCGCTTGTTGGGAGCCGGCCCCTCCCCCCGGGGTCTATCTTTCTGTCGCTTTGGATTCACTTCTCCGGCGGTCCTACCTTTCAGAAAGTGGTTGTTTTTCTGTTTCCAGAATTGCTGTTCTTCTTCTCTTCGATCTGCCGATGGATTTTCAGGTGTTTGCAATCTTTAGATAAGCTATCTAGCTGATCTCTGGCTAGCTGAAGTAGTCTCAGCCTGCTACTTCTCAGCCATCTTGACTCCTCCTCCCATCCCAAAGGTTTTGGACTGTTATGTTTTCATTTGCTTCTATGTATTTTTTAATTTATTCTATAATTTCCTGGTTTACCCATTCATTTTTTTGGTAGTATTTTGTTTAATGTCTATATGTTTGTGGTGTTTATAATTTTATCCCTTATGTTTGACTTCAAATTTCATAGCATTGTGGTCAGAAAATATTCATGATATGATCTCATTCTGTTTGTACTTGTTGAGGCCTATTTTTGACCTTTTATGTGGACTATTCTGGTGACTGTCCCATGTGCACTTAAAAAGAATGTGAATTCTGTTGCTTTAGGTAAGAATGTTCTGAATATATCTATAAAGTTTATTTGGTCCACTGTGTCATTCGAAGCTCTTGTTTCTTTGTTGATTTTCTTCTTAGATGATCTATCCTTTGTTGTGAGTGAAGTGTTAAAATCTCCTACTATTATTGTATTATTATCAATGAATTTCTTGAATTTTGTTTTTAATTGGTTAATTGGTTGCTCCCACATTAGGGGCATGAATATTTCCAATTGTGGTCTTCTTGTTGGATAGATCCTTTTGTTATGATATAGAGTCCTTCCTCAACACTTATTACAGTCTTTAGTTTAAAATATGGTTTGTCATATTTAAGTGTGACTAGTCTAGCTTTCTTTTGATGTCTATTAGCATGATAAATGTTTCTCCATCCCCTCACTTTCAATCTGAAGGTGTCTTTACATCTAAAACGAGTCTCTTGTAATCAGCATATTGATGGGTCTTGGCTTATTTTTATGAATTCTGATACTCTATGTACTTTTTGTTGATTTGGTCCACTTATATTAAGAGAAAATGTTGAAAATATGAAATTGGTGCCATCCTATTACCTGTTCATGTAGATTGTCTCTCCCTATTTCTGGTCTTTGTTACTTTTGGTCTCTCTCTCTCTGAAATGATCCCCTTGAATATTTCCTGCAGGGCTGAATTAATGTACACAAATTCTTTTCATTTTTGTTTGTCCTGGTAAGTGTTTATCTTTCCTTCTATTCTGAATAAGAACCTTGCTGGATAAAGTATCCCTAGTTGCATATTTTCCTCATTTAATATATTGAAAGTATCATTCCAGTCCTTTCTGGCCTGCCAGGTCTCTGTGGACATGTCTGCTCTTAGCCTCATATGTCTGTCCTTGTAGGGTAATAACCATTTGTCCTGAGCTACTTTCAGTATTTTCTTTCTATTTTTGAAATTTGCAAGCATCATTATAATATGTTGGGTTGTAGACCTATTTTTATTGATTTTAAAGGGGATTCTCTGTGTCTCCAAGACTTGAATGCCTATTCATTTCCTCAGATTATGGAAGTTCTCTGCACATTTTTTTCATATAACCCTACTTTCCCTCTCTTCCACTCTTCATTTTCTAGGACCCCTATTATCCAAATATTATTTCACTTTATGGTGTCCCTAAGTTCTGTAAGTCTCCCTTTGTGTGAGTTAATAGTATCTTTCTCTCTTCTTTTCAGCTTCCTTATTTTCCATCATTTTAGCTTCTGTATCACTTATCCTCTTTTCTCCTTTGTTCACCCTCATTTTTATGACCTTCACATGGACTGCATCTCAGTTATAGCATTTTTAATTTGGGGATGATTAAATTATTGCTCATATTTCTGCAATAAGAGATTGTATAATATTTCTATGTTTTTTCAAGCCCCAGCTATTATCTTTATAATTGTTGTTTTAAATTCTAGTTCCATCGCCTTACTTATATCCATATTGATTAAATCCCTCACAGGGAGTACTACCTCCTGATTTTTCTTTTGAGATGATTTCCTCCATCTAGTCATTTTTTTCAGGAAAACAAAGAAAGAAAAAGAAACAACAACAGCAATTAAAGCATTAAGGGAAAAAAAAAGCAAAACAGAAATTTAAATCCTAGCTGTGTTTTGATTTGTTTGTTAATGAAACTAGTTCCCAAAATAAGAATGAAAAACCATTAACAAATTAAAATAAAATAAAATGAGAGAAAATAAAAATACATATGTATGACATATATAAAAAATTATAAATATTTTTAAAAGAATTGAAAAATATGAAAATGTTGAAAAAATAATACTAAACAACTAAAGAATAAAAATACAAAGAATGCAGTATACTGTTTATCACAAAAGCTAAAGCTTTGTGCCTTCTACAATCTATAAACTTGGTGTGAGCCAGCTATTTGTGCTGGTCTGTGAGAGCAGCCTGTTGTGCCAATTCTTATATGGATTTGCACTATTGTAAGTGTGCCTCCCTTGCACAGGGGCAAGCTCAGTGTAAGCAGTTCTGGACTCAACTATGTGGTGTTTTGCTCCCTGAAGACTTTCAGCACATTTGGGTGGGATGAATATGGCTGATCCCCACTCTCTAGCTCCTGCATTGTAAGTTTGTGCCCCCCACTCCTCAGTGAGCCCTCACAGAAAAATAATCAATTACTCTTGTTTCCCTGGTTTCTGTCCAAACTCTGTTCACCCAGGCTGTAGGTGAGCATTTTTAAAATCTCAGGCACACAACTGAGTTCCAATACTCCAAATTTTATAGACTCCTGCAGTGTGTACCTATGCTGTTCCTCCTAGGGGATGGGGGGTTCTTGCCATGCTTTTGACTTCTGCTGGACCACTCCCAGGAAAGAAGTTGCATTGACCATGCAGGGCTGTTTGCAGTTTACCATAACATAGATCAGAAAGCCAGCCCCCAGACTCCCTGTCTTCAGCTGGCTTTCCTGCTCCAATTCCTAGGAACACTGCTTCACCCAGGCACTTCCCATCCTTCTTATGGCCCTGAGGATCCTGAGACCACAACTATCCCACCTGGGATTCTGCCCCCACTTCACCACCTAAGTACATTTAAGCCAGGGACATTCTCCACTGTATAGACCTCTAAAAGTTCTGATTTTTCATTACTCTGCTTATAATACTTTGCAGCAACCTCCTAAAGCAGGCTTACTCCCCTCTGACATATCCTCAGATATATCACCTTGCATTCAAGTCTTTGTACCTCCTACCTTCCAAAAAGTGGTTGCTTTTCTACCTGTAGACTTGCAGCATTATTTTTCTCAGATCTCTCATTGATTTCTCAGGTGTTCAGAATGATTTCATAACTATCTAACTGTATACATGGGAAGAGACAAACTTAGGGCTCCCTACTTCTCCACCATCTTAACTCCTCCTGGATAGTTTAAAGTTTATGATAAAATGCAGCACAACACCAGCAATGAGGTTTGCTGCCTTTTGCAGGTGTCTCTCTTCCTATGATAAAGAACAGAGCAGCATGTTGGCACCTGCCATCACTTTTGTCCCTGCAGGGGCTGTGCCACCACTCCTAAATGCACTTCACAAGAACTGTTTCTTTCTGTGCAACCCAGGGGATCCTCAGACCACAATGTTCACTCCTCAGCCTCCACCCTCCTTACCCATTGGAGCACTACTAAGCTCATGAGGTATGATCTGGCTATGTTGTGGACTTTTAAATCTTCAGACTTTGATCTCCAACACTTAAAAAACTTGCAGTAGTCAGCCCCTCTCCTTTATCCAGTCAATGGTTTTGGGAAGTCTTTCTTGTGCAATCCCTGTGCACTTAGTTCATAGTTTATTTCTTTCTCTCTCTTTCTCTCTATATCCCCCTTTCTCTCCCTCTAAGAAAGACAATTATCATATGGTTTTACTCATATGTGGAACATAAGGAATAACATAGACGACAATTGAGGAAGTGAGGGAAAACTGAAGGGGAATAAATAAGAGAGGGAGACAAACCATGAGAGACTCTGGACTCTATGAAACAAACTGAAGATTTCAGAAGGGAGAGGGGTGGATGGATGGGATAGCTGGGTGATGGGTATTATGGAGGACACATGTTGTCAAATAAATAAATAATCTTTAAGAAATAGTGTGTGTGTGTGTGTGTGTGTGTGTGTGTGTGTGTGTGTGGTGTTCCCCCTGTGATCAGGGCTCCCTCTCTTGTGCAGCACTCAGAAATCTTTTCTAACTCACATTGACTCTCCACAGCTCCTACTTTCTATTATATGGCCATTTTTATACCTGCAGATGTACAGTTTTATTTTCTAAGTCTTCAGATCAATTCTTGGATTTAAGAATGATTTTACATTTATCTAGCTGTATTTGAGGAATGAGGCAAGCCTAGGGTTCCTCTACTCCTCCTCTATCTCAACTCGTCTTTTAACTAATTGGAATTTAAATAAAATCTTGAAACTACAAAAAAAAAAAAAACCAAAACACCTCACTATGTTCAAATAACACTTTCCATCAGAACATAAGCACATAAAGCAATTCCAAGCAGACTTGCTCTGGATGAAGTGGGCTTTAAGATACTATGGTATCTCTGAGTAGGTTCCACCAAAAACAAATTGTTCAAAATCCTTAATCTTGAGCACAAGAGCTAAAGAAAAATGACCTTTCAGCCCAAGTGGATATTCTTAGACTTGTCTGTTGGGAGTAATGCCCCACAGAAGGCCATGCATGTGCCTTGTTTCTGCACTTCATTTAGGTCTCTCTGTACACATCACCTTCTCAGAAAGAACTTTCTTGACCCTCTGTCTAAAGAAGTATCATTCTATTCATGGTTTACCACTCATTGTTCAGATCAGAGCATCACACTGTGGATAGGGGGAAAAGACACATCCCATTGCCCTGAGTGTTTCTACAGTTTTCTCTGCCTCTCTGATTCTTTCTTATTCTCTCTCTCTCTCACACACACACACACACATGTGCGTGCACACACACACACACACCAAGCAAAAATGACAGCAGGTTATTAGTAGTAAATGATATGGTCTAGCCTAAAAGTGTTATAGGAGTTGACAGAATAAACAAAGAAAGTATCTTGCAGGTAAGCCTAGTTAGATTTCTTCAAAAAGAAGGTTGAGGAGAGGAGTCAAGATGGCGGAGAAGTAGCAGGCTGAGACTACTTCAGCTAGCAGGAGATCAGCTAGATAGCTTATATAAAGATTGCAAACACCTACAAATCCAACGGGAGATGAAAGAGAAGAAGAACAGGAATGCTAGAAACAGAAAATAAACCACTTTATGAAAGTTAGGACTGGCGGAGAAGTGAATTCAAAGCAATGGGAAGATAGACCCTGGGGGGGGGGTGAGGGGCCAGCTCCCGGCAAGTGGCAGAGCAATGGAGCACAAAATCAGGACTTTTAAGGGTCTATTCCATTGAGGGACATCACTGCGGAGGCTAAGCTGGGGTGAAGCCCACACGGAGTCAGCATGGCCTCAGGTCCTGCAGAGTCACAGAAGGACTGGGGGTGTCTGAGAGTCACAGAGATTACAGGCATTAGAACGGGGAAGCCGGCCACAGAGACAGAGCCGAGGAGTGAGCTCTCAGCTCAGGGTTACCTTGAACCAGTCGCAGGCTCAGTGAGCTCGGAGGGTGGCCAGAGGCCAGGGACATGGGAGTAATTGGGCGCTGTTCTCTGAGGGCACACTGAGGAGTGGGGTCCCAGGCTCTTGGCCCCTCTGGCACAGAGACCAGGAGGTCGCCATTTTCATTCCTGCCCTCCAGAACTCTACGGAAAGTACTCAAGGGACAAAAGCTCCCGAAAGCAAACCCGAGCAGATTCATCAGCCCGGCGATGCAATTCCGCCTGGGGCAAAGACACTTTAGAATCACTACAACAGGCCCCTCCCCCAGAAGATCAACCAGAAATCCACTCAGGACCAAGTTCACCTACCAAGGAGTGCAGGCTCAATACCAAGGAGAGCAGCAGAATTCCAGAAGAGGAGAAAGCAAAGCACGGAACTCTTGGCTTTCTCCCCATGATTCTGTAGTCTTGCAGTTAACTTAATTTTTTCTTCTTTTTCAATTTTTTTTCTCTTCTTCTAAATTTTTAAAAATTTACCCTTTTCTTTTTTAACTTTTTTAAACTAGTTTATCTAATATATATATATATTTTTTTTTTCTTTTTTATATTTTTTCTTTATTCGTTTTCTTTGCTTAATTGTTTCTTTTCTTTTCTTTTCTTTTTTCTTTCTCAACCTCTTTTTACCCTCTTTCTCCACCTCACTATTTGGGATCTCTTCTGATTTGGTTAAAGCATATTTTCCTGGGGTTCTTCCCACCCTTTTAGTATTTTGCTTGCTCCTTCATATACTCTTATCTGGACAAAATGACAAGGCGGAAAAATTCACCACACACACAAAAAAGAACAAGAGGCAGTACCAAAGGCTAGGGACCTAGTCAATACAGACATTGGTAATATGTCAGATAAAGAGTTCAGAATGACAATTCTCAAGGTTCTGGCTGGGCTTAAAAAATGCATGGAAGATATTAGTGAAATTCTCTCGGGAGATATAAAAGTCCTTTCTGGAGAAATAAAAGAACTAAAACCTAATCAAGTTGAAATAAAAAAAAGTTATTAATGAGGTGCAATAAAAAATGGAGGCTCTCACTGCTAGGATAAATGAGGCAGAAGAAAGAATTAGTAATATAGATGACCAAATTACAGAGAATAAAAAAGCTGAGCAAAAGAGGTACAAACAAATGCTGGACCACGAGGGGAGAATTCGAGAGATAAGGACACCATAAGACGAAACAACATTAGAATAATTGGGATTCCAGAAGAAGAAGAAATAGAGAGGGGAGCAGAATGTATATTGGAGAGGATTATTGTAGAGAATTACCCTAATATGGCAAAGGGAACAAGCATTAAAATCCAGGAGGTACAGAGAGCCCATCTCAAAATCAATAAGAAGGGGCGCCTGGGTGGCTCAGTGCCAACCTGTGCCTTTCGGCTCAGGTCATGATTCCAGGGTCCTGGGATCAAGCCCCGCATCGGCCCTCTGCTCAGCAGGGAGACTGCTTCCTCCTCTCTCTCTCTGCCTGCTTCTCTGCCTTCTTGTGATCTCTGTCTGTCAAATTAATAAATAAAATCTTAAAAAAATCAATAAGAATAGGTCCACACCCTGTCACCTAATAGTAAAATTTACAATGCTTAGTGACAAAGTGAAAATCCTGAAAGCAGCCTGGGAAAAGAAGTCTGTAACATACAATGGTAAAAATATTAGATTGGCAGCAGACTTAGCTACAGAGACCTGGCAAGCCAGAAAGAGCTGGCATGATATATTCAGAGCACTAAACGAGAAAAACATGCAGCCAAGAATACTATACCCAACTAGGCTATCATTGAAAATAGAAGGAGAGATAAAAAGCTTCCAGGACAAACAAAAACTGAACAAATTTGCAAACACCAAACCAGCTCTAGAGAAATATTGAAAGGGGTCCTCTAAACAAAGAGAGAGCCTAAAAGTAGTAGATCAGAAAGGAACGGAGACAATATACAGTAACAGTCACTTAAAGGCAATACAATGGCACGAAATTCATATCTCTCAAAAGATACCTTGAATGTTAATGGGCTAAATGCCCCAATCAAAAGACACAGGGTATCAGAATGGATAAAAAACAAAACCCATCTATATGTTGCCTCCAAGAAACTCATTTTAAACCTGAAGACGCCTCCAGATTTAAAGTGAGCGGGTGGGAAAGAATTTACCATGCTAATGAACATCAGAAGAAAGCAGGAGTGGCAATCCTTATATCAGATCAATTAGATTTTAAGCCAAAGACTATAATAAGAGATAAGGAAGGACACTATGTCATAGTCAAGGATCTTTCCAACAAGAAGATCTAACAATTTTAAATATCTATGCCCCTAACGTGGGAGCAGCCAACTATATAAATCAATTAATAACAAAATCAAAGAAACACATCAACAATAATACAATAATAGTAGGGGACTTTAACACTCCCCTCACTGAAATGGACAGATCATCCAAGCAAAAGACCAACAAGGAAATAAAGGCCTTAAATGACACACTGGACCAGATGGACATCACAGATATATTCAGAACATTTCATCCCAAAGCAACAGAATACACATTCTTCTCTAGTGCACATGGAACATTCTCCATAATAGATCAATCCTCAGTCCTAGATCAGGCCTTGACCAGTATCAAAATATTGGGATCATTCCCTGCATATTTTCAGACCACAATGCTCTGAAGCTGGAACTCAATCACAAGAGGAAATTTGGAAAGAACCCAAATACATGGAGACTAAACACCATCCTTCTAAAGAAGGAATGTGTCAACCAGGAAATTAAAGAATTGAAAAAATTCATGGAAACAAATGATAATGAAAACACAACGGTTCAAAATCTGTGGCACACAACAGGGCAGTCCTGAGAGGAAAATATCTAGCGGCTCAAGCCTTTCTCAAGACAAGAAAGGTCTCAGGTACACGACATAACCCTACACCTAAAGGAGTTGGAAAGGAACAAGAAAGAAATCCTGAGCCCAGCAGGAGAAGAGAAATCATAAAGATCAGAGCAGAAATCAATGAAATAGAAACCAAAAAAACAATAAAACAAATCAACGAAACTAGGAGCCGGTTCTTTGAAAGAATTAATAAAATTGATAAACCCCTGGCCAGACTATCAAAAAAAAAAGAGATAAAGGACCCAAATAAATAAAATCATGAATGAAAGAGGAGAGATCACAACTAACACCAAAGAAATACAGGCAATTATAAGAACATACTATGAGCAACTCTACGCCAACAGATTTGACAATATGGAAGAAATGGATGCATTCCTAGAGACATATAAACTACCACAACTGAACCAGGAAGAAATAGAAAGCCTGAACAGACCCATAACCAGTAAGGAGATTGAAACAGTCATCAAAAGTTTCAAACAAAAGCCCAGGACCAGACGGCTTCCCGGGTGAATTCAACCAAACATTTAAAGAAGAACTAATTCCTATTCTCCCGAAACTGTTCCAAAAAATAGAAATGGAAGGAAAACTTACAAACTCATTTTATGAGGCCAGCATCACCTTGATCCCAAAACCAGACAAGGATCCTATTAAAAAAGAGAACTACCGACCGATATCCTTGATGAACACAGATGTGAAAATTCACACTAAAATACAAGCCAATAGGATTCAACAGTACATTAAAAGGATTATTCACCACGACTATGTGGGATTTATTCCAGGGCTGCAAGGTTGGTTCTACATCCACAAATCAATCAATGTGATACAACACATTAATAAAAGAAAGAACAAGAACCATATGATACTCTTGATAGATGCTGAAAAAGCATTTGACAAAGTACAGCATCGCTTCCTGATCAATTATACCATCCTCCCCTCCAACTAAATTTCTGTTTGTCTTTCACTGCATCTAACAGATTCAATCTTCGACAAAGCAGGAAAGAATGTCCAATGGAAAAAAGACAGCCTCTTCAATAAATGGTGTTGGGAAAATTGGACAGCCACATGCAGAAAAATGAAATTGGACATTTCCTTACAGCACACACGAAAATAGACTCAAAATGGATGAAGGACCTCAATGTGAGAACGGAATCCATCAAAATCCTTGAGGAGAACACAAGCAGCAACCTCTTCGACCTCAGCTGCAGCAACATCTTCCTAGGAACATTGCCAAAGGCAAGGGAAGCAAGGGCAAAAATGAACTATTGGGATTTCATCAAGATCAAAAGCTTTTGCACAGCAAAGGAAACAGTTAACAAAACCAAAAGACAACTGACAGAATTGGAGAAGATATTTACAAACAACCTATCAGATAAAGGGCTAGTGTCCAAAATTTATAAAGAACTTATCAAACTCAACACCCAAAGAACAAATAATCCAATCAAGTAATGGGCAGAGGACATGAACAGACATTTCTGCAAAGAAGACATCCAAATGGTCAACAGACACATGAAAAAGTGCTCCATATCACTCGGCGTCAGGGAAATACAAATCAAAACCACAATGAGATATCAACTCACACAAGTCAGAATGGCTAAAATTAACAAGTCAGGAAATGACAGATGCTGGCGAGGGTGCAGATAAAGGGGAACCCTCCTACACTGTTGGTGGGAATTCAAGTTGGTGCAACCACTCTGGAAAATAGCATGGAGGTTCCTCAAAATGTGAAATATTTAGAACTATCCTATGACCCAGCAATTGCACTACTGGGTATTTACCCTAAAGGTACAAATGTAGTGATCTGGAGGGGCACGTGCACCCAAATGTTTATAGCAGCAATGTCCACAATAGCCAAACTATGGAAAGAACCTAGATGTCCATCAACAGATGAATGGATAAAGAAGAAGTGGTATATATTCACAATAGAATACTATACATCCATCAAAAGAAATGAAATCTTGCCATTTGCCACAATGTGGATGAAACCAGAGGATATCATGCTTAGCAAAATAAGTCAATTGGAGAAAGACAACTATCATATGATCTCCTTGATATGAGCAATTGGAGATGCAACATGGGGAGTTTAGGGGGTAGGAGAAGAATGAATGAAACAAGATTGGATTGGGAGGGAGACAAACCATTAGTGACTCTCAATCTCACAAAACAAACTGAGGGTTGCTGGGGAGAGGGGGGTTGGGAGAAGGGGGTTGGCGTTATGGACATTGGGGCGGGTATGTGCTATGGTGAGTTCTGTGAAGTGTATAAACCTGGTGATTCACAGACCTGTACCCCTGGGGATAAAAATATATGTTTATAAAAAATTAAAAAATAATTACAAAAAGAAGGTTGAATCTGTTAGATGCAGTGAAAGACAAGCAGAAATTTAGTTGGAGGGGAAGTTGGTATAATCTGGGCAAAGAGCTTGGGCCCTGGAATTATTTAGTTTTAGGTTCAACCTTAGAGATTTAAGGTACATTGACACAGGTAGAAAACACACAAAAGAAGAATGGCCCTGTTTGTTTTGTTTTTCCC